>NW_026294391.1:98912296-99309796 GCF_007827085.1 Peromyscus californicus insignis
CCTTCTCCTTGATTTCTATCTTCATTCTCCTCATCACCCCACCCACTCTTTTAGCTTGCTTTCCTTCATATTGCCATTTCTCCTCCAGGCTAGAATAATGCCTTGCCAAAATAAATGATGGTTTAATACTTGTAGATTGAGCTAATAAATGTATGAGAGAATGACTGACTGACTGAATGAATGAGCTGATGAGATAAACTTATATCTATCTTATTCATCTGTCTAGTATTTCCTTAAGAGTGTGTGCTTGTGGTGTGTGTGTGTGTGTGTGTGTGTGTGTGTGTGTGTGTGTGTGTGTGTTACCTGAATGTATGTCTGTGCATCGTGTGTGTGTGTGTGTGTGTGTGTGTGTGTGTGTGTGTGTGTGTGTGTGTGCCTGGTCCCTGCAGAGGCCCAAAGAGAATACTGGCACTGGATCCTCTGGAACTGGGGTTACATAGAGCTGTGAGCTGCCATGTGGGTGCCGGTAGAGCAGCCAGTACTCTTGACCACTGAGCCATCTCTCTAGCCCTATGACCCACTTTTCTTAATCTCACATTTGAGGTCATCTAAAATGAAAACTGACAAACTCTCCATCTTTGTCCTCTGCTGCTCTAGTGCTCCTGTCATGTTCTCATCCCTTCCGTGCTGGTAAGTTGTTGTCAACTCCACACAAACAAGTCACCTGCGAGGAGAGAAACTCAATTGAGGACTTGACTCCAAAAGACTGGTCTATGGTCATGCCTGTGTGGCATTTTGTTTTATTGTTGGATGATATGAGAGGGTCCAGCTTACTGTGTGTTGTGGGGAGTGGCACTCCTGGGCAAGTGGTTTGGGAAGGTATGAGAAAGGCAGCTGAATGTGAGCCTGGAGGCCAGACCATAAGCAGATTTCCTTTCTTCCTCAGGAACTACATAGTTCCTTCTCTGATTTCCCCCAGTGATGATAGACAGTGTCTTAGTCAGGGTTTCTATTGCTGTGAAGAGACACCATAACCATGGCAACTCTTCTAAAGGAAAATATTTTATTCAGGTGGCAGCTTACAGTTTCAGAGGTTTAGTCCATTATCATCATGGCAGGGAGCATGGTGGCATGCAGGCAGACGTGGCACTGGCTACATCTTGATATGAAGGCTATAGGAAGTCAGCTCAGACACTGAGTGGTATCCTGAGCATAGAAAACATCAAAGCCTGCCCCCTACAGTGACATACCTCCTCTAACCAGGCCATAACCACTCCAACAAGGCCATACCTCTTAATAATGCCACTCTGTATGAGTTTATGGGGGCCAATTACATTCAAACTCTCATACTCTACTTCCTGGTCCCCATATACTTGTAATAATATAATGCAAAAGCACTTAGTCCAAATTCAAAAGTCCCCATACTCTACTACAGTCCCATATATGTTTAAAACTCTTAAAGTTCAAAGTTTCTTCTGAGATACATGCAATCTATTAACTATAATCCCCTATAAAATAAAAATAAAAAATAGATCATATACTTCCAACATATAATGGTAAAGGAGCATAGTGAGGAAATACTGGACCAAAGTAAGACTGAAAATCAGCTGGGCAAACTCCAAACTCTGCATCTCCACATCTGATGTCAAAACGCTCTTCAGATCTCCAACTCCTTTCAGCTCTATTGACTGAAACACACTTCTTTCTCTTGAGCTGTTTCCACTCCCTGTTAGCAGCTTTCTTTGGCAGGTATCCAACAGCTCTGGCATCTATAACATCTTGGGGTCTCCAAGGCAATCCAGGCTTCAAGTTCACAGCTTCATGCAATGGCTTCTTTAGGCTTCCATTCAGGGATTCCCCTGACACATGCCTGGCCTTGGGGGATTTCCTTAGGTGAGGAAGCAAATTCCATAATCCCTTTCTTCTACCCATGACTCTAAAGCCAGAACCACATTCTGCTGCTTGTTGGAGCTGTAACATGGCACCCTTGTTCAATTATTTCTTTCTTCACCAGCTTTTTGTCCTTTACTGCCTAAGTTTAGCAGTCCTGAAACTTGTCCTGTAGACCAGGTTGGCCTCAAACTCAGAGATCTGGCTGTCTCTGCCTTCCCAGTGCTGGGATTAAAGATGTAAAGGTGTGCACCACCATACCCAGCACTAAGGTTTTCTTTAGTTCTTTTCACAAGTTGGAAACTTAGCTGAGTGGAATCTTGCCACACCCTTTATTTAATCTCTTAATCTGTTTATCTCCTTGAACACAGAATGTAGCTCCATTCCACTTAACTCCATTCCTTTCACCTCAAATTTTACATTTTGTAATTTACCCTGCTCAGCTTGCTCCTTTTCATTATAAATCTTCATTAGAATTACCACTAATAACCACATGACAGAGTCTATACTAGGCTGTTTTGAAATTTCCTCTGCCAACGGAATTAATCCAAAATTCCGTTGGATTAATTCACCTTAGCCTCAGGCAGACTCTTTGGACAGGGGCAAAAGGTAGCCGCTTTCTTCACCAAAATATCACAAGAATGATCTCTAGGCAACATACTAAACTTCTTCTCCTCTGAAACCTCTAAGTGAGCCCCCCACAGTTCAAATCACTCTTAACACCACTGTCTTCCATGCTTCTACTAGTATGGCCCATTAGGCAGCACTTAAAGTATTCTACTGATTTTCCTAACCTGAACTCCCAAAGCCCAAATTCCTCCAAATAAAAACATGGTCAGGCCTATCACAGTAATACCACATAGTCCCTGGTACCAACTTCTGTCTTAATTGGGGTTTCTATTGCTGTCAAGAGACACCATGACCACAGCAACTCTTTTTATTTATTTATTTAAATATTTATATTTTTTTCATTTTACATACCATTCCCATTTCCCCTCCCTCCCCTTCTCCTGCCCTCCTCCCCTCCCCATCCCACCCCCCCATCCACTCCTCAGATTGGGTAAGGCCTCCCTTGTGTAGTCATCAAAGTCTGGCATACCAAGATGAGGCAGGGCCTAGCCCCGCCCCATTGCATCAAGGCTGAGCAAGGTATCCCACCATAGGTAATGGGCTCCAAAAAGCCAGTTTATGCACCTTGTATAAGTCTTGGTCCCACTGCCAGGGGCCCCACAAACATGGCAACTCTTATAAATGAAAATATTTAACTGAGATGGTGGCTTACAGTTTCAGAGTTTCAGTCCATTACTGTCATGGTAGGGAGGAGCATGATGGCGTACAGGCAGACATGGTACTGGAGAAGTATCTGAGAGTCCTACATCTTGCAGGCAACAGGATCTCAACTAAGACACTGGGTGGTATCCTAAGCATAGGAAACTTCAAAGCCTACCCCTACAGGGACACATTCCTCTAACAAGGCCATATCTGCTCCAACAAAGCCACACCTCCTAATAGTGCCACTCTCTATGAAATTATGGAGGCCAACGAATTCAAACTACCACAGACAGTTACCTGGAAGGATAAGATGAAATAAACCTTTTCATCCCCCAAGATAGTGTGGTCATTGTTTTATCACAGTCACAGAGAAACATACAAAGGCACCATCCCTCTTCATTCTATAGCTACAGCTAACATTCCATAATCCCAGGATGCAATCTTCTCTCTATGTCTTACTTAGAGTTTGGAACACATCTCTGTCCCTTCCATTTTCTATAACCTATGTATCAGGCCTGCTTCAAATTCCAACATTTATATCATTTCTTTATGAATTGCTCCCATAGCATTCTGCAGGATTCTATGGGTCTTCTTATGTTTATATCTTCCATAGGCTTGGATCTAATGTGTACATACTAAACAATTGCCAATTTTATAATAGAGTTATCTTTAGTCTCTATTATGATTGAATAGTCTTTATGGTTCTTAAATCAACATGAGATTTATTTTTGGCATTAGACTGTGCTAGGAAAAAAGTATTTAATATATCTTAGGGGAGATGTTTTTAAGTAAAAGCTTTTCCGGCAACTGCTGGTTAATCAGAAAAGCCAATTAACCAGAAGATCCATTCCTTGCTCTCAATTATACACGTCAGTGGAGGGAGCAGCGAGGCAGCTGATCGACAGGAGTAGATAATGAAAAAGCCTGCCCATTGACTTATAGGCATGCCCCATACTTGCTCTCCCCTTTACTGCCTACTACCGTGTTCTTCCTGCCTTCTTATTTCTGCTTGACTTGCATTATATAGAAATTACAGATGCTCTCCTAGGCCCTAAAAGGAGAGAGAGACACACACACAGAAAAAGACAGAGATAGAGAGAGACAAAGACAGAGAGAAAGAGAGGGTTAGGACATGGTACCTTCCTAAAAATAGTTGATATATTTTTTTAATAAAAAGAATTTTCAGTCTAGTCCAAAATCAAATTTTTCTGTCCCAATGCACATAAGAAATTTGACACATTCCTATTAATTTCACTGGCACACAAAGCCACCAAGATAGGAAATAACAGCATGATGTACTGACAAAGTCATAATTACAAGTCAGGCATGCTCTGTAGTGAGGGTACTTGTATCTAGGGGCAGGTGGAGGTGAAACAATGAGTTCAAGGGGAGAACAAACAAAACTGAATGGCTGCTTGAATCCCGATTAGTGAAGAGTCAAGTAAGCCAAATGAAAACACTTGGAGTAGATCCTGGAAGCAACAGTGAGCTGGCAAAAGGAATAACGTTGCTTGATGGCAAAAGTGGCTGGAGTCTGGGGAAGGAACTCATGGCCTCGATTGTTCATTTCAACCACAAAGGAGAAATTTATTAGAATATTTAAATATTTGTTTCTGGGATGTATGCAGAAGAAAAAGTAGAATGTCAATGGATGTATCAACTACACTCTCGGGCAAGCCCCATGCCCAGGAGTAGAGGAGTAGTTGGTCAAAACAAAACCCACTTCATATGGTTTTTGTTTGTTTGTTGTTGTTTTTGTTTTGGTTTGGTGCATATGTGTATGTGTACGTGCGTGTGTGCGTGTGTGTGTGTGTGTGTGTGTGTGTGTGTGTGTGTGTGCGCGCGCGCGTGCGTGTGTGCGCGTGCATGTGTGTTTCATTTTGGTTTGATTTTTTTTTAATTTATTGGTTCTGCTTGTTTGTTTTGATCTTTTTTTCCAGGGGAAGGGTTTATGGGTTTTTTTGTTGTTTTGTTTTGTTTTTTAAAGACAGAGAAAGAACATGAAGTTGGGTGAGTAGAGGAGCAGGAAGGATCTGGAAGGAAATGGAAGAGGGGAAAGAATTTGGTCAAAATATATTGTGCAAAAACATATTAAGTAACAATAAAAAATAAATGTTCAAGAAAAAATCATTTTCAAATTCTTCTTTTTTTTGAGACAGGATTTCTTTACGTAGTTTTTCTTGCCTGTCCTAGATCTCACTCTGTAGACCAGGCTGGCCTTGAACTCACAGAGATCCACCTGGCTCTGCCTCCCGAGTGCTGGGATTAAAGGCGTGTGCCACCAATGCTCGGCTTCATTTTCAAATTCTTACTTCCTAAGGATTTAGACCTGACCTCTCTGATAAGCAAACAACAAAGGAGTATCTAGCACAGTGCATTTCACCTAGCAGTCCTTCAGTAAATGCCCCCTGAATCCAATAGTATGAGTGATGAGGCTATATGAGAAGAAATAATAATCAAGCAGCTACTATAGCTGAATTCCAAAAGATCCACTGTTAAACTTTGTCTCCGTGATACTCATCATAAGGAAAGCAAATTCTATACTCAAGAACTGAAAGAAAATCAAGGTTAAATGCCTCTATGTTAAGCCCTGCAGTGGCTCTCTGCTGAAATCGAGGTTAGCTTCTAACTTACTAGTTAAGGCTAAAAATATTTCTCATGATTTTATCCTACCCTGATTTTCCATCCTTGTCTCCTAATAATCACAAACTGCATACTGGAATTACAGTCCCCCAAACAGCACTAGATAAATGTCAACCCCCGTGGGACCTTAGACTTGTTCTGTACTCTGTATTGTCTTGATTCTTCTGGAAATGGTGTGGTATCTTATGCTAGTCAATTATTGTAGTAGTCTTTAAAGATTGCTTAAAGTAGGCTTTATAAACATAGTATCTACTTTGGTGATGGTTAGAATGAAGGACTAAGCCAACACTTGGATCCCTTCTTATGTAAACAACTGGTTTGCCTTGCGTGAGTGATACTCTAATGCCAAGGGCAAAATTGAAATTACTTTTGAAATACCAAAGATAGGATTATAAACAGGCAGAGCCCTCGGTGCACTTGCCTAAGCATATGCACATTATCAAAGCCAATTCTAATGGTCTTATGTGTATGTGCTTATCCCTCAAAAGACAATAATACAAAATGATGCTTGTAGTATAAACATTCCACAGTTATTGTAATGATCTGGAATATATTCATTCATTTAAAATGTTCCAAGTAATAGTTTTAAGTTGTATTTATGATATTTTAAAGTATATCATAGTAATGAGTCAATTTATTCAACTATTTACTCTCCAAGTTAAATAAAAAATACAACATATACTTTAAAACTGAGTATATACTATGTACCGAGTACCTCCATAAAGGTCATTTCTTTAGCACATACATATCTCTGTTTATGTATTAGCAACTAAAATTTTAATTGTATACTACTTATTTGACAAATTTTCCATTTCATTTAAGCAGTACTGTTGTTGTTGTTTTTAGACAGGGTCTCACTATGTATCCCTGCATAACCTGGGACTCCTTATGTAGGCCAGGCTGGCCCAAAACTTATAGATATCTGTCTGCCTCTGTCTCCTTTATGCTGAGATTAAAGGCATGCACCACTAGTATGCAGTGATTCTATACAGAAAATAGTGGAATAGGGGGCTGGAGAGATGGCTCAGAGGTTAAGAGCACTGGCTGCTCTTCCAGAGGTCCTGAGTTCAATTCCCAGCAACCACATGGTGGCTCACAACCATCTATAATGAGATCTGGCGCCCTCTTCTGGCCTGCAGACATACATGCAGGCAGAACATTGTATACTAAATAAATTTTAGAAAAAAAAAAAAAAGAAAATAGTGGAATAGAAACTGAGGTTTTGGGAGAGAGGACAATTATAAGATCAACATTCTTGAATAGGAGAAAATGAGGTGACATTGAGAGCACAATTAGGGGGTTCACCTATCCATGTAAGCCACACTGAAGATGCAAAATAAAAGAACTTTTATCTTTTTTGAGTGTTTTTATGTATGACTCATTATAGTGCATTTACATTGTAGTAATTATCACTCCTATGACTGTTTATTCCCATATCTCTAGAGACTCTCAGATGACCTATCATAGTTTGATCTGGTTTTCTGGGCACAAGGCCACTGCTTAGACTGTAATCAATTGCAACTAGCCCTCTAGACTTTGAACACAGCCATCTTAGAGCTTGAAGATCATGCAGGAACTAGTCATCAATGCAAAATCTATGATTTTTATGTTTTAAATGTAGTGGCAAGTTGCTATAAGGTTGTAATCCAGAGATGACATGATTTCATCTATACCTACTTACATTTGAGGATGGTGACTCTTGCAAGTCTCTGTGTGTGACAGATGGAAAGAAAGGGACAGCAGTGGAAGATGAGAGAGCACAAAGGAGATTTCTGTAAACTTGCAAAAACTGGCAGTGTTTCGTGCCCATTAGTGTGGTGGTGATGAATACAGACAGAAATAAACAGATTTGAGCATTTTTCCAACTTAGCTCTCAATGACCAGGTAACATATTTAACATTTGCCTGGCATGGTGGGTCTCTGAGTTTGAGGCCAATCTGGTTTACAGAGTGAGTTCCAGGACAGCTAGGGCAACACAGAGAAATCCTGTCTCAAAAAAAGACCCCCCCCCCAAAAAAAAAATAAAAAAGCTTAGTATTCACCCTGTTCTGTATCCAGTAATCTGCCTAATCTGAGGAGGATATACCTCAAAGATCCTAGCATAAGACTGAAACCTCAGCTTGCAGCACAACCCTAATTTGCAGTACCTTTTCATCTTAATTAATCACTTACGCATCACATTAGAACTATTGGTGTGAAAAGTAACAGAAAAACCGTTATGAATTTCTCTTTTCCTTCATAACTTCGACAGATGGTTTACTCTTGCCATAGATCTTAACAATTGCAGCATATATGTTATTCCCTTTCTTTATTAATTTGAGAACTTTCACCCTTTCACTTAAAGGAACTCTTTTATAGCTTGTCTTTGGCACATCCAAACTTCTTATGTCACAATGTTTGTGTTCAGGGACCATTATGAAATAAAATATCATTGAGCACAAACAATGAGGTTGAACTGATAACTAAGACAACAACTAAGTGCCTACCAGGCAGGTAACCTATACAGCATAGATACACTGGACAAAGGGATGATTCATATCCAGTGACTTCAACACACTACTCAGAATTGAATGCATCTTAAAACTCATGAATTACTCACTTTTAGAACATTGTACTTAATAATGTTTGGACCTTACTGGGCCTCAAGTAAGTGAAACAGTGGAAAGTAAAACTATGGATAAGGATGCCTGTTGCATTGATCTCTTCCTTAGTAACATCTCTTCGAACCATTGTATCTCTTTCTGTCTCTATTCACTAATTTTCTCTTCAACTCATTTGATTAGGACTCCTGTCTACACCATTATCATGGAAACCACTATGTTGAAAGTTACCAACAGCATCAGATGACTGTTTATACTCTAATCTTACTTGACATCTCAATAGCATTTGACATAGTTGGCAATACTCTCTTCTTTAAAACACTGCCTTTATACTGTGTACTATTTTTCTGATATTATTCCTACTTACTCTTTTCTGCTAGATTTCTCAATGTTTTGTTATCTAAAGGGTTAGACTGAAGTGATATCCTCTAATCTATATTCCCTTCAGAAATCTTATATCACATGGATTTAATTTCAGCAGTATAATGAGGATTATCAAATTTGTATATTTAATCTATGGCCACTCCCTGTGGTGGTTTGAAAGAAAATGCCCATCAAAGGGAGTGGAACTACTTGGAGGTGTGGCTTTGTTGAAATAGGTATGGCCTTGTAGAAGGAAGTATGTTGTTGTGGAGGTGGGTTTTGAAGTCTCAGATGTAACCTCAGATGACTGCCTATTGTAAGTCAAGATGTAAGAACTCTCAGCTCCTTCTCCAGCACCATGTCTGCCTACATGCTGCTATGTCTTGTCACAATGATAATGGACTGAACCTCTGAAACTGTAAGCCAGCCACTACAATTAAATATTTTCCTTTTAAGAGTTACCATGGTCATGGTGTCTCTTCACAGCAATAAAACTCTAAGACACTCCCTTTCACTTATATTTGCATATATTATGCACATCTCAAATTTAACATATCCAAAAAAAGTTTCTTTCCCCTATATGTACATTTATGTTCCAAAAATCCCCACTACTCTCCCCTAATGAAAAAACAATTATTAGCACACCTACATGATGATAAACCCTAAATCTATTCATTTCCAAATCACTCTGTCTTATCAGTCCTACCATCCAGAACACAATACAGGTGATTGTACTTCTCTAACCATTCATACCTACTCTCCTCTCTTTAATCTATCACATATTGTCCAAGCCATTCTTCTTTCTCTTTTCAAACATGTTAACTTTTCATTGACCTGCAATCTTTACATCAACTCTTCTCTTCTTCCTGGTTTTCATATGCCTGGCTCCTACGTTTCTTTCAAGTGCCAGCTTAAAACCTACCTCCCACATAAAAGGTGTCTCTGACTGTCCAAACAAAGACAGCCTTCCAGTTTCTCCCTGTGCATTGTCTTTTAATTCATTGTATTTCATATACTATCACCTGATACTTTCTTTTAAATTTTTATTTATTTTTTTAAATTTTTTTCGACACGTGAATATTGTACCTTGAGCATATCTCCTCTCATACCTTCCACCCTTCCTCTCTCAACTTCCCTATTTGTTCCCCTAGATAATTTTATTTCTATTTTCCTGTCATATAGACATACATTATTTTATTTATCTACATAAAACCTACAAATTCAAGGCAGATAAAAAATCTAGCATGTGACAGGCAAGAGCTCTCAACTCTCTACTTGCAGCTGAGGAGCTTTTCGCAGATAACAGCTACCAGCAGAAGAAGAGTCACTTTTCTTTGGAGTGTGTGGTCACAGATACATTATTCATTCGCTAGTGGATGACTACACATCCATGCACATATGTGTCACTAATTGGATGCAGTGAGTAAATGAATAATAATAATTTATTATATTAGTCATATAATAACAACAAATAATAACAAGTGATACAAATGTTATCCTCCTTCTAATAATAAAAGAGGATATGAAGTTGGGAGGGACATGTGATGGGTTCTGTGGGAGTTTAAGGGGGTTATTAGGGGTGGATACAATCAAGATACATTTTATATATTTATATAAATTTTAAAGATTAAAAAAATGTCATTAAAGTCTATGTAAAAATCTATAAATCACCAGCCACTTGTTATTTGTTTTCATATATTTGCTATTGCTCATTTCTTCCCACCCAGAACATAATCTCCTGAAAACGCAGAGCATACTTTCCCTTGTTCAAGCACATATTCCCAGTACTTATAACAATCCTTAGCACATAACAGGTATTCAGAAATTAATGAATGCATTGATGAACACAGGAGCATCAGATATTGAAGAACTGTTTGTCTGGTACTACTGGCAGAAAGAAATACAATAGGCTAAGAAAGCTAGAACAGAGACTCAGGCTGAAAACCTATGGGCTCAAAACAGCATCAAACACAAAACCCAGGCATAAGAAGAAAAGTTACAGGAATGAAAGAAAATCTGAACTTTTGGGCTGATACATAAGGTCAAATCATGGTGGGATGCTTAACTGCTGCCCTATAGTACCTCCAATTCACTATCTTAAATGGGAGACCTAGAGTGAAATTGTAGGTGATTAAAAATGCCCTCGGTTGTGAGGACTGGCATGTTCTGGGGAGAGAAAATGAGAGAGAGTCCAGCAGATTGTCACTGAGTATGATGTAAGACACATCTTTGTGGCCGATGCTTTCTTGGATGATTTAAATTGTCCAACACAGGGGTGAGATTCATTAGTGGTGAAGACACCTAATTATGTTGGTGTGGGGCCACTAGGAATCAGACCTTAATTACGCCTCGCCACCTGCTCTCCCATAAGTCCAGCCAAAATTCATGATTCTCCTTGGATTCTCATGATTGTCCTACTGCTTCTGGGAACCCAATAGCCAATTTCTAACACCAACAGATGAACTGCCTCAGAGTACATAGAGTGTTAATCTCCAAAGGGTTGGAAGTGTGAGCTACAATCTCTTGCCTCTGCCACTGAGCTCAAAATGTTTCTTTTTTACCAAGGTATCTAAGCATGCATTATAAATTGAACACTTCCTCCACACATTGACATACAAAGTGTGTTGAAATGTGTACAGCCAAGAAATAAGAATTTAATAGTTTTTTTTCTTTCAGCTTGTTAAGCCAATTTAATCCTTCCTACTTTGTAGAATCAATATTTGCATTTATCCTGAGACAAGGGAGTGATTATGATTATTTAACATTCAAGATATTTGATAGGGGTAATAGAGTTGAGCTAGGAAAATGAAGCCTTAGATGTTAGATACATTATAGTCAACCTGCCATTTTGGTTTTGTAAATGTATTCTGGAGACTTAAATCAGCCATTGCACTAAACTGCCACCTACTCCAAAAGATCTTGTTCTGACAAGAACTGCTTGGTTACTTAAGTCCTACAAATGCAGAACATCCCTCTTGGACGTGAATGATTTCCTATAAGAAAAGCAGTAAAAATATTATGAGGTATCCAGTCTTCTCTAAGGCAGAGAGGATTCTTCTCCATGACTTTTCTGGTTGCTGTGAAATATTTGTATACTGTGTGAAGGTGGATTCCTGTGATTGGTTTAATAAACTGAACTACCAATAGATATGCAGGAGTTATAGATGGGATTTCCAGGGAGAGAAAGGAAGAGGAGGAGGAATCTAGGCACACAAGAGTTGCCAGGAGACACAGAGAAGAAACAGAAGGTACCAGATAGACGGTACCAGATAGAATGAGTGGTAACACCCTATGATAAAACATAGATTAATTTAAATGGGTTAATTTAAGTTATAAGAGCTAGTTAGGAGCAAGCCTAAGATAAGGCTGAACTTTTATAATTAATAATAAGTCTCTGTGTTGTTATTTGTGGGCTTGTGATCCCAATGAAAAAGTACTGCTATAGCTCGTCATATATTATCTCCACTTAGTTTGGTGTAAAGTCTCACAAGTCATTGGTATGCATTGTCTTCAATAGATGAACTGTGACTTAGATCATATGCCTCTTTCAAAGTCTCCAGCCTGCCTTCTGCAGTGAACCAGTGTAGCTTGCACACAGATAATGTGAGGATCACTTTCCAGTACTCTCACAGGTTCTCCATGACACACTTAAACTATAGAAAACATCACACAATGTTGCACTCATTGTCTGACCTCTGTGTTGTCTAGTCACATCAGACTCTTAAAGAGAGGGAGATAATTTGCTTATTTTGTTATATTTTTATTTTTAGAAGATTTATTTATTCATATTATTCTCTCATGTATTACATCCCAAACACAGTTTCCTTCCCTTCACTCCCTCAATCTCTCCCCCCACCTTCCCTATAAAATCAAAGCTGGATGAGGCAACCCAGTAGGAGGAAAAGAGTCTCATAAGAAGGCAAAAGAGTCAGTGGCTGCCCCTGTTCCCAGTGTTAGGACTCCCATAAGAACACCAAGCTACTCAGTCATAACATATATGCAGAGGACCTAGGTCAGATCCCTACAGGCTCCCTGATCTTTATGAGCCCCTAGGATGCCTGGGCAATTGATTCTGTGTGCCATGTTCTCATGGTGTCCCTAACTCCTCTGATTCCTCTGATCCTTCTTCCCTCCCCAGGACTCCCCAAGATCTGCTTGGTGGTTGGCTGTAGGACTCTGCATCTTCTCCCATCAGTTGCTGGATAAAGTCTCTCTGGTCTATTTGATGACAATTCTGATAGGCACTGGTGTCAGAAGACTCTGCAGGCAGGACAAGTCATATGTCTAAGGTTTTATGCCTGTGTTGGTGTCTCAATACCTCCATTTGAGCTCTTGCTTAGTTACAGATGATGGCCAGTTCAGGCTCCACATCACGTCAGTAGAACAAAAAGGCAGCCTGCAGAATGGGAAAAGATCTCCACCAACTCACATCTGATAGAAAGATACTATCCAAAATATATAAAGAATTCAAGAAACTAGACATCAACAAACCAAATAATCCAATTAAAAATGAGGTACAGATCTAAATAGAGAATTCTCAACAGAGGAATCTCAAATGGCCAAGAAACAGAAATGTTCAGCATCTTTAGCCATCAGGGAAATGCAAATCAAAACAACTCTGAGATTCTATCTTACACATGTCAGAATGACTAAGATCAAAACCAAAAATGACATCTCATGCTAGTAAGGATGTGGAGCAAAGGGAATACTTCTCCATTGCTAATGGGAGTGCAAACTTGAATAGCTACTTTGGAAATCTATATTTTCTCAGAAAATTGGGAGTTGATCTACCTCAAGACCCAGCTATACCACTCCTGGGCACATACCTAAACGATGCTCAATCATACCACAAGGGCACTTGCTCAACTATATTCATAACAGCTTTATTCATAACAGTCAGAAACTGTAAACAACCTAAATGTCCCTCAACTGAAGACTGGATAAAGAAAATGTGATACATTTACACAATGGAGTATTACTCAGCTGTTAAAAACAATGATATCATGAAATTTTCAGGTAAATGGATGGAACTAGAAAAATTATACTGAGTGAAGTAACCTAGGCATAGAAAGACAAATATGGTATATATTCACTTATACCTGGATATTAGGTGTAAAGTAAAAAATAATCACGCTATGGTCCACAGATCCAGAGATTTTAAGTAACATCAAGGAAAGCTTAAGGGAGGACTAAAGGATTTCCTTGGGAAGGGGAAGAAGAATAGATTTCATGAGGGTGGGTGGGGTTGGGAAAAGAAGGGATCAAATGTGGGGAGTAAATACTGGGAAAAACAACTGGAATTGGGGGTCACTTGGGGGGCAAGGTGGACACCTAGTACAAGGGAAACTCCATGGAATAGAGTATAGAGTAACCTTAGCAAAGACTCCTAGTAATGGGGGACAATTCATTTATAAATGACAAAAACATGTAGATATGTCTCATAAATGTTCAAATGTTCATTGACTGAATAAAATACAATTTCATAAAAATTATCATCAACTCATTCCAGAAAGTGGTGGTGCATGCCTTTAATGCCAGCACTCAAGAGGCAAAGGCAGGTAGGTCTCTCAGTTTGAGTAATCTAATTGTCAAATTATGTAACCAAATTTATTTGATTCAAGAATCTCCTGCACATTTTTATTCACAAATGACATCAAAATAGTAGTACTAAAAATTAGTAACACTCTTAATTAATTTTTTCTGTTCATCACATGGAATCAGTCTTTCTTGGGATTTCAGTTACCTTGGAGAGAGAAGACCAACAACCTTGAAACAAATTATCTGCCTTTGTTTATAAACTGGGTTCACAGGCTGATGCAAGAGTGGAGAATTGGAGTAATATTGAGGATGTAGGACTAGAGCTGAACCTTGGAAAATCAGTTTGGCAAGAAACAAAGGATAAGAAGTTGAGGTCACAACACAAGGAAAGGAAGGCCAAGTCATGGAAATCAATGTAGCATGTGATATTAGACAAAGAGGTAATTTTTCTAGGCAATAGAAGGACTTTGAGGTCCCGAGTAAAGCACACAAAGGAATAAAGGACACCAAAGAGAAAAGACAAATAAACAATATGATTTTGTGGAAGAAAAATGTGAGATGGAGAAATTATAGAAATATATTCTTAACCACTCTATATGATAAACCTGCAAGAAAACAACTATGTTAATCTTTGCAAAAGACCACAGGAGAGAAATGTATACAAAAAGGAATGGGGGTAGATACAACAAAACACATTGTATACAGATATGAGATTTTTTCAAAGATTTTAAAGAGGTGTTCACTGGCATCTTTTCATCAGGTAGGCTCCTTTGTAATATATAACAATAAAGCCTGTGCTTGGGTGGAGAGTAAGTGAAAGGTTATAGTTTTCTAGTGGAACAGGAAGAAGAATGTCACCATTGTTGTTCACTGTAAAACTCTGAGAGATGGCTGGAAATATTTTGATAGTGGTACAGTGTCTGCCTTGTTTGCTAGTCTATCAATGGCATACAGTAGAGTGACTGCAAATCTGGTCACTTTTTACATTTCCTTGATTGTATTAGTTGCTTTTCTGATGCTGTAACAAAATACCATGATCAGGGCAACTTACAGAAGAAATCATTTATTTTAGCTTACACTCCCAAAAGAGTAAGACTCCATGATGGTGGAGAGGAAACAGGGTATCACATGGTAGCCATGGTGGAGCAGAAAAGGAAGCTGAAAGCCCACATCTTCTCAACAGCAAGCAAGAAGCAGGGAAAGTAAATTGCAAGGGGGTGAGGCTTTTAATCTCACAGTACTCCCCCTATGATGTACTTCCTCTAGCAAGGCTGAACTACCTAACCCTCCCCAAACAATACTATCAACTGAGAACCAAGTGGCCAAATGCCAAAGACTATGGGGAACATTCACCATTCAAACCAATAAAAAGAAATAGTACTGTGGAAGTTAGAATAGTTATTTATGCAAAATGAACACTGAACGTACGTATTTTACTAGTGTTATGGTATGCAGTACATATAATACACAGCAGGACTGGGTGCTGTATATTGGAGATGAAGACAGAATGAGATTAAACTTTTTGACCTAAGGAACACAGTGTAATCAGTTGAGAAATCTATTTCACAGCTGTGTCATATAATATCCATACTATTATAACCTGAGCACATTGTATTTGTTTCTTGCTATATGTCTAATAGGGAAGATACATGGTATATAATATGATCTTCATTTTATGGATAATTGCAAACAGTGATTGATTTTAATGCTAGCAATCATAATGATCTTCTATTGCCTTATATATAGGCAGGAGACCGGAGTAAAGCTGAAAAGGAGGCCTATGTTAATGGGAAAGACATGATACTCTTGAGATGGTGTAACTTCGAGAAGCATGGCTGTGTTACTTGTGTCTCAAGCAACAGATGAGGAGAAACACTACCCTCAGCTCAAGGCTCTGAAAAGTCTTGCTTAAAAGGACTGCTAGGATACCCAAATTAAGGTTATCAGAGAAAGAGATACAAGGTAGCCTTCTGGATAGTTTGGAAGAAATTCTTTGTTCAATGAAAGCAGTCAGGCACATTCATTTAATAGATTTTTATTAAGCATATATTATGTACCAGGCTCTGCCTAAGTCTAATGATACATATAAAGCCTAAGATTTATTTATTACATATGAGACTCTGTCAAGGTCTACAACTGTAAAATTACAGTTCTTTCCACTGAGAAGATGGTGAAGTAATGAAAAAGATAAACAAGGACATGGATAATGGTCATTATGAAGGTCCATTCTCAGTGCTATTAGAATGCTCTCTGTTGGTATCTGTTATAGACACACATGGGGACATGCTCACAGCATGGCATTTGTACAAGGATAATCTGTTGCAATGTTCATAAAAACAAAACCCAGGAGACAACCTAAAAGTCTTTCAATGCTGAAATGTATACATAAACCTATAATAGGGCTATATTGTGAACCAGCAATTGAAAAAGAATAAAGTAAATACGTACAGTTTGTGGTAGATTTTTCTTGGAAGACATGACAAGAAAATATAAAACAGACATACAAACAACGTCATTGGCTGAGGAGACAGAGGAAGGCATGGCTATGAATCAAGGAACATAGGAAGTCTTGAAGCTACACAAAGCAAGGATATTGATTTTTCCCCTTATAGCTTCCAGAAAGGAAATTAGTCCTGTCCCCGTCTTCAGTTTATCCCAGTAAGATGACATTAGAACTCTGAAAGTTTAAGATAATAGAGAAATGTTGCCTAAAGCCATTAACGTGTAGGGTAGTTTGTTGTCGCAGCAAGAATAAGAAGCTTAGACAGAGAGATGGGCCAGAAGTCAGATCACAGTGGGATGAAAGGTGACTGGGATGTAAGAAAAAGCAGATGATGAAGAAGCCTAGATTCCCCAATAATGTTTTCATTGTAATGGGAAAAAAAGTACTAATAGAAAGAGCACAGAGGTTTGGGGGAAAAGTTTAATGATTGTTTTTAAGTGGGGGATATATGAGCATACTTCAATGCTCATAGGAAAGATGAAAGGTATGAAAAGTAGATAAAAGACAGGATAATGATGGAAGAAGGGTCTTGGGAAAGCTTTGGTGGAGACTAGCAGAGACAATAGGATAGTGAGAAATATGAAGTAACTGAATTTCGGTAGGCAAAAGGGAACTGGACAAAGGGTAGGGGTAGGAGCTTCCAGACCTGGTCCGATGGGAGGAATCCAATACTGTCTGCCATCCCATACACTCCTGATTGTCTTGTCCTGGATAGCAAAAACTTTCTTAAAGGCCTTGGAAAAAGAATAGGTGATGTAAGTCCAGGAAAATGAAGTGACTTGCTTACAATCACAGAGCCATTTCTTTAAGTCTCCATTTCTTTAGCTGTGATTGTGTGTAGTAAACATGATAACCTATGTAACTAAAGTATCTATCACACTGCAGTTGTACTCTTGAGAGGATAAGGATGGTGCCTCTAATAATCTAGCTAGCTAGGGTTTAGAAGCATAGATATCTAATTAGACAAGTCAAGGTTTGTGTTTCAGTTTTGCCATTTACTAACTATACACATGCTGATTCCGTAATATTTACTACATACACATTCTGGCTTCAGCCACTTTATCTTTTGATTATGCCACAGTAAGTACCTTTAAAAATTATACAACTGGGAGGGTGGTGGTAGTGCATGCCTTTAATCCCAGCACTCAAGAGGCAGAGGCAAGTGGATCTTTGTGAGTTCGAAGCCAGCCTGGTCTACAGAGTGAGTTCCAGGACACCCAAGACTACTGAGAAACCCTGTCTTGAAAAACCAAAAAAGAAAAAGAATCATACAAATGTCAACTCTGAGGCTAAGAATTGAACTCCATATTCATCCAAGCTTGAGGGCTGAAATGCTAGAGGACATAGAGCATGTGTAACTTATGCTCCCCCACTAAATCCCATTTGTCTGTACCTTGTTGTGTGCAGAAGATGGAGAGAGTGCAACAGTTAACAGCTCAGCTTCAACTATCAAAGAACCTACACAAAATCCAACAGAAAATTCCAAAATGCTTTTTTTTACCTTGATGACTATGTAAATATGCATTTGATGATGGTACTGTATTTGAATAAAAAACACTAAATTTTTTAATCAAGTCAACCGTCGTGTGCAACAGACATAATCTTTCCTTTTAGAGGTTTCTGAGTGGATGATGGGATGTTGTCTGATGTATCAGTGATTGGGTATTTACTTAAACAGTTAAAATTCATCTTTTCTTTTCATCATTTTGAAGGGACATTGATTTCAATAAAAATCTCTAAATGAGAAGAACAAGAAATTTAAATCCACAAAGTAAAAATGAATGGAAGAAGGCACATAAAGTTCAAGGCGAAGTCAAGGGGGGAAATGTGAAAGAGCTTAGTTGCAATGATTGCCTGCATACTCAGTATGGGTTGGCAAGATTTTGCCCGATTCTAAGAGCCCACGCAAGTGCACTGTTGGTGAGTGACAGCAGGGTCCTCAAACAGACTCACTAATGGAAGAATCACACAGAGTCATCTCCACACTGCTTCCAAAACACCCCCAATTCTCAGCCCACTCCCCCAATATGCATACTCTACTTCATGAGGTAGCAGAGGAAGGATGGGCTGTTCCTGAAGTATTGTCACAGAGGCCAGGAAGAGCCTCACCATCGCTGCATTGTCCTTTAAGCCTTGCTTGTCTATTTCACACAGACAGAAGAAAGACTGCCCGAGAATATGAAGTCCCTTTAAGCTATGTTTCACTCTCCAGTGTCAGCATTATTTAACGAGTGGGCCAGTCAGCAGCATTGTTCTCTTTTTAAAATAATAAAACAAAATGGATGACCACCAATCGTGTCCCATTCTTATGGAGAAATTTCAAAAGAGAAAAAAATAGAATCGTGAGAGTCTCAAGACTGTTTTCCCTATGCCACCTTCTTAAAGTTAAGTTTAGATGGTTTGTTTTAGCCTGAGAGATGGTGTCTCTCTCAGGATTAGTTAGTAAAGGGATATGCACCAACAATAAATTATCTTAATTATCCTACTTGCAGGAGGATCCCATATTTTACTTAAATTAATATCAACATATGCCTGAACACCTTTTTAATGACTTTGGAAAGCTCTATCACAGCCTCTGAAACCTGCATAAACACTAAAAATTACCTTGTATAAACATCAGCTTAGGTGATCAAACTCTAAATTTACTAGCCATCCTTTCTCTATATTACTGTTTTGAATTAACAGAGTGCTGCCCCCACTAAGATAACAAAGAACTCTACAGCAGAAAACATTCATCCTTCCCTTCCTCATGTGATCGAGGATGGCACAAGCATGATTATCACCATTTTATAGTTGGAAATAATAAGGAATTGTGATATAAGTGATGTGCTACATGGAATGCTAGAAGCAGAAATGTAAGGCTTACTAAAACTTGATAGAAGTTCAGAAGACTAATGAACCTGACAGAACTATGGAACTGGAACTCTTCTGGAGACATTCTTAATCAAAAGCTGTTGTGAAGCATATTTGTATTATCCAGTTTATTGTGATAAAAGGCAACAGTATCAACACTACAAATCTTCATGCACCAAGTGGAGGATATGCAACTAATTCTTGAGCTCACATAACAGTTATTGCTTTAAAAAGCCTGTTTCTTAGTGTTAAGTGCTCCTGGAAACCAAAGGAATGTGGTAGAACCCTCAGGCTACCTGAAAAGCAGCAATTGGACAAAGAGGACCTCTGTGGAACAAGGGCAACAAAGTTCCTCCCCGGGAACAGAGAAGTAATGGAACATTTAGAATGCAACACCACTAGAGCATTGTTTTGAATCATGCCTGCAATTAGCTAGGTATGGAGTTAAAAAACTAATGACCCACAGTGAGGGATGAATTAATCACACTAAGAAAATGGGCCACAGTGTTGGGAATAATCTATGCAAGTTAAACATCCCTGTTGTTATATATTTTCTTCTTCATGGAAACATATAGGAAAGAAAACTGTTGGTGGTCCAGCGTGTTACTAGACAGAAAGGAGAGCCCCAGAAAAATGCCAGTGGATTAACCAAGTGTCTACCAAAAGGCTATCTTTAGAATAATGATGCTGGCCATTTTACCATGTTTACCATGCTCCTTTCTGTTCATACAGAACGTGATTTCTCTCGTGGGTAGATAGGAATATGGAGCCGAGAGAAGTCTATCTTATTCTGACCCAAGAGATGCCAGGTAGGCATTCAGAATCTTGTTTTTACAACACACTTGCTGCTTCATCTTCAGAGAAATCGCTGACATTTTCTGAGACTTATTCCCATGGACAAAACTAGATCTCCACAGAGGGCTGTTGAAGGGACAAAATGAGATGAAGTTTGTCAAGATGAGGCAGATTAGAACAACCTCTGCAACTAAGAAGACAAATGGGCAAAATGTCCCTCAATTTCCAACCTGGCTGGGAGTCAGAAATGTCAATACAATGGGAAAAGTCAAAATTGCCTACAGAGCTAATGCTTGCTCTCATAGAGATGTCTTAGTCCAGGACTTGCGAAACAACAAATAAATGATGCTTGCCTGGGGCCAGAATATTTGTGACCTTGAGTTTAACTAACTTTCATCCCTAAATCTAAATGAAGCACCTCATAAAACCACCTTACAATTTAATTTACAAAAGGAAATTGCTTAAGAAGAAACATGTATTTTTTAGTTAGTGGTTGAATTTAACTTTTAAACTTAACTTACTCTTTTAAACCTTGTAAATGACCTCCAGTGAGCAAGGCGTCATTGCTACTATAAACACACTTAAGGGAGTCTCATCTCTCTCTTTCTTTGAATGTCAAAACTTAAATATGAAGCATGTACTATCTTTATCTCTATGTAATGAATGAGCTTTACTGATTTGCTTGGTCTTGAACTGAGTAGAAGACCCTAAGAAGGGGATTCATTGGTCTACTACTGGTGGTAGTGCTTGGCTGAATCTCACCACTACCACTGACAAATACTCATTTTTATTTAACTTAATGTGTATAGATGTTTTGATTGCATGTATTTCTGTGCAGCATGTCTTTCTGGTGCCCATGGAGGCCAGAAGAGGCCATTGGATCCTCTGGAACTGGAATTACAGATGGTTGTGAGCCACATGTGCATGCTGGGATTGAACCCAGGTTGTCTGGAACATCAGCCAGAGTTCTTAACTATTGAGCCATCCCTGACAATCCTTTGCTCCTGTTATTATCCACTGTCATGATTATTGTCTAGATCTTTACTCCAACATGACTTTCAGTGCACTGAGAATTATCTGTGGCTCCAACTTTTCATAACCCTGCACTAGCCAGGTGAGAATGCATTTGTAGCTATGAGTGCATTATCAGGAGCTACCTCTACTCAAATGAGCTACCAATGAACCCAGAAGGAAATGAGTCCCGACTTAGGATAGGACTATCCTTGGTGCTTTTACAGCATCTTGACCTTAATCTACTTACATTTCTGGGTTCCTGCCTACCTTGATCTCCAAGATCTCATTTATTCTCTGTGTCATGCCTATATGCCTGGATTTCAGACATTTAGTTTACTTTTGACCATGCATAATCTTAGACTACTTCTTGCCACGATTTATTGGCTTCCATATCTTGGCTCATGTTAACCTTCTGGCAATTGCTAACATAGGAAATATTCTGATTGCCAATCTAGAATCAAATTCCTATTTTAGGTTGCCAATCTGATAATTCTTATTATAATTCTTGTCTCGCCGGGTTATGATGCTAAAAGACAACAGAAATAAGGTTCACTTTGAAGATGCCAATTAGTAGAAGCAATTGGAGTCACCGCTTTCAGTGTCTGATTTTGCCAGTCCAGTCTAGTAATGGTGCCAAACACATAAGCAAAGAGCACACAGTGCTGCATTAGTTCCACCACTTAGGAGTAAGTCCACAGCCATCTGTAATCAACCACTCATTTGACAGCAGTAAGTAAGCTTGTAAATAACTCCACAACAAAAGAATACACTTTATAGCAGCATGCTATTAAGACTGTCAGAGTTTAAATTGTAGTCCCAGATATGCAAGGCAGCCCTGAATGCAAGTACAGGCTGAACTTGAATATTCCAGTAAGGAATTCATTTATGACGAAAGAGAATAAATTGAGGTACTAGCAGGAAGTATCATGGCCCTGTGACAGTTTATGTGGAGAAGGCAATCTGAGGTCAGAATTTATAAGGTGAGAAAAAGAATTAAGCTTTCAAATGCTGGCACCTGACACTTTTTCACAAGATTACTGGAAAACAGACATCAAAATGACCTCCAATCTCTGAGCTTCTTGGGCTTCTGCCACTTTTGTTTCTGGAGACTGTGAGCTTGCCAAGCCAGTTACATAAACGAGCCAAGATGATAGTGTACAATGGTACCTTTAGGGACGGACACAGTAGAGCCTATGAGAACAAAACTTCAGCAGTATTTGTGAATTTAAATACTTCAAGCAAACCAACAAGTGACAGCATTGAGGGGAAGAAAGTGATCCCTTGCAGAGGGACTGTAAGGAGGATTCATACCCAAATGCAGTTGGTTTGAGCCATCTTTTATTGATTTATTTCATCTTTGATGTCTTTTTCTATGGGTAGATAATCTTTTAAAACAATCTATAATGAATTTCAGTGTTAAAATATAACTTTATGTTATAGACTAGGAGCCATATATTATATATATATTATTCTTCCTCTGCTATATGTCTTATGCTCTAGACAAGGGAAGTGTTCTGTTAGAAAACTCAGGCAGAGAAGAGAAATCTATGTTGTGTGCAATGTGCTGGCCAGTACATTCCCAAGCTGTTATCCTCATAAGCAAACTGAGGAAGAGTCTCCACATAATTATAGGATATCTTTTAAGAAAAGTAACTGCAACAATCCCATTCAAAATATTTCCATTTTTTCTCTTGCCTACATACCCTACACATAAAGATTTATTACCTGCATTGTACCTCTCATAAAAGCTAGCAGAATTATAATTATGTGTTCACTGTCTATTTTGTCTACCAGACTGCAGACAGCATGAGGATGAAGACCACATCTGCCATGTCAAGACATACAGATCTGTGAAATTCCTGGCTTAAGATGCTATTAAAAATAAAATTCTCCTCCAAGTATTTGCTATTTACATATTCACAGGGATGATTCAACCTAAATTTCTCTAGTTACTCACCACAATGTGATCACATTTCTACTGTAAGTAAGTTTGTTATGGTAGGTGGGGCACAGTAAGCTATGATATGGACCCAGATGTAATATGATACCAGGCGGGTAAAGTGATAACCTGATGTCACAGGGAGAAGGGAGGATAGAGGGCCTGGAAGAAAACCACGATTTTGCTGAGCTAACGCGAGCCCCAGTAGAAGTGACTACAGGTGCATCAAACAATGTCTACTTCATCTCAGCAAATAACATAGTTGTCTCCTAAAGCAATTTCTCTTCCCATTTCATTGCCAGATACTGTACTTGCTGTCTTATTTGCCTCATTCTCCGGAAGCTTTATGACAGCAGCCAGTGCAGAACTCACATTTGCATGGAAGTAATTAGTCATCTAATATTCCTTTCTATCTCGATTGGGGATTTGTTCCATGCTTTATCCCTTAACAGTCCTCATGGGTTAACTTTCTCCCAGTGAATTGACTTGTATTTATCAAAAATGTATCAAAAATCACAGCATCACAGAGAACTAGAGTGCAATGATGCTGATTCCTATTAATCTGTAACTAGGGGCTGTTTTATTCAAGACCTATAGAAATTTACCATCTGAATGTAAATTCAATTACTGATTTGCTGTCGTGTGTGTGTGTGTGTGTGTGTGTGTGTGTGTGTGTGTGTGTGTGTGTGTGTGTGTTTTCTCATAAATATTGAAAATATCCCAGTGATTCTGAAATGTTTGTTTGGCAGAGAACTGACACACAGCACAATTCTCACTAGGCCTTTTCAAACTGTTCCTATTCCCAAGAAGACACTAAAACTTCCTTCATTTTGCTCCTCCCCTCCTCGTTTAAAAATGACTGCAGGGTAATGAATGATGTTACTGATAGATGTCAATTTCACAGCGTAGAGAGAGAAAACAAGTTTAGGACAAGTATATTAAGCTCCAGATTAATAAGGGATTGCTTCCCACTTCTGTCCCACCAGTTTTACACAGCTATTCCATTGGGAACCCCAGTGGAAAATGTATTATCAGACCTATTAAAAACTGCCTCCAGGAAAACAATTAGTCAAAATTCAAATGTTCCATAAATTATGTACAGTTTAGATGTTCCTAAATCTTTCACAAAGTGACTCCACCTTCCCCCACCCCAGTGTACGTCCTTCTCACATTTCAGTCTTTATTGGATCACTATTGTAGGCTATTTATGTTTTTTTCTGTTTCTAATTTGTCAGTGATTTCAAGATCCCAGAGGGATTGTTGTTTAACACTTACTCCATATCTGCTATTAAGTTCCTTTTTAATTTAATTTCTATTGTAGATTAATTTCTTAACAGTGTTATTAAATAAGAAACACAGAGCCAAATACAGGGGTGAAAGCCGTAGAAATCAGAGTGAGAGCCACCAACTAACCTTAGCTCACCACGTCATGGTAGCTTCCCAAGAGAACCAGCTTCTTCTTGTCTAACCTGCGCCTTTATTGCCTTGCTGTTCTGCCTTCTCATTGGCTCTTAACCCAGCTACCTCACTTCCTTATCACTGCTTATCTATACAGACCTCCAGGTCTCTATGGTTGGTACTGGGATTAAAAAGGCCTTTGTCACCACGCTTGGCTGTGTCCTTGAACACACAGAGACTCTGTCTGCAATGTGATCAGATTAAGGGCATATGCTACCACCATCTGACTTCTGTTTATGGCTGGCTATGACCGCTGATCTCCAGGCAAACTTTATTTATTAATATACAAATAAAATATCACCACATTCTATTATATTTATTTTTACTGATAGATAGTGGGGGGGCATGTATGTGCCACAGCATGAGTGTAGATGTCAGAGAAAAACTTGCAGGACTTGATTTTCTCCTTCCTCCCTAACTCAGGTTGTCAGGGTTGACAGCAGGTGGCTTTCCCTGCTGAGCCATCTGTGTGCAGCCAGTCCTTATAGTTTCAATTTGCTATTAATATTTTCCAGCCTCTGCAGTGGTATATACCACTCTGTTCTAGACTTCTATGCTTTATAATGCTCTTAAGATTTTTTATAAAATTAATTTTTTCTTTATTCTTCAGAATTCTATCCATCTACACAATGAAACACGATCATTCTTTTTCCACCTCTACCCACATCCTTGAAACACATTCCCTACCCAGCTTCATATACTATTTCCACTAAGTCCAGTTAACATTGTTATTATTTACCTCTTTTCAATGGGCAAATATCTGGTCATCCTTTTAAAATTAGACTCTCCTATGTTGTCCTCCATGATACCCTTACCTGTCCTCAGTTTCTCCTCCCCCTTCACATGTGCATCTTGTGCCTCCTTCTATTGATGCACATGGAACAGTGCTACATAATATTTGTCTAACGAGTATGCCTGTCCTTCTACTAGAATTGGAGGCTGGGGTGCAAGTCCATGTGTATCTTTATACCTCCAGCCTAGGAATGGAGAATGGCATAGAGCAATTCATAGTAAATATTTGTGATCTGAACAATGCAGGAAATGAAATGCTTCAAATCAAGGGCCACACTAATTTCACTTTTTGGAATTACATTCAAGTACAAATTAATGTACATTACTGGCACCCAGTCAAGTCACCAGACCCTCTCAAAGATACTATAGCAATGTCCTAGATGGGACTTGTGTCAGAATGCATGACTACTAATGCAACAGCCTCGTTAACTGACCTTCTGGATTCTGTTCTTCCTCCCCTTCTAGCTACTCTCCACATTGATAAGGCCATCTTAAAAATCATTCTGCTCTTCCTTTCTCCCATAGGGCATCCTCACTGTCAGCATGATAAAGTCAAACCACTTAGCAAGGCATTCAGTTCCAGCCTATAGTTTCCAACTCAAATGTCCTTAATATGAACTCTCTATTCAATGTTCTGCACAAAAGGATAGATAAATATGAAAGCGTAAGAGTCGATGATTGGCTATACAATGATTGGCTATACACAAATTTGATGTTCCTAAGTGATAAAAATATCAGTAAACTAAGAGACAAAAAGCAAATGGGAAGGCATACTTTTTTTACTTATAGCAGAAAAATAGTTTTTTAATGTACAAAGACCTTCTGAAAATCAGCAACTCAGTAGAAAAAATATTCAGCAGAAGGCAAAATTTGCTAAAGGAAAGAAAATGGCTCATATGCACATATAATTCTTCCTAATTCATAAACAAATTAATTAAACAATAATATAGTTCATGTACCAGAATGCTAAAGAGAAAAAAATGTAACTGGGGAAGGATGTAGATGAAAAGTAATTTGCATAAACTGTTGGTGTGACTATAAATTTAGAAACTATTTGAAGGAAATTTGATAATATAAGACAAAATGGAAATTTCATGTAATTTAGAGCTTGAAATTTTACTTCAAATGATTTCCTTCCCCAGGAAAACTATAATGATAATATACAAAAATAACTACACAAATATATTTAGCAACATTGTTTATAATGCCAATGTTCATCAAAATCTAAATATGCATAATAATCATATAGTCAGCTATAAAGCAGAACTATTAAAATGGGATATATATATATACATATACATGAAAATATGTCCAAAATACATGTACATATATATGAAGTTGAAAAGCACTGTATGACCTTTATACAAATTATCAATATATAGTACATATGTAATATATAAGAATTAGAATGATATGTTATTCACTTTTACACATATAATTATTTTATAGCTAAAATTTTTAACATGGTTCATTTGTTAAAGCCTTTCATTTTGCAAGTTCATACCCCAATGCTTATACCATTGCTTTCCTGATCATTCCAACTGCAAATAATTTCATGTTCTCCATAAATTTTAGCAGCATTTATACCTATATCATTCATATAACACCTAAAACACTGTCCAATGAGGCATCTTGGTTTACACATCCAAATTCTTCAATTAGAGTGCAAGCCTGAAGGCCTAGGACCCTGAACCAGACACTGAATACATCCTACACTATTTGGATGGTATCTTCTAGAATAACAAAATGTTGAATCTCCTCTAAAATTGCTCAGTTTTGAGTTATATTTTAATGTGACTTGTTTTTTTTTCAAAGCAAAAGTTATTGTCTTATAATG
Organism: Peromyscus californicus insignis; assembly: GCF_007827085.1. Lineage (NCBI taxonomy): Eukaryota > Metazoa > Chordata > Mammalia > Rodentia > Cricetidae > Peromyscus > Peromyscus californicus. The sequence continues at coordinate 98,939,734 of NW_026294391.1, forward strand.
CTTCTCTTCTGCAATCTCAATCCCATGTATCTTTCTCCTTATTCTTAAAAAGACAATAACCAGGTGTGGGGTACATCTGTAATCCCAACACTCAGGAGGCAGAAGCAGAAGCAGAAGCAGATGGATCTTTATGAGTTCAAGACCAGCCTGGTCTACATGGGGTGTTCCAGGCCAGCCAAGGCTCCATAGCAAGACTGTGTCCCAAAAACAAAAGCACAACTGTAACAATACATATCTAGGAGATTTTATTTACCAATAAATATATATACCCTCATCAATGTCAACATATCTTTTTAAATACTTTTTAGATATGTCAAAAATAAACTTCAGACAACAAAAATATGTATTTTTACATATTATATTAAAATAGAATTCTGGCATCATAATGAAAATCCATTCAAAGAAAACAGCAAATGAAACTATAACCCATCAGTCATCTCACTAACTATAAATTTAGTCAGCTACTTTAAGGTCAAAATCCTTCAAAGCCTCCAAGATCTAGAGTACCTGGAAATGTATATCACTTTTCTTGACTGTTTTCTAAACAGGAAAGACAAGGCAAGACTGAAATGAATGATGAACGACGCTGGTTACTGTGCGCAAAGGTCATGAGCCATGCTACCTGGTAGCAGAGAGCTTTGTTAGGAGGAGGCAGGGAGACAAAAGAACCAGACCTGGGGAGAAAAGCATGTGCAGAGAGAGGGAAGGTGGTGGGGGGGCAAGAGAGAGAGCAGAGCAGAGCAGAGAGAGGGTGGGGTCGGAGTCATGGCTCTTTAAAGCGCAGATTGTGTGACCACGCCACACATACATGATCACCAGGGCACAGTGATGAGTAAGACACAGACCCTTTGCTCAACTCCTGAACTGCACATGTGTGGTCATGCAATTGAAGTAAGAACAGAATTCTCACAAAGGCTTTAAAAAAAAAAAAAACCTAAGAACTGCCTATGAGCTGTAAGACAAAGATTCTAATCTCAATTGCTTACTAAGTAGTTATAGTCATTTAAAAAAAAAACTTCCTGATTACTCTTTCTTGAGTAAAATGATGAAAGTGTATTTCATAAGCTCTAATGGTCTTTGATGTTCTAACCTATGTTAACAACTTCTATATCTGGCAAGTTACAGCTTTCTGTTACCCAATGACCTTACTTCAATATACTCATAGCATTCATCTATATTTTCTACATAGACATCATCTGCTTTACTTTGGGAGAATGTCGGAGGAAAATCATTTCCGTCTTGCTTTTCCAATTTACCTCTATTTCCTATTCCTACTTTAATATGGAATAGTTTCTTTCAGCTTTTATTTTATGCTAAAGAACTAGGTGGGCTGGGAGATGGCTCAGCACTTAACAGCGCTGCCTACTCTTGCAGAGGACCCAGGTTCAGTTCCCAGCATCCGCATAGCAGCATGAACGCTTACAACTATCTGTAACTCCAGTCCCAGAGAATCTAACACCCTCTTCTGGCATTCACAGGTACCAGGTATGTACACAATATACTTACATTCAGTCAGGCAAAACACTCATATGCATAAAACTTTAAAAAATTAAAATGAAATTTTAATAAAGACATATGTATTCTTTCTATCCAGTCTTCAGTTTCAAGTTCTATAGGACTCATGGTTCCTGGTTCAGTCTTAGGAAGTTCATTTCCTGAGTTTTAAAGGAATCTTATTTCCTGACATAGGCAGAACTTTGCAGGCAAATATACACATGTATTTTTGTAGAACATATGTCTTTTTCTTTCAAAAGATATCCATAGGAATTTGATGGAGAATTCCAGTTCTAAAGTCTATCTGGAGAACAGTCCTGTCTCTCCTTTGTTGTGAACAGTTTAGTCTCAGTCTTTTTTTGGTCGAGTGATTACAATCATCCTTGACATTTCTTGTTTTTGCTGTCTTCTAGAAGACAGTACAACTGATCTGAATCAGCTCCTCTTGGATTCTTCTTAAATTATCCTTATCTCTTGTCTCCACAGCTCAGAACATTTAATAGCCCGGTTCATTATACCCACTTACAGGCCTGCCAACCTGCCCTATCTTGATTTAACAACCTACAATTTCACTTCATGTTGTATGTTTCTGAACCATAGTCTCTGATTAGATAAAATTCCTATAAAACAATATCATTGCCATGTTTACATGTCAGTAATAGCAGCAGTGATAAGAATTAACAATTACTTTTTCCATGTAACATGACCTATGGATGGTATGTTAGCTTGTATTGTTGTGTTTACTACTCAAAACAATTTTCTGAAGTAACCATTTGTGGTGATTTGAAAGGAAATGGTCCCCGAAAGGGGTGGCACTGTTAGGAGGTGTCATTTTGTTGGAGCAGGTATGTCCTTGTTAGAGGAAGTGTGCCACTGTGTGGGCGAGCTTTGAGTTCTCTTTGGCTCAAGCTTCATTCAGAGTGATGGTCAGTCAACTTTCTGTTGCCTGCAAGATGTAGCCAGCACTATGTCTGTCTGCATGCTTCCATGCTCCCCACTATGATGATAATGGACTGAACCTCTGAAATTCTAAGTGAGCCACCCCAAGTGAATGTTTTCCTTATAAGAGTTGTCATGATCATGGTGTCTTTTCACAGCAATAGAAACCCTAAGACACTATTATTATCTCCATTTTATAGGTTAAAAAAAAGCAAAGACATTTAGGAGTTTGTTCAAGTCCACACAGCTGCTAAATGACAGAGTTAAAATTTGTATTCAAGTCTATTGGCAACTAAATCCAAGATCTCATTGTGAGGATTTTTGTTGTTGTTACTATTATTTGGTGTGTGTGTGTATGTGGTGTTTTGCCTGCATGTATGTATGTCCGTGCACTGCTTGAGTGCCTGGTGGTGACAGAAGCCTGAGATTAGCATTGGATTCCCTGGAACTGGATTTACAGATAATGTTAACCACCATGTATTTGGGTTCTGGGAATCTAACCCAGGTCCACTGTCAGAGCAACCAGTGCTCTTAACCATGGAACCATCTCTCCAGCCCCCTCTTCATGGTTTTGAATTCACTATCCTCCTTCCTCAGCCTTCCCAGTGCCCCAAAGTCCATACTCTTTTTTTAATTCTTTGATAATTCCATATAGTATATTTTATCATATTCTTTCATCCCCCAACTCCTCTCAGATTGTCCCCCTTCCTACTAACCCAACTCCATGTTTTTTAATCTCTTTAAAATAAACCCACAAAAGCAAAAGGAAAAAAAGACTGATTTCTGTAGCTAAAGTTTTCCTGGTTCTGTTCAGCTCCTGCAGCCCTGCAGCTGGCCACTTGGACCCAAGTAAACACACAGAAACTTATATTACTTATAAACTCTATGGTCGTGGCAGGCTTCTTGCTATCTGTTCTTATATCTTAAATTAACCCATTTCTATTAATCTTTAAGTTGCCATGTGACTTGTGGCTTTCTAGCACCTTACATCTTGTTTCTCATGGCAGCAGCGGTGGGCAGCATCTCCTCACTCAGCCTTCCTGTTCCCAAAATTCTCCTCTTTCTTTGTCCCGCCTATACTTCCTGCCTGGCTACTGGCCAATCAAGCACTTTATTTATTAACCAATCAGAGCAACACATTCACATCATAGAGAACATCAAACAGTAGATTTCTATCGGTTAACTACTTTTGAGCGTATGACCTACCCTAGAATATGATTGATATACACTGTATCACTCCATTGAATAACTCTCCCCCCTTTCTCTCTCAGCAGCTATTATTTGCAATTAGCTTCTTGGTTAGTAGTAGGACTTTGTGCCCACTTCCACTACAGTTTTGTCTGGCTTGAACTTGTGCAGGTCTTGTCTGTGCTGTCAAAGTCTCAGTGAGTTTATATGTGTGTCATCAGCCCTGTTGTGTTTGGAAAATACTATTTCTCTAAAATCATCTAGCAGCTCTGGCTCTTACAATCTTTCTGATCCCTCTTCCACATTGGTCCCTGACCTTGAGTGGGGACATGTGATAAAGACATTTCATTCTAAGCCGAGCATTCCCAAGTCTCTCACTCTTGTACATTGCCCCGTTGTGGGTCTCCGTGTTGATTGTCATCTACCGCAAGAAGAAGCTTCTTTGATGAAGGTAAAAAGCAAAACTTATACTCTCCATATTCTATTTCTGTTAAAGTTTCCAGATTTTCATTTTAGGACTGGAAGATCATCTTTTAATCACCTACAATACTTAAAGACACTGTGAACAATTTAGGAATTCCAATTCTTATATGTATAGATAGATACAGAGATATATAAGAGAAATAACTATGTTTACAAAGACTTTTACATAAATGTTTGTAGAACATTCATCCAAAAGAGTAAAAACAGACAGGTAACTCATGTTTATCAATACATGGATAGATAAGTAGTATTATACAATAAAATTGCCACTTAGAAACAAAATTCCAATATATGAAACATGAATCTCAAAATCTAGGCATAAATGGCTACATGCTATAGGATTCTACTTGTAGGAAATTCTAGAAAACATAAAACTCATCTATGATGACACAAGATATATTACCTTCTAGAAAAATAACAAGGAAATTACATTAAATAAGCATTGTATTAAACATGAGCTTGAGGGTGGTCACATGGAAGTATATATTTCCCATAGTTCATTTAGTTTTATAGTTAAAATGATGGTTTGATAACATATTCAAAATTACCAACTAGGTACGTGAAGTATAAACACTCCACTTTTATGAACAGTACCAAAGGATAGAAAACCACTACATCAATCACTGAAAGATCCATACTGTATACCATTAAGACATGTAAATATAATGCTATGGTGACCCCCAGTCATAACTTATTTTCATTGCTACTTCATAACTGTAATTTTGCTACTGTTATGAATTATAATGTGAAAATCTGTATTTTCCAATGGTCTTATGTGACCCCTGTGAAACAATCATTCAACTCCCAAAGGGTCACAACCCACAGGTTGAGAACTACTACTTTAGGCTAAAGAAATGAGTGATAACTAGATCCACACTTGACTTTTAACAATGTATGATAACGTTTTGGAAAAAGAAAACTGGTGCACTTGCCACTAGTACCTCTTGTGTAGAGGCAGAGATGTTATTAAATATCCTATAGTGTAAAAGACATAGCCTATAACAATGAGTTAAGTAACTGTCCTAAAATGTCAAGAGTGCCAAAGCTGAGAAACTCAGAGATAAAATTTTGTTTGAGCAAAATATATTTATATGTAAGGATTCTGTTAAGGGACAAATATGTGAACAAATCAACACACATTAAATCCAACAGTTTCAGCCCTTTGTAAAGCAGTAAATAATATCTGAAAGAATGAGCACAAGATAAGGACAATAGGATGGGGTTGGGGAGTGTGGGTGGTATTGAGGTTCCTTGTAAAGGGGGAGGTTGGCAGGGTATTCTAAAAATCATCTAAAAAGCAATGTCAAGACACTGAAAGATGAGGATGAAACACCAAAGAGGACAAAGACTTCAAAAGCTGAACTTGGACTACTTAACCGCTTTGCCTAAGGCTATCCCTGCAAGTAAGCAAGCAGTTCTTCTTAATCAGAATTGTATTCAAGAAAAATAAGTTGGAGTGAGAGGGCTGGTTCTTTTGTCATAAGCTTGGAGTTTTGTTTCTCTTTAAAAATAAATATCTATTCCCAAGAAGTCAAGCCACAGAGAAAGAAGTCACATTAAATAGAGACAAAAGAAGACGTTGCCCTAGCAACCAAAAGCACTTACAAGATTTCATCAAACTCATTGTACACGATTTCATTTTTTATTTCATCACTTTTTTTTCAACATGGAAAGGCTTGAAATAGCCTGATAAATAATTGCCTGAGTAGGCTTAACACCTCCTAATATCCCATCGTGAAATTTCTTTCAGCACTACGAAGGACATAATTCTGAATTGTAAATGCAAAAGAGCATAATAGCCTCATTCCCCCTTCCTTCCATTCAAAAGGTCGACAGTGTAAAGCAACAAAGGAGCTCTCATACAGTACAAAAGAGGTTTCTCTCACATACCAGGGTTCTACACTCTACTGAGCATGGAAAAAGCATTTCCTTTTGAAAAGTAGCAAGACTTCCTTAAGAACCAACATGTTACTAGCTAATCCCCTCTGCTGCTACAGATGGGGAGCACCCAAGAAGAGTGGGAAAATATTAATAATTTTTAAAGTAAGTATTTAATTTCAATAGTTAGGCTACTGCTTAAATATGAAAGAAAAAAAGCAACAGAGAAAAGCAGCAGCATAGGATAAAGCCCACACTGACCCAGAAGATGTCATGATAGTCCTGCTACAGTGACCTGCAAGTCTGAGGCAAGCCACTGCCATGATCTGGGGCTTAGTTATTTCATGTGCAAGTGTGAGGGAGGGCCAAATAAGGTTTTCTTGCAAGTCAATCACTCACTTCTATATAATGAATCACAGGGGTGGGGGGATGTTACTTTCTAATTTCATGCCATTTCTTTTTCTTTGGGGGAATGTTTTAAGACTCATATACAGCTTGATCTGGTTCTCTGTCCATATCTACATTTTTCTAATCAGTATTCTTGGTCCACATTACTAGTGGCTAGTCCTTGACTTTCAAAAACGTGTTGTTCTTAAGCCTGAGTGTAAGCCCTCTTGTATAATGTCAACAGGACATTTCTTACCTATGGAGGACTCATTCCAGACACCTTAGCACATGAGTAATTTAAGACAGACCCTGAGCTGTTAGAAGTCACAAGTTCACCAGAGACCCCTGAGCATTTAACTGTGGAAGCTTCTTGTACATGTATACAAAGAAGGAATTAATCCTCAGGAAGGAAAGCCTTCTAAATTAAGAATGTCTTTGGTATTTAACAGAGCAAGAAAAAGCCCATCATTCATTCCTTAAATGAGAATAATTGAATTAGCTATAGAACCCAATACATGAGGTTTAATTTAATTTGTATGCAATAAAACTGCATTCTATAACAAAAAGATGTTTCAACAACTCTCCTTAAAGTATAAAAGGAGTGACAGTGATCCATTTCTTAGAAGAAGTCCACATTCAGACTACATAAACATCTTGTATAAAGAAAATAAACAGGTCATATGCCTATTGATTAGGGGATATCATTTATATCAATTTACACTAAGAAAAACATAAAATCTCAAATAACTGGACTGACAAATAACATTAACAACAGTTAATTAGTTAAATTCTCCACAGTTTCTCATATACAGTCTTCCAGTTGGCTTCATGGTTTCTATCAGTGTGATAATCTGCACTTGAAGGCACAGCTTTGCATCTCTAGTATACAGAGGCAATTAAAATTCAGCTCCTCTCTATGTTGTATTCTGTTATGGCACAAATGCAGATTCAAACCTGGCATGATGAAAGGAAGTAGAAAAAAAATTAACTAAGACAACTAGGTTGCATACAAAGCAGAAGCAACAAAGCCAAGCCTAATAAAAATTTCTATGACTCCTTCCAGGAAAAGCAGTCAAACTCTGTGTTACTATATGCAACTTGATTTACCATATGGGAGAATGATTATCTAATTAAAAGTTTTAATTATTACTAAATAACAAAGAATATGACATAGGTCATATATTTTTCATAAACATATGGGTCATTCTAACTAAAGAAAACACAACTGAATACACTCTGGGAAAAGTTCAAATTCTGCAGGGTTAAGAATAGTAATCATAAACTGGGTGATAGTGGCACACACCTTTAATCCCAGCACTCAAGAGACAAAGGCAGGTGGGTCTCTGAGTTCTGAGGCCATCCTGGTCTACAGAATGAGTTTCAGGACAGTCAGTGCTGTTACACAGAGAAACCCTGCCTCAAAAAACAAAACAAAAAAACCAAAGCAATAACAACAAAAAAATCATAATCACTAATGGAACTCAGTATTGAAGGTTTAATTCAACTGATTAATTATTACAAACTAGAATATCTTCTTATCTAGAATAAATATAATGTATACTAGGTGTCTATTGTGTGTTCACCTCCCATATATGTCAGCAGAAAAGAAAGAGAGGAAATAAATCTTAGTCCTCTAGCTCCAAGAACACACAGTCATAAATATACTGTTATTTGATGAAGGATAAGGAATTTTCTATGAAAGAGTGAATAACTTTGCCTGAGAGATGAATATAACAGAAACATCTTTACAAGGTGATATTTGAAATATTCCTTGGAAGATGAGTAGAAGATAAAAAGGGGGAAGGTATGATGGGTTGCTGTAAAATAAATAAGTTCTGTGTACATAAATTATGATAGCCTGAAAAAGCATGGCACAATCAGTGAACAAGAGATTGATTGATTCAGTGTAGTTTAAGGAAAGCTTCCCGTAGGAATGAAACTTAAGAAATGGTGAAAAGTTACTTGTTCCATTGGCATAGAGCATGGAAAACTTGTCCTGAAAACTATGAGCAACTACCCTGCACTTTTTTTCTCTTAGGTATATTTTTTTATTAAAAATATATTTATTCATCCTTCCAAAATGAGCTTATCATAAAGAAAGACTGAAAACTGCAATGGGAGATTATGTGGCATTCCTAGCAGATAGATGAATTCAGTGTCCAGTCTTCATTTGTGTTTGTGTCTACAGGGCAACACTAGATGTAAATCAGTCTTTGATTTTTTCATAATTCCATGATCTGAAAAAGAAATTATTAGTAAATTTTTGGAACATTTTTTTCAGTTTCTTTCTTATTTAAGAATTTTTTTTACTCATTTTACATACCAACCACAGATCCCCCTCTCATCCCTCCTCCAGCTCCCCCACCTCCCCCATCCATCCTCCATCCCCACCTCCAAGAGGGCAAGGTCTCCTATGGCGGGGACAGCAAAGCCCAGCACACTCAGCTTAGGCAGGACCAACCCCCCCCCACCCCATCAAGGATGAGCAAGGTGTTGGATCATATGCAATGGGATCCTGCACTTTTAAACACAGATCAGATTAGCATAATCAGAGTTGCATTTTAGAAAACTCTAACATCAGTGGGAGGGATGGATAGGCTAGAGCCCATTAGTTTGGGTCTTACAGAACTATTGCAATATTCAAACAGGAAATAATTTTCTAAAAGCCATCATGCATGCATTAGAATGCATTCTTACTTTATTTAGCAGTCTAGGGTTAGAAATAAAAATTAAATCACTAGGATATATCAAACAATTAACAGTGTTATGAAAAAATAAAAAGACATTGATAAAACATGGTTTAAGGGATGAAATGTAGGACCGAGGTAGGTTATAATAGGAAGTTAGGCATTGTGAGGAATAACAGATATTATGGACAAGATCTTGATTCCCACTATCACACTTTAGTCCCATAATCATTGTGCATGACAAGGGAAAAGAGAAATTATCTATGTGCTACTAATGACAGGCACTCTATGAAAGCTCAGTTTTGGTCAGGCTGGTAGCAGAAATGGAAGAGGATACTGTGATTGGAATTACAAGGGGGATTTGTGGCAGGCTTTGAAGATAGAGGAAGTCACATGGTAAAGAATTATAGGCACCTTCTCTCTCTCTCTCTCTCTCTCTCTCTCTCTCTCTCTCTCTCTCTCTCTTTAAATTGAAATATAATTTAGTGTTATGAAGTTTCCTCTTAGCACTGCTTTCATTGTATCCCATAAGTATGGGTATGCTGTGTATTCATTTTCATTGAATTCTAAAGTCTTTATTTTTTCTTATTTCTGTCTTGACACATCATTTAGTAGAATTGTTCAGTTTCCATGAGTTCGTAGCTTTCTGTTGTTTCTGTTGTTGACATCCAGCTTTAATTCATGGTGGTCTTATAGGATGCAGGGAATTATTTCAATGTTCTTGTATCTGTGGAGAATTGCTTTATGTTTGAGTATGTGTTCAATTTTGGAGAAAGTTCCATGAGGTACTGAGAAGGCATATTCTTTTGTCTTTAGGTGAAATGTTCTGTAAATATCTTTTAGGTCCATTTGATTTATAACATCTGTTAGTTGCAGTATTCCTGTTTAGTTTCTGTCTGGATGATCTGTTCATTGGTAAGAATGGGGTTTTAAATCACTGTGTGAATGTTAATATGTAATGTAAGCTGTAATAATGTTTCTTTTACGAACTTGGGTGCCCTTGTGTTTGGTGCATAGATGTCAAAAATTGCAATGTCCTTTTGGTGAATTTTCCCTTGATCAGTATGTAGTGTCTTTCCCTATCTCTTCTGATTATTTTTTGTCTGAAGTCTATTTTGTCAGGTATTAAAACAGTTACACCAGCTTTCTTTTTAGGTCCATTTGCTTGGAATATCTTTTTCTATCCTTTTACCCTGAGGTGATGTCTTGATGTTAAGGTGTTTCTTGGATGCAACAGAAGGGTGAATCCTGTCTTCTTTTTTTCTTTTCTTCTTTTTATTAAGAAATTTTCTATTTATTTTACATACCAACCACAGATCCCCTCCCCTCCCTCACTCCACCCCCAGTCTTACCCCTACCTTAACCCCCTGTCCTCCCTCCTCTCACTCTCCAGCCTCCCCCCATTCCCACTTCCTCCAGTGCAAGGCCTCCCATGGCGAGTCAGCAGAGCCTGACACACTCAGTTGAGGCAGGTCCAAGCCCCTCCCCCTGGACCAAGGTTGTGTAAGCCCACCATAGACAGTGGGCTCCAAAAGGCTCACTCATGCACTAGGGATGGATCCTAATCTCACTGCCAAAGAACCTCTTAAGAAGGTCAAGTTACATAAATGGTCTTGCCTATGCAGAGCGCCTAGTCCAGTCCTATAGAGGCTCCACAGCTATTGGTCCATAGTTCATGAGTTCCCACTAGTTTAGTTTGGTTGTCTCTGTACATCTCCCCATCATGATACTGATGCCCCTTGTCCATAGAATCCTTCTTTCTCTTTGTCTGGACTCTTGGAGCTCAGCCTGGTACTTGGCTGTGGATCTCTGCATCTGCTTCCATCAGTTACTAGGTGAAGGTTCTATGATGACAGTTAGGGTATTCACTAATCTGATTACCTGAGTAGGCTAGTTCAGGCACCCTCTCCACTACAGCTAGTAGTCTAAGGTGGGATCATCCTTGTGGATTTCTGGGAGCTTCCCTAGCACCAGGTTTCTCCCTATTCACATGGTCTCTCCCTCTATCATGACATCTCTTTTGTTGCTCTTCCATTCCATCCCTATTCCAGCTTGACCATCCCATTCCCTTATGTTCTCATCCCCATTCCCCTGCCCTCTATTGCCCTTATCACCACCAGTCTACTCATGGAGACCTCATCCATTTCCCCTTCTCAGGGAGATCCATGCATCCCTTTTGGGGTTCTCCTTGTTAGGTAGCCTCTCTGGAGCTGTGGGTTGTAGTCTGGTTATCTTTTGCCTTTCATCTAGTATTCACTTACGAGTGAGTACATAGCATGTTTGTCCTTCTGAATCTGAGTTACCTCACTCAGGATGATATTTTCTATTTCCATCCATTTGCCTGCAAATTTCATGATGTCATTGTTTTTTACTGCTGAGTAGAATTCCATTGTGTATATGTGCCACATTTTCTTTATCCATTCTTCAGCTGAATGGCATCTAGGTTGTTTCCAGGTTCTGGATATTAAAAACAATGCTGCTATGAACATAGTTGAGCATGTATCTTTGTGGTATGATTGAGCGTTCCTTGGGTATATGCCCAAGAGTGGTATTGCTGGGTCCTGAGATAGATTGCCTCCCAATTTTCTGAGAAACCACAATACTGATTTCCAAAGTGGCTGTATAAGTTTTCACTCCCACCAACAGTGGAGGAGTGTTCCTCTTGCTCCACATCCTCTGAAACAAAAGCTGTTATCAGTGTTTTTTTTTTTTTACCATAGCCATTCTGACACGTGTAAGATGGTATCTCAGTGTTGTTTTGATTTGCATTTCCCTGATGACTAAGGATGTTGAGCAATTCCTTAAATGTCTTTCAGCCATTTGAGATTATTCTGTTGAGAATTCTCTGTTTAGCTCTGTAGCCTATTTGCTAATTGGATTGTTTGGTTTTTTGATGTCTAGTTTCTTGAGTTCTTATATATTTTGGAGATCAGCCCTCTGTCAGATGTGGGGTTGGTGAATATCTTTTCCCATTCTGTAGGCTGTCATTTTGTCTTATTGTTCGTGTCCTTTGCCTTACAAAATCTCAATTTTATTAGGTCCCATTATTAATTATTGCTTTCAGTGTCTGTGCTACTGGTGTCATATTTAGGAAGTGGTATCCTGTGCCAATGCTTTCAAGGCTTCTTCCCACTTCCTCTTCTAGGAGGTTCACTGTAACTGGATTTATGTTGAGAACTTTGATCCACTTGGACTTGAGTTTTGTGCATAGCGATAGATATGGATCTATTTGCAATCTTCTACATGTTGACATCCACTTATGCCAGCACCATTTATTGAAGATGCTTTCTTTTTTCCATTGTACAGTTTTGGCTTCTTTGTCAAAAATCAGGTGTCCATAAGAGTGTAGATTAATGTCAGGATCTTCAGTTTGATTCCATTGGTCCACATGTTGGTTTTTATGCCAACACCAAGCTGTTTTTATTACTGTAACTCTATATGAGAGCTTGAGGTCAGGGATGGTAATGCCTCCAGAAGTTGTTTTATTGCACAGAATTGTTTTAGCTATCCTGGGTCTTTTGTTTTTCCATATGAAGTTGAATATTGTTCTTTCGAGGTCTGAGAAGAATTGTGTTGGGGTTTTGATGGGGATTGCATTGAATCTGTAGATTGTTTTTGGTAAGATTGCCATTTTTACTACATTAATCCTACCTATCTTTGAGCATGGGAGATCTTTCCAAGTGAAGAGGGCTATGAAAGTACCCTGCTACCCTTTTGAATGCTGATGATATAAAGACAAAGCAAACTAAGTTAACAATGCAACTCCTAATATACTGTAGTTTCCTTTAGGAATCCCTCTCCCAATTGGATATTATAATCTGAGGTTGTAAAGAAGCACCATGGAGAAAATAAGTGTCAGTGGTCCAGCCGGCTACCTCTGGGCTATAGTTGTAGCATGAAGAAGACATCTAGTTGAGAAGAACATGAGAGAGGTGCTACTGCCTAGGATTTTCTGGTGAAGTACCATGAGAGAGACATACTGGTGTCATTGGAACTTTGCTGTTAGCAGGTTCCTCCCTTCCATATGAGTTCTCCATTAGTAGCTGTTAGCTCCTCTGGTAGTTACTTTCCATCCTACCTCTAGGCAGTTTTTCTCTGTCTCTCATCAACTTACACCACCACCTTGCCAAATATGACTGAGTATTTTACTTTTCAACCTGTTTTCCCAAACTCTTATAGAGATTGAAGAGCCATAAAGTTTGGCTACTAGTAAAGACATATTTGGGGTTTTTGTTCTGTTCCTCCAGGTGCTTAATTTTCCTTAGTTATTTTAGGAATCCCGACCATTAAAACCGTTAACAAAAATGATTTGGCTTCATGTGTAATTGCATATTGGTGATCACTAAGTATTACTGCAGAATGCCAAAAAGTGTATTTATGGTTCTGTGCCACTGGATTATTATCCATACAGTTGCAAAACACAAAACTGCCTGCTCCTAGATTCTAGATGTGTCAAATGAATCACCATCTCTGATGCCAATGATTTGCCTAATTGCCACAAACCATGATTTTAATTTTAGTTCAAATAGGAATCAAAGATTGGTCTCCTGACCAGATGATTGCATATGTGTATCAAAGAGATAGCTTGACTATATTCAGAAAGTACTGTCTCATATAGAAGTATATATATATATCAAATATGCATTCCAGATTTCCTGTTCCAGATAATCTCTTTCTCAGCGAATGGAGGGACCTTCTATTTGCTTGATAAATTCATCTACAATATAAGTAGTACCTTTTTTAGATATAAATGATCAAATAAGGTCCTATATGAAAGATTTGCTGGGCACCTTAATGACTCAAGAGAAACTAAAACTAAAAAAAATATCTGTAAGCAGGGGCTGGAAAGATGGCTCAGTGGTTAAGAGCAACTGCTGCACTTGCAAAGGATCCAAGTTTGCTTCTCAGTCACCCACATAGTGGCCTACAGCCACTTGTACCTCCAGTTCCAGGGGATCTAATTCCCTATTTTGATCTCCATGGGCTCCTGCACACATGTGATACACATGCAGACACCCAGGTACATGCACATACACATAAAATATTTTTTAATCTGTAAGCAAAACATGAATCATATCTGATGTCATCTATGTGTGTTCAGTGTCCAGGGTATGTTATACATCACTGATTCAGCACCTGTCCCCACCAAGTATGGTTGTTTTGCCTGCAGAAAAGATAGGGATGAATAGAAGTGCTCCTTTAGTTATAAAGGGGCTCTATTCCTGCCAGTTACACACATAGATCATGTGTATATTCATTTCCTGTTTTTATCCAGGCACCTGGTAAAGTGCTTCTCCTCCAGTTAATGCACACCAGCAGCAAAGACTTAGGAAGACAGACCATCAGCAATTTTCCTATAGGCTACTGATGACACTGACCGCATTCGAGCTTCAATCATTTCTTTGTTTCAGAGTTGAAGGAAAAGAGTATTTATACATAAGCTGTTCTTGGTTGTAAAAAACCTGATTTCCATACTAATGAATGACCCAATTTATAGTTCAACAAAAATGGCTTATCCTTGGCAAAAGAGATATATGTCACCCAACAAAGAAGCTGATTCAAGAAAGCCCCGCTGCCTGTCACAACTCGGTTTAGGAGGCAAATGAGAAACAGACTCCTAGATTGAAAGAGGAAAAGAAAAAAAAGATGCTTAAGATCATCTCTCTCTCTCTCTCTCTCTCTCTCTCTCTCTCTCTCTCTCTCTCTCACACACACACACACACACACACACACACACACACACACACACACACACAAATACTCAAATTTGTAAAAATTCATTCATCTCACTCAGATTCACACACACACACACACACACACACACACACACACACACACACACACACATACACACACACACACTTGGGGGATTAGGGAAATGGTCAATGATTGCTGTCAAAGTATGAGGACCTGAGTTTTGAACCCCAACACACATGTAAACATTATGGATATGGCAGAATATGCCTAAACTCCCAGCACTAGTAGGCAGAGATAAGAGGGTTCCTGAAGCTTACTAGCCAGCCTGTCCAGCCAATCAGTGAGCTCTAGACTCAAAGAGAGATCCTGCCTCAAAAAAAGTCAGAATTAGATTGAGGATGGCACACGATATCTACTTTTGGCCTCCATATGTGAGCATAATCATAATCATATTCATCCACATTCACACAAAACCAGAGTGAACACCATTAACATATACATTCACACATAGTCTTAAAAGCCTATTTCATACTTTCTACCAAATTCTTAGAAATCTTTGTTCTTTGCTTTTCCAGAATCTTTTCTGATCCTTTGTAGTTCCAGAGATACATTGCCACTGCTAATACTCTTAATTTCTGTCCCTGGAACCAAATTCATAAACCCAAGTCTGACTACCAGGATTTCAAGGGAATAGGAAATAGAAGACTCTAGAAGAAAGCATCTTCTCATTTTCCAATACCCCTTTACAGATATAAAGTCAGGACAAGACTAGCATTATTAGATTTCATGTTCACACTAATTATTTGATATAGTCTCTGCAATCTTCTGTATTTTCCAGATAAGGAAACTGAAATTCAAGCAGGTTGAGGCATGTAGCAGAAAGAATACTTTGGCTTTTCTTTTGGTTATCTCAGAACATTTCTTATTCCTCAACCTTTCAAGTGAGTCACTATTTTGAATGATTAGTGTTCATGATACTATGAGAGAAAAATTTCTTGTAGATGGTGTATCGTTTGTTGTTGTTGTTTTTTTGAGAAAGAATTTCCCTGTGTAGCCCTGGCTATCCTTGAACTCACTCTATAGACCAGGCTGGCCTCGAACTCACAAAGATCTACCTGCCTCTGCTTACTGAGTGCTGGGAGTAAAAGCATATACCACCACTGCCCAGCTGTTATGATCTATATGTCATATGTTATCAATGTTACTACACAAGATATCCTTAAAACCTGGCCACAGTGGTTTCTTCTGCCTGTCTCATGTGCAACACTCCAAGAGCACTAAGTGTGGCTTACCAGAGGTTATCAGATTCCCAGAATTAGGTGAACATTTCATGAGAGTTTGAAGCAACACTATGGATTCCAAGCTAGTTCTCCTTGGTGCTGCTTATGGGTTAAAAATAACTAAACAAAAACTTATATGTCATTTCTTACACAGGAAGGATAACTAGGTCAAAGCAACTTACAGGCATTGCTGTCTCCTAAGATCAATACCACTACACACTCATCTTAACTGAGCTCTTTCTATGGTTGTAAAGTTCACTGAGCTTTCCCTGCTTCAGCTCCATCACACATCCCACTTATCTCAGCCCACCATCCTTCCTTTAGCTACATTTGTATTAAAAGTTGTATCATGCCCTACCAACTAATCTAATTAGCTTTTTACATAAAGTCATTTCCTTTACTATTTGTGCCTGCCAGTCTCCATTTCAGCCTTTTGGTTGTTGCTGTTTGGCCTGCACATTACTTCTATTTAAACATTTTTATTGGCCCTTTACTTAGTTTTCATTGTTTTACTCCTCTACTGGAATGGGTGCTCCAAGAAAATAAGGACTTACCTGTCTTATTCGACATGATATTCTAATTACTGGGTCTGATGCATACACAGTAGAGAGTTAGTGAATATTAAAAACATTGATTGAATGAATTGAGTGAATAATGTATGTTGAATACCTATCCATTTGTCATGTCTTCTGAAAAGTCCCCAATATAAAAAAAGATGACAAAACATAAGGGCTTTGCAATTTAGAAGCTTTATCTGTAGTAAAATACAAATAAGTAAATCATTCACTTTTCAATATGACAAATATTTATTGAGACTACTTTGTGCCAAGAACAAAAGACTAGAAAAGCAAAAAGAGCCACACAAAGCTCATTTTCTGACCTGGCTGTTCTCTCTTGGAAAGTCACAAGAATTTTACTTACAGATTTGTTTGAAATTCTGATGCCTAGACTATAACTTCCCAAGGCTTTTGGTTGCATTAGCTCCAGCTAGGTATGTCTGTTTAAAAGCTGAACAGTTGGTTTGAATTCACACCTAGGTTACAAGTCACCAGTGTGGCGGTGCACATCTTTAATCCCAGCACTAAGGAGGCAGAGGCAGGCAGATGTCTGAGTTCAAGGCCAGCCTGGTCTATTTACACAGTGAGTTCCAGGACAGCCAAGGATATATAGAAGATCCTGTCTCAAAAAAAAGAAGAAGCAACAATAAGAAAAATCCAAGGCACTGGAGCCATGAGAGGCATGTGATATATCATTCTCAGTGTACAAATATAGAAATTATGAAAACTATTCACAGAATAAGAGATACTTGTGCTGGTTATATTGAAAATGAGAATTATAGCATGGAAAGCATGATCAATAGAGTACTTCCACCAAAATAATAATAATAGTAAAAATACTGACAAATTTAACTAGAACCCCAAACATTAAAACTCACTGGGCCTTAGAATACAGATAAACATTATGTATCAAATTTCAGCATGCTAAGGAATCATCTGAGAACCTTGAGGAAATATAAATACCTACTCAGTGTGTCTGAGTTGAGCCTTTCTTATTTTTTGAGCAATTTCTTATTTTTGAGCAATTCTGCATTTCTTCTTTTTTAGGGGTTCTTATGCTGGTGGCTAGCTGAATATACTGGAGGTAGTAAGATTTTAGAGGCACATAGGGGAATATTTCACTGTCAATATAATTATATGAAAGACATTATTAGTTAATGATATTACACAATGGCAACAACCTAAAGGAAGAAAGATTTAATTTGGCTCACAGTTACAGAAAATTTCAGTTCATCATGGTAAGGCAGGCATGACAGTGTGTATATGTTACAGGAAGCACAGAAGAGTCCAGCAACCAGTGACCACCCATTTACCTTCAAAGGCCTACCCTAATGACCTATTTTCACTAGCAAAGCCTTACCTCTTAAAGGTTCTACAGCCTCTCAAAATGGGTGGGGAGCAAGCATTCAAAATATGAATCCATGGGGGACATGCCATATCCACATCACAACAGGAAAAATGTCAACAGGGAATTGAAACCATAAAACAGATGAAAGAGCATATTATTCCATCCAGATGACTCTAGGCCCTCTTAGTCCAGAGATGATCACTAGGAACCTTTTTCCTCCAATATTTTATTCCTCTACACGAGCAAAAATGACCAATAAAATGAATACTTCATAATCACTGGAGAGATGACTTAGTGTTTAAGAATACTTGTTGCTCTTATAGAGGACTGGGGTTAGCTTTACAGCGCCCATATGGTGGCTCACAACCATATGTAATTCCAGTTCCAGGGGAACTGACACCCTCTTCTGGCCTCTGCAGGCACTGTACTCACATGGTACACAGATACATAGTCAAGTAAAACACCCATACATATAACATGGGGAGAAATGTTTTTAAAAAGAAGTATCTTCCATATATAGAAGAATGATATTAGAGCCAGGTCTATCATCTTGCATGAAAACTAACTCCAAATACACCAAAGATCGAAATGTGAAACACTGAACCTGCTGTAAGAAAACAGAAGCAGTATATTACATGGTATAAGTGTAGGAATGGCATTTTGAATAGGACTCCATTTGCCCAAGAATTAAGGCCAACAATTGACAACTGGGATTTTAAAACTAAAATGCTTCTGCACAACTAAAGAAACAATCATTCTGGTGAACAGGAAGCCCAGAGAGTAAGAGAGGATTTTTGCTAGCTATCCATCTGACAGAGGCTGGATATCCAAAGTATACAAAGAACTCAAAATACAAAGACTCAAAAGAACAAATGACCCATTCAAATAAATCTGTCTGGGACCTGAACAAAGATTTCTCAAAAGAAGAAAAAAATGGCTAAGAAATATCTCAAAAAATGTTAATCATTTCTAGCAATTAGGGAATTGGAAACCAAAACAACTTTGAAATTTCATCTTACCCTGTCAGAATGGCAAATATCTGGGGACATTGTGGGTAAGGGGGAATCCTCATTCAGTTTAGGGATTTGCAAACTGGTCCAGTCACTCTGGAAATCAACATGAAGAACCCTCAAAAATGAAAGTAAAAATAATCTAATATAAGACCCAGATGTACCATACCACTCTTTGGCATATAATCAAAGACTCAACATCCTACTCCACAGATACTACCTGCTCAGCCATGTTTATAGTTGCTCTATTTGAAATAGCCAGGAATTGGAAGCAGCATAAATGTCCTTCAACTGATGAATGGATAATGAAAATGTACTACATATAAACAATGGAATACTATTCTGCTGTAAAGAAAAAAGGAAATCATGAACTTTGCAGGTAAATGAACGGAACTAGAAAATATCATATTGAATGAGGTAGCCCAGAACTGTGAAAGACAAATGTCACACATTCTCTCTCATCTTGTACTTCTAGCTCCAAATTTCGGATATTGATACATATCCTGGAGTAATTAAAGAAGCCAATAAAGTAAAAAGGGACCAACTGGGGAGCAATATAGAAGGAGAATAACAGGATATATGTGATTTGAAGGGGTAAATGTGAAAAATAAGGGGGTATTTAAGGATAGAGTGGAGAGGAAGGTCACTACAGAAAAGATAGAGGGTAAAATAAAAGTAAAGATGTCTGAAAAATTCATAGTAAATCATATTATTACCTAAAACTTAAATATAATATAATATAATATAATATAATATAATATAACATAATATAGAGAGTCCGTGTGTACATATATATACACATGCATACATAGTTTAAATGAAATTTAATTTTCCTATTTGGGCTTACAATAATCCCCCAAAAAGCTATAGACTAACAAAAAATCCAAACCAGGCATACGAAGCCCTGCTTCAAGTTGTTGTTCAGGGGAGTTCCAAAATATTTTAGGTTATGCTGCTGCTCTTGGTGGCCTCCTAGGAGTTGAAGGTAAGTATTTGTTGCTAAAGACACTATGCACTTCAGCGACAGGACCCAGAGGTTCTGATCTGAAAATTTCCTTCCTGAGGACTAGATTTCATAGTACCAGAAGGTGTTAAGGAAGATTCCAAGGAAATGAAGCAAACAATGGTCCTCCCAAGATTTGATGCCTATGAACTAAAATAAAGACCAGTGTGGCCTGACACTAAAGGCAATAGTAGCATTCATACCTTGACAATAACCAACAGCTCCCTAATTTGACTTAAGACCCACATAACAAGAAGGAAATCATACCTGGTACTGGAAAACACAGTCAACTACCCAGGGCTAGTGTGCTCATGGATCTTGGAAGAGAACCTACAACCTTTACAACTTTACTAAACTAACACAATCCCAAACTACATTCTAAATACTTATCCTTATACCCACAGATAATTGTAGCTTTCACCCCTCATCAAAGAAACTTCTCTTTGAAACATACAGAGACCATTACAGAAAACCACTATCAGTCAAAATTCAGCTAAAAGGTGATCATGCAGTGACTAGCTACAACTTATACACCTATAACACAACTCCTTCATATAAAGCTCAGGGAACATCAAGGAAGAAGGAATGAGAAAGATTGTAAGAGCTAGAGGAACAGGATGTCTGCAGTTGAGATTGCATTTGCATTTCCCAGAAATGTCACCAACTGATGTGCTAATGTGGAAGGGGGAAATACAGGCAACGAAGAAATGATGAGAGTGGGAGAAAAACAGTCTTCCCCAGGGATAAACCCCCACCTTGCCATTGGTTATCCAATACCAAGTGTTCAGCTCCGAAATCACATACATACAAGTAACATTATATGGACTGAGCGGTTGTATTTATACATTTAGGAATATATATTAAATTAAATCATTATTAAATTATCATGTATTTTATATTAAAGAAAAAGAGGCCGTGAGTTTGAGAGAGAGCAAGGGGTTGCATGGGGGGAGATTGAAAGGAAGAAAGAAAAGACGAGAAATAATGTAATTATACTTTAATTTTTTAAAAAAGATTTTGAAAAGAAGGCAAACAGAGGAAGCATCTTTTCAAACGTGAAACATAAAATGAAGAGTTACACTTCTGATGGATGATGACAGCAACCTTTCTTGTGCTTTCAAGCGATTCCAACTGGAAATCTCATCTTCAGAAAAAAATATTTTTAGAGAGAGTTACTTTTTAATCCTTGATTCTGATCAGAAAACAGTATTGGACTGCTACAATTCAATCTGGTGCAAAGAGTGATGGTTAAGAAGTATCTATACTTACAGAATTAAAACATAAGTGAAGCCACTGATCCCACTTACACCTTCAAAAACTACATAAGTGCTATTTTCCTCAATAAAGTACCCATTTGCCCAATAAAATGTCTAGCAAAGTAGATATCCAGTTTTACCTGAACTGTCGCATTTAATCCTGCTCACAGTGCTATTACAAATGTATGTTATTAGCTGTATTTTAGAGGTCAGGATACAGGAGCTTGGAAATGTAACTTCAAAAGTTATGCCTCTAACAAAAAGCAGAGCTTGGATTCAAATGTATGTGGTCCAATCACAAAGCTTTGCATTATTTTAATTTTGTAAATGTTTTCATAGGAAAAAAATCTCCTGGGCCTGCAGGAAGTATTTGCTTTGTAAGCAAGAGGAAGTGATTTGTACCTCCAGAACCTACATAAAAACAAGTGTGGCAAGCTGACACATCTGATAATCTAAGCACAGAGGATCCTTGGAGTTCAGTGGCCAGCCAACCTAGTCTAATCAATGAACTCCAAGTCCCAGTCAGAGATCCTGTCTCAAAACCACCGCTCAAGGCCTCCATAGGCACATGCACACCCATGTACTTTTATGATTATGCATATGCTTCCCTACACATGTGCAATAGACACTTGCACACAAAAATCTGAGTTTTAGTCCCTGTGTATAAATTAGCCCAACATGGGGCATTTCTGTGAAAGCACACATTAATATCTCCTTTAAATTATTTACAGGTATAGTTGCTTGTTTCTTATTTGTTTGTTTGTTTGTTTGTTTTGTTTGTTTCATTTAATTGACTCTGCAGCAGGACCTTGGAACTCATCCCAGGACATTGACTCTTACACTACAATTCCCAGGACTAAAGCATCAACATTACTTGAAAACTTGTTGGAAATGTAAGTTCTCAGAATTCCAGCCAGAATCCCTTTCTGAGAACCATTAGCAGGTAGGAAAGACCTGGTGATTTGGATTTTAATAGAACTTGAGCTATTTCTTTGGTATTATTTTTTATATATTTTATTTTGTGTACATGAGTGTTTTGCCTATGTGTTTGTATGTGCCCTGCAGGTATGCAGTGCTTCACAGGCCTGAAGATGGCATTGGAACCCCCAGAACTGTAGTTATAGAGAGTTGTGAGGTGCCATGTGGGTGCTGGGAACTGTGGAAGAGGAAGTAAATTGGAAGAAGGTGTCATGGAGTATAAGATCTCTTAACTGCTGAGCCATCTCTCCAGTGCCTTGTGGGATTGATGATATATGTTCAGATTTGGGAACCACCGTTCTCGGGACTACCTCCAATTTAAGGCCAGCTGTAAAGCAATCATCTTGCCAAGAAAAATGGCTCACAATGAGCTGATTCAATTGTTTCTCTTGATTAAAATCCAATAATGGAATACAATTAGAGATTTATTTTCTCAAAAATAAGATGAAAGGGAAAGGCTCAATTCAAGAACCAGCGATTTGTCTCACAAAATCTTAACAAAATTATCTGACCCTAGTTCACTCCTTCAAAAACATCCCGAAAGGGTCATGTATTGATTTCCTTTGCACTTAGTGCTTTGTGTCATTTCACGTGCTAAGTAAAGACTTCTAATTTTCCTCCCAGTGCCCCAGCTCAATTGGAGTAAAACCTATGCTTCACTGTGGCTTCTAGCATCAGATTTCTACTATAGACTTTTATTTTCAAGCCCAAATTTTCAGCCTTTCATTTATTTCTATTTCTATACCTAAACTTGATTTTCTGTTAAAAGCATGATTCCATCTGGTTTCATTAATAACCAGAAAACTCATTTTCTTTAAAAAAATATTTTCATTAATTTCAGATACTCTTATCCAAGCACATAATGTATTCTGATCACACTCACCTGCTATTACTTTTTCTTATCCCACTCCTGCACCCACTGAACTCCTTTTTCCCAAGAAGGCCCCTTCCTCCTTTTTTAGAAAACATTTTTAGACTTCCTTATTTTACTTTTATGTGTATTAGTGTTTTACCTGCAAGTATGTATGCACATGATATGTGAGCTTGTTGCCCACAGAGGTCTAAAGAAAACACGAGGTGACCTGGAACTGGAGTTACAGATGGTTGTGTGTCAGCATTGTGGGTGCTGGGAACTGAACCCATGTTTTCTGTAAGAGTAACAAATGCACTTTTAACTGCTGAATTATATCCCCAGACCATACTATCTCCCTTTTTACAAATGATTTGTTGTATTTCATTAGGGTCACTTACATGAGCATGTATGAGGGGTCATTTACCAGAGCATAGGCAATTACCCAATGGCTGTATCACTTTAAAAAAAGATACACCCTAGGCTTGACCAGCAATCATTAACTGCCAGTATTTTTTCCAGGGAAGAGTGGGGCCTCATGGGCCACTCCCTTCCATGATGGAATGTTAAAGGACCCAATCATGTACAAGTAACCATAACTGCTGTAGTACATAAGTGAAAAGGTCACATCAATCTCAACCTTAGGTCTCTATACTCTCATAAATACAAGTGTATATGCACCCATCTATGCACATGAACAGGCCTATATGGCACACACATCACATAATATATATTTAATTAAAAATAATTAAATAAATAAGTTTTTTTTTTTTTTGGTTTTTCGAGACAGGGTTTCTCTGTGCAGCTTTGCGCCTTTCCTGGAACTCACTTGGTAATCCAGGCTGGCCTCGAACTCACAGAGATCCGCCTGGCTCTGCCTCCCGAGTGCTGGGATTAAAGGCATGCGCCACCACCGCCCGGCTATAAATAAATAAGTTTTAAAGATTAAAAAAAATAAAAGAAACATAATCGTGGGAAGCCTGAAATCACAACCATCACGTGGCTATAAGCAGTTTCGTTAAAGATGAACAATCTCAAATGAAATATAGATAGGTATTTAGCTCATAATGGGAAAAATACTCTGGAGTAGGAAGACAGACTTAATGAGAACTCTTTCTGTATTTGCTTTGAGATCTATGAATCAGTTATACAAAATTTTATTCAGCTAAGAAAGTCATACCAGCATTTCCTTCACTTTGCTTTAGTTTGTAGAGAGAATATTTACCTTAATTTCTACATCTTCAGACCAATTCTTGTTTCTTTGGGAAGCAAAATCAGTGTAAAAAGTTTCTGCCAGAATCTTCTTGGCATCAGCAACATGACAGCACTGAGGAGGATTTCATTTCTAAGTGTGCAGAAGACACTTATGTGGCATGGGCCCGTTAGATCTTCTTGTCACATCTAGCACAGTGACTGGAACATAATAAGCACTCAATAAAAACTTGATGAATCAGTGGATTTATAAATGCATCAGATTTGTAAATTATTTGCCTTGTTTTTCTAGTTATGGCCATTTGAAAATTAAAAAATAGAACTAGATTTAATAAGCCACTAATCTATCATTTACTGAGCTATTTGCATTAGACATGACTTCCATCACTAATTGCTTTCTGTGTAGGAAATATCCGACAATGGCATGGAGAGAAGACAGAAGACCAAATGAGAGAAAGCAAGTGGGAAAAGCAGCAATTACTCAGAAGTAGAACTAATTGTCCCCACTCCATTGCCTTCAGCTTCAGTTCACATAATAACTGTTTCTGCTCTCTTTTTGACTCTAGTATGCATGACAGTCCCACCATCAGGAAGCAAAGAAAATTTGCAAATCCCTTTTGCTTCCTACCAGGTCTAGGTCATACACATAGCCAGTAAGTAGATCAAATGCCCTCATGAAAGGCCTGCTCCAGCTGTGAGTTCATTTTGCCATATATGAAGCTATATAGAAACAGTTCCTGGGCTGGAGAGATGGCTCAGTCATCAGAGGTGAAGGCTTACAACCAGAAGGACAAGGGACAGTTCCCTGAGAGTGGGGTCATTTTATATTCCCATAACTTTCTCTGACAATGTTTATAATTTTTTGACATGAAAACATAAAGGGGTTTAGATTGTTGATAGGTTTCTTTTTTGTCTACATAGATCACCAAGGAATTTAATTGCAGTAGGTAAAAGTTTCCATATACAGGACAATATAAATTCAGGGACCTAGGGTCAAAGTCCTTCAAGATTTATCTAAACATAATTCTTGATCAATTCCTCTATTTCCTCAAATATCAAAGATACTCCTTTTTCAATTGGCTTTATATATTTTTTACTTATAGAGATCACACAAACCCATTAAAACATTATTATTTCATTTAAATTAGTAGTAAATTACACTACCCCTACTTGGGAACTATTGATAAGTGATGATAATCTGGAAAGGGAGAGTCATTTCTCTTTGAGGTTGTGCTCATGGGAAGGTTTCCATACTCCAGTTGATGGCCCCATGCCTGTATTTATATGGGCAACACTAAACAGACACACTGGAATACACGTTTTTAAAACAGACATGAAGTTGGGATGGGGACATGATGCATGTTTCAATAGGAGTTGGAAGGAGGAAACTAGTCATGGGTATGATCAGAATAAAGTATATACATGTAGGAAAAAATCAAATAATAAATAAAATATACATTAATTGAGAGGGGGGCTGAAGTGATGGTTCCCAGTTAAGAGCACTGGCTGCTCTTCCATACGACTTGGGATTGTTTCCTGGTACCTATATGGTGATTCACAACTACCTGTAAATCCAGTTCCAGAAGATCCAACACCCTCCTTGGACCTCTAGTGGTATGAGGTACACAAGTGTTACACAGATGAAATACATGCATGCAAAACACTCACACACATAAAATAAAAATGAATAAACTTTTAAATTTTTCTTCACTGTAAAGGGGTTGTAAATTGCACAAGTTTAAAATTTTCTGATCTATGCCCAAGAGTGGTATAGCTGGATCTTGGGGGAGATGGATTCCCAATTTTCTAAGAAAGCGCCATATTGATTTCCAAAGTGGTTGTACAAGCTTGCATTCCCACCAGCAGTGGAGGAGAGTTCCCCTAGCTCAACCACACCATAAGAGCACTTGTTCAGCTATGTTCATATCAGCATTGTTTGTAATAGCCAGAACATGGAAACAACCTAGATGCCCTTCAACTGAAGAATGGATAAACAAAATATGGTACATATACACAATGGAATACTACTCAGAAAAAAAAACAATGACATCATGAGGTTTGCAGACAAATGGATGGATCTAGAAAAAATCATCCTGAGTGAGGTAACCCAGACTCAGAAAGACAAACATGGTATGTACTCACTCATAGCAGGATACTAGACATGAAACAAGGATGACTTGTCTGCTACTCACATCACCAGGGAGGCTACCTGGAAAACAGGACCCCAAGAAAGACACAGGGATCGCCCAATGACAGAGAAATGGAATGAGATCTACATGAACAGCCTGGACATGAGTGGGGGGGGGGGTAGTGTAAGGCGAGGGTTGAGAGAAAGAGAGCTTGAGGGGGCGGGAGATCCCAGCTGGATCAACAACAGAGAGGGAGAACAAGGAATAGGAGACCATGGTAAATGAAGACCACATGAGAATAGGAAGAAGCAAAGTGCTAGAGAGGCCCACAGAAATCCACAAAGATATCCATACAACAGACTGCTGGCAATGGTCGAGATACAGCCCCAACTGACCTACTCTGGTGATGGGATGGCCAAACACCCTAATTGTTGTGCTAGAAACCTCATCCAACTACTGAGGGATCTGGATGCAGAGATCCATGACTAGGCCCTGGGTGGATCTCTGGGAGTCCAATTAGCGAGAATGAGGAGGGTTTATATGAGCAAGAATTGTTGAGACCAAGGTTGGATAAAGCACAGGGACAAATAGCCAAATGAATGGAAACACATGAACTATGAACCAATGGCTAAGGGGTCCTCACTGGATCAGGCCCTCCGAATGGGTGAGACAGTTGATTGGCTTGATCTGTTTGGGAGGCATCCAGGCAGTGGGACCGGGTCCTGTGCTCATAGCATGAGTTGGCTATTTGAAACCTGGGGCCTATGCAGGATTGTTTGGCTCGGCCTGGGAGGAGGTGACTAGACCTACCTGGACTGAGTCTACCAGGTTGACCTCAGTCTGTGGGGAAGGCTTTGCCCTGGAGGAGATGGGAATGGGGGGGTTGGGGGGAAGGAGAGGGGGACGGGAGGGGGGAGAACAAGGGAATCTGTGGCTGATATGTAGAACTGAATTGTATTGCAAAATAAAGAAAAAAAAAGAAAAAAAAATTTCTGATCTAGACAATGTCCACTAGTGTGGCATGCTCCTAACCCTAACGATTACGCAAAAAAGTATAAAGAAAAATCATTTGCTGTCTGAACATACCAGTGTTTCCTTCTCTGTGGTGGTATTGTGTTCCCCAAAATATTGTGCACCCTAATAAACTTATCAGGGGTCAGAGACAGAACAACCACAATATTAAACATAGAGGATAGGCAGTGGTAGCACACGCCTTTAACCCTAGCATTCCAGAGGCAGAAATCTATGTGTTCAAGGATACAGCCAAGCATGGTGACTCATGCCTTTAATCCCAGGGAGTGATGGCAGATAGCAGAAAGGTATATAAGGCGTGAAGACCAGGAACTAGAAGCATTTGGCTGGTTAAGCTTCAGGCTTTCGAGCAGCAGTTTAGCTGAGAGCCATTGGGATGAGGACACAGAAGCTTCCAGTCTGAGGAAACAAGATCAGCTGAGAAGCTGGCCAGGTGAGGTTAGCTGTGGCTTGTTCTGTCTCTCTGATCTTCCAGTGTTCACCCCAGTACTTGGCTCCAGGTTTGATTTTATTAATAAGAACTGTTGAGATTCCTGCTACACTTCTCCATATACCTTGCATCAGTTAGAATAGCCTCTTTTTCTGGTCGTTGATTTTTTTCAATCATTCTTATCTTCTTGTATGATATACCTTAAATAAAGTTCCTTGACATACTTCTCCAAAGTGTACTCCTCTATCCAAGCACAGAAAATGTTTGCTGAACTAGGCTTTAACTGATTTCTTACAACCAATGATCTGTACTTCCCTTAAACTTCAATAACACCGTGTAAAAAATCTGATAATTCTTTTGTTTAATTTCTGGTTAAGAACATGTTCTAAGTTTTGGTTGTATAATTTTTAAGGTCTGTATGTTTGTACCAGAAGGCATTTCTGAAGTAAAACAAGGGTCATAATTAACAATCAATTCCCTTCACACATTTTTTAAAGGAACAAAAATGGTTTTGTTACTCAATTCCTAGTGGGAAATGTGAAAAGTAAATTTAACTCAACAGAAATCTTAGCTCTGACTGTGAAAACATCAATACAGGACTGAGAAGTGCTCTGAAGGAAAGGGATTCTGATTTATTCTGGCATTTTCATCAACATTATTAATAGCAGCAATGTTAATATTAGTGTGGCTGTTATTGTTGTGGGAAAAGAGCAACAAAAAGCTCAGTTTTCTGCTGCAGGAAGGTAAAAAGCTTTAGGGAAGAATACAGACACCAGTCTCCAGACAGGGAATGCTAGATAATACTTCCTCTGATCAATTCAGAAAGAAATGAATAAAGAGCTTTCTCTTGAAGAAGATAAAATAAAGGAACAAGCTCAGTATAATCCATTGTGAAGACTTAAATCTTTTCCAAATAATGACTTAGAATAGCACATTGATTTTCTTAACTCTGTTAACTACTCTTAAAGGTCCAATCAAGTAGCTCAGATCAAACATTCAACCAATATTTATCGAGTAGTGCCATGCTCAAGGCATTGTGCTGAATGTTAGAGCAGACCCAGGAGAAATCAGATATCTCCGAATGAGTTTAACACAGTGAGATTTTTTTCTTGTTGTTGTGAAGTGGTGGGGTGGCTAGGTAGTACATCATGTCCTTAAAATAGTCCTGGTCCTAGGTTCTATCCCCAGCACCAGAACATAGGGACCATTGTTTGAGGGGAAGGAAAGAAGGGAAATAAGGAAGGGCAGAACAAGGGAAGGACTACCACATAGACAAAAAACTTAACAATCTTTGATTTGCTTCTCATCCAGCACATGCAATTTTTTGTCATTTCCTTTTCTTAATTTTGCCCTCACTATATTTTTTTCTGTTCTTCCAAGTCATCATGTACAATCACACCCACCTCATGACTCAGCCTCATCAAATTGTTTGTGCCAGAATCACATGTCCCTGGACTTTCTCAGGTTGTTCCTTATGCCTCAATTACTCTTGAAGACTAAGCTAAAAATCAACTCCTAAGTGAAATTTGCCTGACACTTCTAAGTCAAAATAATCCTCCTTCCATGATGTTACATTGCCTAATAAATAAGTGATTCACAGTTTGAAAGTGGGTGGCATTATTTAGTTTATGTCTCATTCTCCATTTCGAATGGCTGTGAAGTTAGGATCAGTTGCATGAAACAGTACTGTGGGATGGTCTGTATGTCAAATGTGTTGCTGATTGGTCAATAAATAAATCACTGATTGGCCATTGGCTAGGCAGGAAGTATAGGTGGGACAAGGAGGAGAATAGAGCTGGGAAGTGGAAGGCTGAGTAAGAGAAACTGCCAGCCGCCATCAGGACAAGGAAGATGTAAAGTACCGGTAAGCCACAAGCCACGTGGCAAGGTATAGATTAATAGAAATGGATTAATTTAAGCTGTAAGAACAGTTAGCAAGAAGCCTGCCACGGCCATACAGTTTGTAACCAAAATAAGTCTCTGTGTTTACTTGATCGGGTTTGAGCGGCTTGGGACTGGCGGGTGAGAGAGATTTGCCCTGACTGTGGGCCAGGCAGAAAAACTCTAGCAACAAATGGCGCCCAACGTGGGGCACGAGTTTCCACCTAAAACCTGAGAAAAGATTCTAAAACGGAGCTAAAAACAGTTCCTAATTGTCTCTCTCAAATGAGCGGCAGCTGCCGGTTTGAGCTACTGGCGGGTTGCTGGCGTGCGCGCTCGACCTGCAGTATGGCGGGAATGAGGCCTCTGCAAGTGGCACATTAAGCTACATTGTGGATTTAGCCTTTGCTAGTACAAAACAAAAAAAGAGGTTTCTGGGCTACACGCTGCTTGGATAAAAGCATAGACCCACAATAGCTCCCAGAGCTGGTGGTAAAACTACAGTACCGCCGCCGCCATGTTGGGAAGCTGAGGTGGGCGGAGCCAGCTGCCACAGTTGCTGCAGCTTAAAGCAATAGATTCACAATAAAACAGATTCAGATGTAATAGTTTAAAATGTGTGTAAAATATACGTAGGCTTAAAAGAGACAAAAAAAGGTGATACATACAGTATAGAAACAAATACATGGTTTTAAAAAATAAAGTCTTTAAAGAGACAGTAAAATTAATATAAAAAATAAGCCACGTAGAGATGACTATTACACAGAGAGTCTGGATTGTGTTGTCTTTGGGATTCTTAACTACAGAGAGATATTTGATTGTAAAGGAAGCTGAGTTAAACCAGTATGTATATTTTAAAGATACTTTGACTTCAAAATTTGGATATAAGGATATGTTGCTTTGGAAAAGAGTCTCTTTTGTTTCCACAGAAAGCGAGAGGCTATGGATTTGTTCCAGAGTAAGATACATCAGGTTTGACCAGCCAAGACCCCCTGAAAGGTCTCCGATGACACCATGGCCCAGATGATCCAACATCCAGAACCGTTTCAAGACAACTGGCTCAGATGATACAGCCTCACGGACTACTCCATGATCCTAAAATTTTCTTTGTTTCCCCAGAAGATACAGCGCCCCCCTCCAGCAGGAAGTAGTAAGAGAAGCTACGCCCAAATTCCCAAATATACCAAGCTGACTTTGGAGATGTGTAAAGGTTAAAACCTTCCTTTTTAAGAAAAGAAAAGGGGAAGTACTGTGGGATGGTCTGTATGTCAAATGTGTTGCTGATTGGTCAATAAATAAATCACTGATTGGCCATTGGCTAGGCAGGAAGTATAGGTGGGACAAGGAGGAGAATAGAGCTGGGAAGTGGAAGGCTGAGTAAGAGAAACTGCCAGCCGCCATCAGGACAAGGAAGATGTAAAGTACCGGTAAGCCACAAGCCACGTGGCAAGGTATAGATTAATAGAAATGGATTAATTTAAGCTGTAAGAACAGTTAGCAAGAAGCCTGCCACGGCCATACAGTTTGTAACCAAAATAAGTCTCTGTGTTTACTTGATCGGGTTTGAGCGGCTTGGGACTGGCGGGTGAGAGAGATTTGCCCTGACTGTGGGCCAGGCAGAAAAACTCTAGCAACAAAACAGAACCCATAAAATTTAATGAAGTGTCTTGTTACTTCTCTATTACTGTAAAGAGGTATGACCAAGGCAACCAATGGAAGAAAGTGTTTAATGAGGGCTTTCTTACAGTTTCCAAGGGTGAGTTCATGGCTACCATGGCAAAGAATATGGTGAGAGCTTAAACTTGATCCACAGGTAAGAGAGAGAGAAAGAGAGAGAGGGAGAGAGAGAGAAATGAGAGAGAGAGAGACAGAGACATAGAGACAGATACAGAGTCAGAAATGGAGACAGAGAGAGGAGAAAGAGAG
Source organism: Peromyscus californicus insignis (assembly GCF_007827085.1). NCBI lineage: Eukaryota > Metazoa > Chordata > Mammalia > Rodentia > Cricetidae > Peromyscus > Peromyscus californicus. Next base: position 98,971,379 of record NW_026294391.1, read on the forward strand.
GAGGGGAGGAGAGAGAGAAAAAGAGAGAGGGAGATAGAGATAGATAGGTGATAGATAGATAGATACATACATACATGCATACATACATACATACATACATACATACATACATACATACATAGAGATAGACAGATAGATAGAGACTGGGTGGGCCTGGTGTGGACTTTTGAAACCTCAAAACCCACTCTCAATGACACACCTTCTCCAACAAGGCCACACCTTCTAACACTTTCAAAATAGTTTATCAACTGGAAACAAACATCAAATATATAAGCTTATGGGAGCCATTCTCATTCAAACCACCACATGAAGAAGGTAACCCAAAACAAGGATGATGTATTTATGATCACTGGAAGGGATGGGGGAGTGATTAGTTGATTGGACCTATAGGTATGCTTCTTGAACAGCATACCTGTTCAGTCTCCACAGAGAACCTTTGCCATAATTAGGACAGTGAGGAATAAAGAAACCAGAACTAGAGAACCTGAGCTGTAGAACTCAATGCTATACATGCCATCCAGTGGTGTGCACAGCCATCATCATACTACCATTAGACCCCACCCACAAAGCTAACTACAGGTGCTCCAGAAAAATCCACTCTTTTTTATAGGTATGCTTGGTGGCAGTAACAGCCAGGCCAGTAGAATAGCCACTTCCTCATTACTGCCTCCAAATGCAACAGAGTGCATTTTTTTTCTGGGTGAATTCAGATAATTATCTAGAAGAGATTGAGATACCTTTAAATTAGTTTCATGTAACATAGAAAAGTATGTAAGAAATTGCTATAGATGATAATAAGAAATTGCTGTAGATGATAAGTAACAATCTATCATCATATGCATGGTATATCTTTAGCAACTCAGAATAGTTCTTGCTCATAGGATGCATTTAATAAATACTTGGTGAATTTATGAATTATAAATATAAGAATGCCAAAAAGGCTGTTGGTAATTTTTTTTGTTAAGAAAATTTTTAAATTCATTTTACATACCAAAGATCTCCCTCTTCCCTCTTCCCGCCCCTCCAGCCTCTCCCTCCCAACCCACCCTCCATTCTCTCCTACAAGAAGGTAAGGCCATGGGGAGGTACATTTAGTAGAGGCAGGTCCAAGCCCTTGCCTCAAGGCTGTGTGAGGTGTCCCATCATAGAAGTGGGCTCCACAAAGCCTGCTCATGTACCAGAGATAGATTCTGATCCTACTGCCAGGGGCCCCTTAAGCAGATCAAGCTACACAACTGTCTCACTATGCAGAGGGCCTAGTCAAGTCCCATGAAGGCTCCACAGCTGTTGATCTAAATTTCATGAGAATGAAATTCTCATATTCATGAGAATGCCAAAAAGGCTGGTGGTATTTTTTTTAAAGATGCTCCTTTTTTCTCTTTTTTCTTGATGGCAAATGATTATTTATTTTAATTGATTATTGACTTTTTCAGTTTTTAGAAAGGGAAAATATGCAGTAATACATATAAACTTTATTATAAAGTGAGAGGTAATTCATTAAATGAATTACAACAGAACAATATATTCACCAGCAAAATGATGGTATAGAATTTTCTTTTTTTTACAACAGACAGATAATATGTCAGATAATGTGTCAACGTAATAACAAGGTTTAGTGGGTGGCACACATCACACATTGGCGTAAATCCTCAATCATCACGCTTATGAACCAAAAAAGGATCTGATACAGAATTTTCAATTGAGAAGAGATGATATTTATGACATTTTTAGAAACATAGTGTAGTTGGAGTTTTCCTGCCTGGCCCACAGTCAGGACAAATCTCTGTCACCCGCCAGTCCCACAGCCACTCAGACCCGACCAAGTAAACACAGAGACTTATACTGGTTACAAACTGTATGGCCGTGGCAGGCTTCTTGCTAACTGTTCTTACAGCTTAAATTAATTCATTTCCATTAATCTATACCTTGCCACATGGCTCGTGGCTTACCGGTATCTTCACATTCTGTTTCTCATCGTGGCGGCTGGCAGTGTCTCTCTGACTCAGCCTTCCACTTCCCAGCTTTATTCTCCTCCTTGTCCCGCCTACACTTCCTGCCTAGCCAATGGCCAATCAGTGTTTTATTTATTAACTAATTAGCAACACATTTGCCATACAGAACATTCCACAGCAACATAGGTTACAGTCAAATGCTATATCCTGCGAGGAAAATAAATTCTAATTGAGTTAAGTATATGAATATGAGAAAGTACAACTTTATAAATGGGAAAATTAAAGAAAACTCTCAGGGGGCTGGTCGGATGGCTCACCAGTAAAGAACAGTTGTTACTTTCCCAGAGAACCCAAATTCAGTTCCCAGCACCCATGCCAGGCACCTCACAACCATCTGTAATCCCAGCTCCAGGGAACTGAAACTTCTGGATTTTTCAGTCACCTTCATTTATGTGCATCTACGCACATGAAGACACACATACTGACACATAATTGAAAATAAAAGCAAATCTTTAAAAGTCTTGGATTTTTAAATTAATCTTGGGAACAGCAAAAGTCTAAATTCAAATAATAAAAAGGAAAAAAGCATAAGGAAAGCACCAAATCTGATGACTAAAAGTGAAAGTTTGCATGATGCAATGATAAAATTAATGTAAATTACACACATCAAATATGAATTGATACTGAATATCTAAAAACTATCTTTATAAAAGAACAAGTGGGCCAATTTGTAGGCACAACACTATTCATTTTATTATCCTCTGTACTTTACTGAGTGTTTAAAATCATTCATAGTAAGAATAGGTTATAAAAAGGATATGCTGCATTATTTAAAATGTTAAATCTCTACTTGAGCCAGTAAGATGACTCAGCAGCTAAAGACATTCACTGTCAAGATTGATGACCTGAGATTGATACCTGGGATCCACTTTGGTGGAAGGAGAGAACTGACTTCTGGAAGTTGACTTTGGACTTGGCACATGCCTGCTGTGGCACACACATGCCTATATACATACTCCTCTCTCTCTCTCTCTCTCTCTCTCTCTCTCTCTCTCTCTCTCTCTCTCTCTCTCTCTCTCTCTCTCTCTCACACACACACACACACACACACACACACACACACAAATAACAAAAGAATAAATAAATAAATGTAACAAAAATACCAAAAGTAGAAAGATATGGATATGTTGGTGCCATCACATGGATTCTTAAATTAGACTACAGAGCCATGGCAAGAAGTGTGTGTGATACTAACACAACACACACACACATAGACCAACAAAACAGAAGACAGAATCTAGAATTAAACCCACAGTTAACACCTGCTTAGTTTTCAAGAAAACTGTGGCAAATCTACACTGGAAAAAATAGCCTCTGTAACAAATGGTGCTGGGAAAATAAAATAACATATAGAAGAATGAAACTAGATTAAAATCTCCCACCCTGAACAAAAGTACATTCAAGATCTTAATGTAAGGCCTGAAACTGATAGAAAATGGAGGCATAGTCAAAAGACTCTAACAGCTTAAAAATAATTTAAAAAAACTGGAGTTGGCTGAAATGAAAAAGCTTCTTCATAGTAAAGGAAGCAACTGAGAAGAGAAACATCCTAGAGAAACAGAAAACATTTTTCTAACTATACATCTGACAAAGATTTAATAACTAGTATTTGTAAAGAATTGCAAAATTATGTACCAAAAGCTTCACATCATTCATTCAGACAATGGGCTAACTACCTGAACAGATAGTTCTCAGAAGAAGAAATACAAATGTCCAATAAACATTTGAAGACGTGTTCAATATCCCTATTCATCAAGGAAATACAAATTCAAACTACTTTGAGATTTTATCTCAACCCAGTCAGAATGCAAACTATCAAGAAATGAAATAAAAATTTCTGGTGAAGATGTAGAGAGAAAGGGAACCTTATATATTCCATTAGGAATGTAATCTGTTTTAGATATTATGGAAGTCAATGTAGACATTATTCAAAAACTAAAACTATAACTACCATACAATCCAGATATACCACTCCTGCCCTCATACCTTAAGGACTCTAAGTCACTGTACCATAGCAATAATTACATGTCTATGTTTGCTGCTGTACTATTCATATTAGATAAGAAGTAAAACCAGCCTAAGGGTCCATTAACAGATAACAGTAAAGGAAAATGTGGGATATATACAGAGTGAAGTTCTATTTAGATGTAAAGAAGAATGGATTGATCATATCAACAGAAAAAGAGATGGAACTAGAGGCCATTATGTTAAGTGAAATAAGTCAGGCTTATAGGTTTTGTGGGTCTATCTTCTATGCAGAATCTAGATTTAAGTATGTTTGTGTGTTCATGTACACATTTTCACAAGTCATAAAAGTAGAAATTGAACTATGTGAGGGTAGGAAAAGGTCTTAGTAGAGGAAGGAAGTAAATGGGATAACAAAATACATGTTATATGAAAGAAGAGAGAGGAATATTTGGGTGATCAGCAAGGAGTGAGCATGGGGATAGATAGGGAGATGAAGATGGATAATGAATTGTGACATATATGGATGATATGTATACTATATAGTATAATGATAAATTGTCTTGTGCTATTTGAGCTGCCTAAGAAGCTGACTCTAGAAACAGGCTTGTACTCCCACTGCCATTTCAGACCCAAGCATGTTTGACTCAAAGTAGTCACCAAGGTCCTTGTCTAGGGTGGGCTGTTCCACCAACTCTGTAGCAGGGAGGAAAGAGAGCAGAAAAACAGCCCAGGAATGAAAATATTGCATCCTTGGAAACAGCTAAAAAGTAAACCATTTCTAATAGAGGTTATTATTGTTTATCCCATGATATAAAAAGTGTACAGTTGGAAAGAGAAACCAGAAGTTGAGCCATGGTAAGTCCATCCAGGGAGGAAAGCTCAACTGGAAACTCTAGCTGACTGACTCAATGATACCTCCCCAGTTGACTACTGGTGGATGTTAATAATTCCTGATTTGATGTTACCTTTCTTTTACTTTGAAGCCTCACTCAAGGGAACCTTCTGCTTTACCTTGGACTCTCTTTGTTGGGAACTTAAACTAGCTCCCTCAATGAGGTTTCTCTATCTAGGTGATTGTACTGGATGTTTTGAGCTCCCAATTTGATGATGTTCTGCTCTGTCTCTCTGTGTCTCTTTCTCTGTCTCTGTCTCTCTCTCTGTCTCTCTGTCTCTGTCTCTGTCTCTGTCTCTCTCTCTCTCTCTCTCTCTCTCTCTCTCTCTCTCTCTCATCTGTCTACTTACTTAGCTACCTATCTATCCCTTGCTGCTTATGATTATGCTGTTGTTATTTTGAGACATGGTCTCACTATATAGTTCTGGCTGTCCTAGAAGTCAAAGTCACTGAGACCTGCCTGCCTCTGTCTCTTAAATGCTTGGGTTTAAAGCATGCCACTATTCCTGGCTGCTATTTATTACTTTAAAGTAGTTTTCTAAATACTAAACTAACTCATTAAAAAAATGGCTATCATAGATCATTTTCCAGACAGTAGAGAACAAAATGCTAAAATGAAATCCATTACTTTGTACATTATCTTAAAATATTAATTTAAAAAAGACTAGATTATAGAAGAGGATATACAGTATTGTTTTAAAATATTGTTCAGTCATACAGGTATTTTGAAATTTTAAGTAATTATAAATGGCACACAATTACTCTACATATTTTATGTAATATAGTATACAATCCAATATGTGTATAAAATGTATAATGATCAAACCAGAGGAATTAGCATGTTTCTACAAAAAGCCTTCAAACACTTCCAGACATTTTGCAATATATAATAAGTTGTTGAAGGTTATATGCATCATATTCGACTATGGAACCTTCAAAATTATTGTTCTTCCTGACTGTGCCTTAGTATCTCTTTTTACTATCTTTCTTGACCTCCTCTGGCCCCATCCCTTCTAAACTTATAGTACAATCATTACTCCACTCCACTTCTGTGAGAGCAAACTTTAATTTCCGCATACGAATGAAATCATGCAGCATCTATCTTTCTGTCCCTTCTTTATTTCACTTAACATAATGATCAGCTGTTCTATCCAGCACAGACAATCAGATATAACATCTTACTGGTGAACACAATTATGTGTCTGTCCCATGCTTTATCAAATTTCAATTGATGGAAAGCTAAATCATTTCCATGGCTCAGCTATTGGGAGCAGTGGTGAGATTAAGTTCTGGTGTCTCTCTAATATACAGTTTTTCATTACCCTTGGATACATACCCAGGATGGAATTATAATCTCATATTGTGGTTTTAGTTTTAAATTTTGAACAGTTTTCAAAACTGCTATACTGAATCACAATCCCACAAGAAGTTTTTTAAGAGTTCTTACTTCAAAACTTCACTAGAAATTTTTGGGGGTTATTTTTTGATAAGATTTATGCACCTGGAGTGAAATGACATCTTATCACAGCTTTGAAATGAAGTTTCATGGTGATTAGTAAGGTTGAATATTTTTTGTGCATTAATTGGCAATATGTGTCTGATTGGATCATTTACCATTTAAATTAGATTATTGTAAAAGAGATGGAAAAGGTCACACTACAACTGAAGACAGAATTTTGAAAGATTATTAAAGGGTTGGAGAGATGGCTCAGCAGTTAAGAGCACTGGATGCTCTTCCAGAGGACCTGGGTTAAACTTCCAACACCCACATGGCAACTCACAACCATCTGTAACTCCGGTTCCTGGGGATTTAATGCCCTTTTGTAGCTTTCATGGGCATCAGGCAAAGAAAAGGTGCCCAGACATACACACTGGAAAAAAATACATATAAATAAATTTTTAAAAATTAAAACACCAAAAAGTTTGCTGTGGGATGTTCTGTATGTCGAATGTGTTGCTCTGATAGGTTAGTAAATAAAACACTGATTGGCCAGTAGCCAGGCAGGAAGTATAGGTGGGACAAGCAGAGAGAAAAATTCTGGGAAGTGGAAGGCTGAGGAAAGAGACCTGCCAGCCACCGCCATGACAAGCGAGATGTAAGGTACTGGTAAGCCACGAGCCACATGGCTACTTATAGATTAATAGAAATGGGTTAATTTAAGATATAAGAATAGTTTGCAAGAAGCCTGAGCCATTAGGCCAAACAGTTTAAATAATATAAGCGTCTGTGTGTTTATTTTATAAGTGGGCTGTCAGACTGCCGGGGCTTGGCGGGGCCTGGAGAGAAAACTCTCTGGATAAAAAAGTTCATTAGAGATAATTAGGAACCATTTATATGCTTCAAACTATAAAACTTAGATAAAATGGACAAAGTCCTGGACATGTATACCTTACTAAGATTGAGCCATGAAGAAATAGAAAATCAATCATAACTAATAATGAATACCAAGAATGACTCAGTACCAAATGTCTTACAGTTGGCAAACCTGGTGTCTTAGTTAAGGTTACTATTATGATAAAATGTCATGACCAACAGCAACTCTGGAAGGCACAGGGTTGATTTTACTTGCAGAACAGTATAACAACTCATCATTAAAAGCAGGGCATGGAGGAATGCTTGCTTGAGCTGTTTTTTATAGCACCCAGGGATCCCCAGCCCAGAGGTGGCACCACCCACAATGGGCTTGGCCCTCCCTCATTAATCACTAATTAAAAAAATGCCCTAAAGGCTTACCTACAGCCTGATTTTATAGAGGCATTTTCTCAATTGAGGTTCCCTCCGCTCAGATGACTCTAGCTTGTGTCAAATTGATATAAAACTAGCCAGCACACCTGGGAAGATATTTTCCTTTCTGTAAGACCTGAATGATCTCTGAAAGATCTGATTGAATGTAATAATACAGATATAGTTTGTCTATCAAAAGATTATATCCCAGGATTTGAAATGCTTTTACTTAGAATAGTAGTAGAAACAGAAAAAGAGAAAGTAAATTGATGATGGAAAATTGGATCCAGGGATTTCTTTGTACTTTTTTGAATGCATTAACCAATTTGAATTGTTGAGAACACATAGAAGCCTTATTCCTATTGATACTCAAAATCTCTGAGTAGGCAATTCCAATGAAGTTAAAAAACAAGATGAAATAAGATGAAGACTAGTAGCAATTGTATGGAAAAGGTGGGACAGATCAAAGTAAATCGTTTAATTAAGCTGCTGAAAAAAGTGTCAGCTGATTATAGCACAGAAGTTACTCTCTGAGAAGGCCACTCCCATGAACGATAGTGATAGAGATGAGTTTCAGTTAACAAAGGACACTCAGGCATTGTCCATGAGCTGATTGAGCAAGGGACAGGTGTACATGCCGTGACTGTGGATAGCTGAACACCCTGTAGAGTGCTCATTAAGAGGAATTACACAAGTGGTCTCTTTTCTTACCTCAGCTTGAGTCAGAGTGTCTTAGCTACTTTTCTATTGCTGTGATGAGACACCACGACCAAAGCAACTTATAGAAGAAAGCATTTAATTTTGATCTCATAGTAACAGAGGGTTAGAGTCCACAACCATCATTGTGGGGAGCATGGTAGCAGGCAGGTAGGTATAGTGCTTGAGACACAGACATAAGACACAGAGAGCTAATTAGGAATGGCATGCGCTTTTGAAACCTCAAAGCCCATTCCCATTGACAACCTTCTTCAACAAGACCACACATCCTAATCCTTCCCAAACAGTTCCACCAACTGGGGACTGAGTATTAAAATATATAAGTCTTTGTTGGTCATTCTCATTCAAACCACCATACAGACCTTAATAGTCAAACAAAAGGTCTCTTCATCCCCTTGCATCTTGCTGCTGGGAACAGGGATAGCATAAATACTCCGGAACTCCTAATGATCCCTTCATCAATTTTGAGTTGAAGTCATAAGAGACTGCATTTGATATTACCAAGAGGATAATATCTACTTACCATCATCATGATGGTCTTCCAAGTGACTTGCCATCTCTTCATGTTCAAATGTCTCAAAGGTATTTGGATACATGGCTAATGAATTCTGTGGAGTTCATATCTTGTTTTTTATCAGAAATAATTTTAACTTACACTTTAAAACTTGGCACAAGTAATACAGAAACTAATGAATTTTTGGTGCTGATCAGAGAGAAATTTATGATTTTTTAATTTAATTTTTGTTGGTTTGCTTTTACATCCCAACCAAAGTTTCTCCTCCCTCCTCTTCTCCCAGTTTCTCCCCCTCCCTCCACCATCCACTCCTCCTCCTCCTCTGTTTCTTTTCAGGTATAGGAGGGCCTTCCATGGATATCAGCCATCCATGGTATATCAAGTTGCAGTGAGACTAGGCACCTCCTCTTCTATTAAGGTTGGATGAAGCAATGTTGTTGGAGGAATGGTTCCCAAAAGCAGGCAACAGAGTTAGAGACAGCCTCTGCTCTCTCTTTTAGGAGTTTCACAAGAAGACCAAGTTACACAGTTGTAACATGTATGCCTAGGTCAGTCCCATGCAGGCTCCCTGGTTGTCGGTTCAGTCTCTGTGAGCCCCTATGAGCCCAGAGTAGTTGATTCTGTGGGTTTTCTTGTTGTGCCCTTGACCCCAGTGGCTCCTAAAATCCTTCATCCAGCTTTTCCACAGGATTCCCTGAGCTCCCCATAATGTTCAGCTGTGGGTCTCTGCTTCTGTTTCCATCAGTTACTGGGTGAAGTCTCTCTGATGACAATTGGGCTAGGTACCAATCTACGAGTACAGCAGAGTATCATTAGGAATCATTTACTTGACTTTTTTTTCTTTTTTGCCACTCATGTTTGATTCTATCCTAGGTCACTGGGGTATCCTACGTATGGTTCCTGATACTCAGGGGTGAATTCCCTCTCAGGGTATGGGTCTCCAGCTGGGCCAGTCATTACTTGGTCATTCCCACAATTTTTGTGCCACTTTTATCTCAGCACATCTTGTAGGCAGGACAAATTGTATATTGAAGGGTTTGTGGCTTGGTTGGTGTCCCAGTCCCTCTATTGGAAGAATTGCCTGCTTACTGGAGATGGCCCGTTCAGGCTCCATATCCCCTATTGCTAGGAGTCTTAGCTAGGGTCAGCCTCATAGATTCCTTGGAGTTTCCATTGCTCTAAGTTTCCAGATCATCTCAGAGATGCTCCTAGATTCCAGTTATCTTCCTGGTACTCTCTCCCTCCATCCTCCCCTCACCTGATTCTTCCTGTTCCCATCCTCACCCCCCTTTCAAGACCCTTCCCCCCCATCAATTGGCAATGTCCATTCTATTTCCCCTTCACAGTGAGGTTCATGCACATATCCCCACGCCCTGAGCCCTTTTTGTTACCAAGCCTCTCTGGATCTGTGGATTGTAGCCTGGTTGTCCTTTACCTTACAGCTAATATCCACTTATGAGTGAGTTCACACCATGTTTGTCTTCCTGGGTCTGTGTTATCTCATTCAGGATGATCTTTTCTAGTTCTGCCTATTTGCCAGGAATTTTCCTGATGTCATTGTTTTTAACAGCTGAGTAATGCTCTGGAATACAAAATTAACTAAAAAAAATTAGTAGCCTTCCTATATACAAACAATAAATGAACTGAGAAAGAAATCAGGGAAATACCACCCTTCGCAATAGCCACAGATAATATAAAATATCTTGCCATAACTCTAACCAAACAAGTGAAAGACCTGTGTGACAAGAAATTCAAGTCTTAGAAGAAAGAAATTGAAGATATCAGAAGATGGAAAGATCTCCACACTCATGGATTAGTAGGATTAACACGGTAGAAATGGCCATCCTACCAAAAGCAATCGAAAGATTCAATGCAATCCCCATCAAAATTCCATCACAATTCTTTACAGACCTGGAAAGAACAATATTCAACTTCATATGGAAAAACAAAAAACTCAGAATGTCTAGTACAATCCTGAACAATAAAGCAACTTCCGGAGGCGTTACCGCCCCTGATTTCAAGCTACACTACACAGAAATGATAATAAAAACAAACAGGTGGATCAACGGAATTGAATTGAAGACCCAGATGTAAATCCACATACTTACAGACACTTGATTTTTGACAAAGAAGCCAAAATTATACACTGGAGAAAAGACAGCATCTTCAACAAATGGTGCTGGTCTAACTGGATTCAGCATGTAGAAGAATGCAAATAGAACCATATCTATCACCCTGCACAAAAGTCAAGTCCAAGTGGATCAATGACCTCAACATAAAACCAGATACACTGAACCTGATAGAAGAGAAAGTGGGAAATAGTTTTGAACGCATTGGCACAGGAGACAACTTCCTGAGAAATTTAGTTTTAAATATCTTATATCCTGGATCTTTGTTGAGACATGTCTTTTTACAATAATTTAATTTAGCCTGGTCTCCAAAGCGAGTTTCAGGAAAGGCGCAAAGCTACACAGAGAAACCCTGTCTCAAAAAAAAAAACATAAAAAAAAAGTAATGAATATACTGGTGAAGTTGAGCTGTCTTCTCTATATTATCTTTATATTTCTTTCATTCTAAATCAGAAACAGTTACATATTAGTAACTTGAATCTTTATTAACTTTAAAACAATTGAAAGCCTAGGTTTTAGGTTTCATTTTTTTTTAATATGGGTGATTCTGAAGTGCAATTAGATAGGTGTCTAATCCATGAATGTTTCATGCTGCCTTCTGTGCCACGTTTCTCAGTCCTGTGGACCTCCTTACTTCATCCTGGTCAATCTATGTGTTCTTTATTTTTCGAGTGGGTCAATATCACTATTGAGACATGCATATAACTGTCCCTCGGTCTAGAACACATAATATTTTTATCCACTAAGTGATTTGACTTGTGTATTCCTACGAGATTGGGTACTACTCCTATAAATTCTTTGATTTTGTTTTTGAAATTCTCCCTTTTCTACAAACCATTACAAAGGCCAAGAGGCAAGAGATAAGGAATTCTAACTCGAGGTGATGAATTCTGTGTGGGGAGTAGACTACCAGGCTCAGGCTTTTATAAAATAAACAGTAGTGTAGATAGTTAATGAAAGCATAGATACAAAATATTCAAGAAAAATAAAGCACAAGTTCTTAAACATTAAAAAAATCTTTCCATCAAAATATTAGGAGCAGATCTAATATTAATTTTTCTCAAATTTTAATAAAATTTTTAAAAGAAGGGGATTCTTCCAAACTCAATCTACTATACCAGCAGTAACTTGATATTAAATATAGAACAGAGAACAACAAAAAAGAGAGCTATACACAGCTTTGATGAATTAGATGCAAAAATTGTCAACAAACAGAATCAAACTCAAATGGTTATTTTATTTTTAAAAGACTTGGAAGAATATACACCAAAAATGCTGACAATGGTAGCTCTATCATGGTGAGATCATGCATGCTTTCTATTTTCTTGTGTTTCCTAATTCATTATAAACTACATGTATTTTCATTATTTTAAAACAGTATTTTCATTGTAGAAAATTTAGAAAATAGAAAAAGAAGACAACATCTATAACCCTGTAATTTTCCTCAAAGATCTAAAACTATTTTGACATAATTCCTTCACTTATATTTTGCCTCTTATTTTCTTATAGTTGAAAGTGTACTGAATGTACACTACTAATATAGACTTCATTTATTCTAGGTATGTCATTGTGTTATTTCTGGTTATTGTATCATTCATGTATCTGTGTACTATTTTATAATTTTAAAATCTTTTACTTTAAATCTCTTTTCTAGAGATTCTAGAATATATTTTCCTGCCAGATTCATAATGCAATCCTCCAAATCCAGATTTTGATGGACAGTCAAAGGATATCTGTCAGTTCCATGTTCTCTCTCTCTCTTTCTCTGTGTCTCTCTGGTCAGGTCTGTTCTTGCCAGGATTCCATAAGCATTAATACACCCACTCAAATAAGAAGAACAAAATGAATTTACTAAACTGCCTGCCTTTCAAACTGAATCAACTGTAAAGTTTATAAATACATTATTAATATATTAGCAAAATTTATTTGGGCTCTCATGAGCCTCTGGTAAAACACAGGCCACCTCTGAGAAAGGGTTTTTGTCTCTTTGCTTCAGTGGGATAAAAGCTAAGTTTTGTCATTGTGTGGATCCGGCACATATCAAGAGCTGGTGGCCCTCATTTGGGATGTAGAGCATGCTTTGCAAACCTCTCAACCACGTGCAAAGGTAGGTGACAGTTTGAAATATGGGTTTATGATATAATCACCCAGAAACTCATCAATGGCCACGGGCACCTTGACATTTTATTACGGTAGAACTCATCATCTACTACCCTAAAATATGTCATCTATTGGATCCAAATTCAGTAGCTTTGTCATTCTTAGGTGTTATTGTAAAAGGTTATTGATGTCTTTCTGTGAAATAATAAGGTGATAAATGTAAATAAGATGCTTTCACTGTGAAGTCATTAATTCACCAGCTATTGCTTTTCATTATCCTTGGGTCATTGTAAGCCACTACAATGTTTCAAGGAAGGTGTGCACAAGCTTTACCTTTTCTAAAACATTTTAGCACATTTATTCATCAGTGTGCATAGATGTGTATGGCACATCAGAGGAGGTCTAAGGACAATTTGGGGATGGGTCAGTTTTCCCATTCTAACATGTGTGTTTGGAGATTTAAATTCAAGTCATGAGACTTGGTGTCAAGTACTTTTACCCACTAAGCCATCTTGCCACCTCCTTTTTTGTTGTTGTTGTTGTTTTCTTTTCTTTCTTTTTTTTTTTTTTTTTTTTTTTTTTTGGTTTTTCAAGACAAGGTTTCTCTGTGTAGCTTTGGAGCCTGTCCTGGAACTCACTCTGTAGACCAGGCTGGCCTCAAACATACAGAAATCCACCTGTTTCTGCCTCCCAAGTGCTGGGATTAAAGGCGTGTGCCACCACTGCCTGGCTCTCCTGCTCCATTCTTTACCTTTGTAAATAATAGAGTAGAAAGTACTAGAAAAAATGACAATATGAGATTTTGTTTAAAGTGGATAGGCAAAGAAGCCACTAACCATCATTTGGCCTTTTGGTATCCCCCCCCTCTATCTTCCAACTTCTTTGACCTCCTGCTTTTCCAAAATGCTCACAGATTCTCAGTGGTTAAAGAGTAATCTTAGTATGTATCCTAGATTTTAACCATTCCAGATACTTAGTCTACCAATTTAGCTGGTGAAAATAGAACTTCCCCAAGAGAAGAAGCTATGTTCATCCTTGCAATCCCAATCAGTACCTAGAACAGTGCCCATTTCACATAATGGGAATATGAAACCTTATTAAATTGAATTGCAAATTCCCTGAAGTAAATGTCTCCATTAAAACGTGTAGGGTTTTTTTTTTGGGGGGGGAACCTCATTCTGTTGAGCCACAGAATGTGTGTGTGTGTGTGTGTGTGTGTGTGTGTGTGTGTGTGTGTGTGTGTGTGTGTGTCTAGCTAGGAAGGTAGGTAGCTGAGATAACCCCAATTAGCAACTGAAAACATTATCCAAACACATATCATGGACTTTTCTGATAAAATGTGAAAACCATTAAGTTATTTCTAGAATATCTCTATTAAAGGGACGTGGTGACTGCTTTAAGAAAATAAACTTTCTTTCACATTACCAAGAGTAAAACAGGGCATGTTCTCAAGTATATAAAAGCTTGTCATGGTACCAATTGGATAACTTTATTTTTATTTGATTTTAATTTCTTATATTTATGTATTTAACTTTATGTATATGGGTGTTTGGCCTGCATGTATGTTTGTGCGCCATATGCAGAAGCCTACAGAGGTCAGAAGAGGCGTCAGATCCTCTGGAACTGGAGTTACAAATGGGTGTGAGCCACAATATGGGTGCTGGGAATCAAGCCCAGGTTCTCTGGAAGAACAGCTAGTGCTCTTAACCCTTGAGCCATTTCTCCAGCTCCACAAACTGAATGTTCCTTTAAAACTGAATGTTCCTCACCTATAAATATGAACTCTATTTCTCAAGCCCTCGACTCCCTTAATCATCACTGCCTGAAATGTATCGTCTTAGCAGGGGAAGCACTACCAGCTTTTCTGTCCCCTATCCAGTTGCCAGTTGTGACCAACATTAAAATAAATTCCTTGAAGAGAAATTCCCAAAGGGTCTGGTAGATGAGGATTTTGAGGCCTTTGCCCAGCTCTTCTCCTTAGTTACTATCCTCTGCTGGTTAATAAGAGAAAAATATATATTGGATGTTATTTACACTCATCTGATTCTTGGTCCAAGAAATAAGAATGGATAGCTAGAACCTGAAGTTTTTCTGAAGACATAAGCTGACTCAGGTTCACAGTTGCAGTATTTACCACAAACACTACAAACCTCACAAGCAGTTCAATGACCGCACAGAACAGGATCATGTAACTTGAGAAAACAGTAGAAGGACTGAGTTATAAAGGTATACAAAGTTATTCAGTGAATTCTTTAATCTGTCAACACATCAATTGAAAACTAATACCAATACAAACATCTTGACATCTTCACAGATACAGTAAGTGGGTAGGGGAATAGTAAACATAACGTACACCTAAGTACTAGATGCAATTTTCATTCAAGTAATGCGATTTTTTTCATTAAATAGAATAAAAGGTTTTATTAAAATTTCTCATTTTGTGGGTTGAGGGGGGGAAGACTCAGTGGGTAAAGTCCTTGATGCACAAGTGTGAAAACCCGAACTCACTTCCCAGTGTCTATATAAAACACTGGGCATGGCAATGTTGAACTGTAATCCCAGTACTGGAAGACAAGGACAGTCCTGGCTGTTTACCTGCCCAGCCTATTTAATCAATCACTGAATTCCAGCTTCAGTGATAGACCCTGTCCCAAAAACTAAGGTGCAGAATGGCTGAGGAGGTCACCTGATGTTAACTTCTGGCCTCCACATGCACATATATGGGCACATGCATTCATATTTACACACACGTGTGTATACTTTCTTTAAATTAAAATTGGGCTTGCAAGATGGCTCAGCCTGACAACCTGAGTTTGATTCTGAGATTCCACAATAGAAGGAAAAAAATCAGCTCATTAAAGTTACCTCTGACCTCCACATACTCAGGCCTGTGCGTGCAAACACACCCACACACACCCACACACCCACACACAATAATGATCATAATAATTTTAATTAAAATTTTTAAATAAAAATAAAATAGTTCATTTGAAGGGAAAACTATGGACTTATGGGTATCTAAAATACATTCTTAGCTCTGTGTCCATATTATATAGCTTCTTTTGTCCTTGGAATGTTAATTGTACCAATTATACTTACAAATAATATGAGTCTAATGGCAGAGCTCTAACAAACTGCTAGCATTGTTTATCACTGCCAACATGAATTGCTTTCCAAGGCTTAATTCTTAGTCAATCTGATTGAAATCAAAGGTGATGTGAATGCTAGTGAGATTTGTTTACTAAAGCTGAAGAAACCCATAGACTAATCAGCCTGCACCAATATTGTATTAGGAATTTTGTTTTCTTATCTTACTGATATTATTTGTGTGCTCTCTCAGACCCTGTGTAGACCATAGACCCTGTGCTATGCTGCCAGCCACCGTGCAGTGTGGGAGATGATACTTTCTATTAGCATTGTGCTGAATAGTTTTTCAAAGTTCATCAATATGCACATGTCCTTTTAATCTTAAGATTCCAGTTGACAGCCAGAATTATTTTCATATCAAAGACATTCCCAGTGTCCAGTGTTAGAGGGCTAGTAAAGTAATTAGAATTGGTTAGGAGGCCCTTAGGAGGCTATATCAGGATAGAGATACCGGGTATCCAAATTTAGACTGCTGTCAGGTTTTAAAAAGTATGAAAGATTTTGAATAATTATTAAAATAATGCACGAATTTCTAAATAATCTAGAATGTGTACATTAGAAAGTACAAGCAGATTCCATGTTTTCAAAACCTTATGAATAATCCTTCAAGCAGCTCACTGAATATTTGTTTAGTCTTTTTCTTCCTACGAATGCAACATATATGTCTGTGTTTATACATGTGAACATAAAATGGAATCATATTATACATGAATAGTGGCCTGTTTAGGATTTTGTAAACATACCTTGGGCATCTTTTCATGTTACTTCTTATAAATATGCTTCATTCTTAGTAACAACCAGATCTTGTAGAATGCACACATGTCTTATAGGATGCTTCTTAGGTTTGCTATTCTAATTGATGCTGCAATGACCCCTCTTCTTCACATATGTGGGCACTTTTGAGAATTCTCAGAAACCAGTTTTATAGATCTGGACTTGGTATATCATCACCTGCATGCACTTTAGCTTTTAGTAAACAATATAGAAGTTTCACTCAAACAAAGCACTGATTCACAGTGTATCACAGTGCATAAGGCATATTTTGAAGAAATAACTGACAAGATGTAAGGACTGGTTGGGTCAGGAAGGGAAAGCACAGTCAAAGATAACTTCAAACTCTTAGGTCTGAGTGATTTAAAGAATGGTGTCACCTTTGACAAACACAGTAAAGCTTAAGGGATCATGCTTAAAGGGAAAAAGAAAAAAGGAGAGGGGGGAAGATAAAAGAACAAAAAGCCAAAGACTGAGTCTCTAGCTGCCTACGGTAAGAAAGCAGAAAGAAAAAGCCATCAAAGGGAACAGGGGATGCGTAATCAGAAATGTAGGAGGACAAATCTACAAGGAAAGGGTTCTAAGGATAATCTGTGACATGGCGTAGAGGTAAGAAATAAAAGAAGGCTTTGGCTCTAGAGATCAGAAAATTACTGGTAACCTTTGAGACTGCAGTTTCAGACTGGGGACCTGGAAAAGTTAGGAAGCATTTTTCCCACGAGGGGAATGGGACAAAAAGATCAATCATTCCAGAAAGTCAGCCATAAAAGGCAAAAGAGAAAGTGAATGCTGAACAGTGTGTCCTCTTGCACATCTTAAGGACATCATTAAGAATGTCCTCTATATTGGAGTCTTGCCTCTTTCTCAGGCTCTAAGAAGCCTGTGATAACACAAATACAGTTCCAGTAGAGTAAGTTCTTAAACTCTCCTTAGTATATATAGAAGGACCTGGGAATGGCAAAAGTGAGAGATTCAAGAAAGAGATATGGGAAGAAATATGAGAGGCTAGGAAAATGTTAAAGACATGCTTCACCAGCATCCATTTTGCCTTGTTCAAATGGCTACCCTAATTAAACACATGGTATCAATTTGCACAATTCATCATGACAAAACCACTAACATCACTGTAAACTTCCTATACATGAATACAGAAAAATGTCTTCATTTTCTAGTTTAAAAAAGTTTAAAATTGCATATTTGTGTAATGTCACACATATAACATCCCATTCCTCTTTGCATTTAATATACTGAAACATCCCCAGTAGTAATGAAGAGACTGTCCCAGAGTAATGGAATTATCAGTGCTTATTATTTTATTCTTTCTCTGTTTCTACATAATTTAATGAAGGTGTGAGTTTATCCTTTCACCTAATTGATAAGGATATTTTAACTGCTTTCCTGGCTGTGGTCTTTGGAAAAGGGCAGTCATCAATGGCCTGGATAAGCCAATTGTGGAGGAGAAGAGATACCCATAAAGCCTAAGGCCATTCTTCCCCCAAATATTTGTCAGGCCAAATAATCCAGAACACCTTATTTTTTGAGCCAGGGTCTCACCTTGTATTTCTGGTTGGCCTGGAACTCACTATGTAGATCATGCTGGTCTCAAGCCTACCTCTGCCAGGTAACTTACTGGATCAAAGGCAGTCTAGGGCATGTTAACAAGGACTTTTTTTTTAAGGCAGGAGCCAGGGTCAAGATGAGAAATGAAGTGATGCATAGGAATGGGCAACAATGGAATGGAGTAAACTTCAAAGATGAGAAAGGCAAGACACAAGTCCAGACTTTGATATGCTGCACTGTTCTGTTTTTGAATGGGTTGCTTCTTTTGGAATTGTTGGTTAATAAGCTCCCAAAGTCACCCAAATATTGACATGTAACAACTTGTTCTTGAACCCAAGTAAAATGTTCCTAATCAAATAGACCTAACTTGTGACTTAAAATCATATTTCTTGTATACCTTTTGCTAATTCTACTAACACTTTTTCAGAGAGTCAAAAAAACTGAATCCAAGGTGCATATTACATAAATTTCATGATATCTGATACGCAACTACAACTCTTGATGTATATACATCTCCCAAAGAAGTATTCATTTTCCATACTTGTAGAGTGATTTCTGTCTTAAGAAAAATAGGTTCACAAGTCCTAGGAGCAGCTCTTAGCAGGTATGAAATGCTGCTAAGTTTAGAGACTATGCTATGATAAAAGCAATCTCATCTGAATTGACTATTTCCTTCTAGTCAATTGAATGTTCTAATGGTCTATGTACACAGACACACACAGACATGCAGACACACAGACACACACAGACATGTATACACACACACACACACACACACACACACACACACACACACACACTTCATATATTACTTACTGAACAATCTTGGCAAAGATTTTGGTCAACATTTGAAAAAAGGAATGTAGATGGAAACCAGTTCTTCAGAATTTTTTAAAGAGATAAAGGAGTTAAAGGCTTATTTCCATTCTATTAAAAAGTGGACCACTTAAATGTATTTCTTTAAGCTTCACCTTCAAAATTTGTTTTAAAAATTTCAAAGACATTCATAAAAACCAGCCTTAGAGACAGAAACTCTGTCAGCAGTCAACACCTGATGCTTACAATAGATTCATGGGTATGTCAAAAAGTGTTAATCACATAAACCTTTGATTAAACCGGTTTAATTATCTCCATGGTCTACATGGTAAAGCCAAGTGGATTTTCATTATGAAGGAAGAATCATTGTATAATTGCCAGTGATGTAAAATTAATGAGGGTAACTCAAGTCTTGTGGTAGACTAGCATAGGAATAAATAGGCATAACAGGTGTTTTGTCAAAGCAATCCCCAAAATTCAGAAATGATCTTCATTTTGCTTTTGATAAAGCAAACTATAGCCCTAAAAATGCAAAGAAAAATCTTACTCAAGAAAGGGAATTCAGATAGCATAATTGCCCCTGAAGTTTATGTAGCTGTGCCGAAAAGGATGTATACAAACCCCTCCTAGCAAAATGATGACTTTCCATTTTTAAGGATTTGCCTCAGAAATGATTACTTATTCAACCAAAGGAGTGAGAAACAAGTAATGAGCAATTGAAACTCTTTGGGCCAATTAATGTTGAAAGATATCAAAATTGCACGCTTTTTTCTTACCACATATGTGGATTTTGGAGTTATTTGTACCCACACCTTCTTCTACTTAGCTTCCTTAGAGCCACACCACAAAAGAAACAACAGGTGAATACATACTCTTTTAATTTGGGTAGTAGTCAATTGGGTATCCATGCAGTTGGACAAGCCTAAGACATAAGCTTCATCCTTTACTCTTCCCTCTCCCTTATCCCCAATATTAAATTTATTTCTAAGATGTATTGATATTATCTTCTAAAAGTACTTGGGCTATGTCTACTTTATTCAAGTTCCATTAATACTGTCCTAGTCAGAGCTATTAATTAGTTGTCCAATCCTGTATCACCAACATGACACCTTGTCTTAGTCACTGTTCTATTGCTGTGAAGAGACACCATCACCACGACAGCATTGGCAGCAGTAGATTAGAGCTTATATCTGATCCACAAGTTTGAGGCACAGAGACAGACAAGGAAAGAGAGAGAGAGAGAGAGAGAGAGAGAGAGAGAGAGAGAGAGAGAGAGAGAGACTGGGCTATTGAAACCTCAAAGAACACCTTCAGTGACACACCTCCTCTAACAAGGCCACACCTAATCCTTTGCTTAAACAGTTCCACCAGCTAGGACTCTGACATTCAATATATGAGCCTATGGGGCTACTTTCATTCAAACTACCATACACCTCTTAGCTCTGTCAAATTACCTTAGCTCTGTCATCCTACCTATTTCACTTTCAGCATTCCCTCTCTTAGTGAAGAGACACACCACAGAGTGAGTTAAGTGAGATGAAAATCTGGGTGATTCTCTCCTTTCCTTTCAATTACAAGTAAAATCAAATTTTCCTCCCTCCAGTGCTGGTCCTTCCAGTTCTGCTGCAGTCACCATTATACTCTTTAAATAATGTCTGAAACACTCCTGGAGGTTTTAATTCATCTGTCCACATCTGCTCTCAAGCCTAAGCTATTTTTATAAGCAGCAGAGGCATTTGAAGACCATACCATATGCCCTATTATTAAAGTCTTCACTGACTTCCCATGGTCACTTAGGATAAAAATACAATTCCTCAACAAAACCTCTTTGACTCTAAGTACTGTGCATCTCCCTGCTTATTCATTCAAGTCTATCTTATATGTTCTGCACTCATGTTCTTTTGACTCAGGCCTCACGAGCACTTTCCCAGATAGTCCCAGTTTCCATGACTTCTTTCTCTCTAACAGAAGCTTGTACATGTGTAGTCAGAGTTTTCCTGTGTCCCACCTAGTCTGCAGCCACTCAGACCCAAGTAAACACACAGAGGCTTACATTAATTAAAACTGCTTGACCATTAGCTCAGGCCTACTACTGACTAGCTCTTACACTTAAACTCAGCCCATTTCTGTTAATCTATATGTTGCCACATGTTCCGTGACTTTACCTGTGTGCCGTTACATGCCGCTCCCTAGACGGCAGGTTGGCGTCTCCTGACTCAGCCTTCCTCTTCCAAGAATTCTCCTTCTCTGCTTATCCCACCTATGTTTCCTGCTGGGCTACTGGCCAATCAGCATTTTATTAAACCAGTGTACAAAAGCATTATCCCACAGCATGCATGCCTTACCTAGGATGAAATCCCAGTGACATTACCTGAAACTATTCCTACTTACCTTACTGAGCTTACTTTAGTCATCAGTTTCCCCATTGTGATCAAATGGAACAACTCTTGAGAATATTATGCATGCTATAATCTATGATATAATCAGCACTCCATGCTACTGTATACAGCCCAATTTCTTCTATTTCTCTCATTTTCAGGGAAGTTTTCTTTAACTATCCTAAAAGGATTATAGAATCATGCATGGGACTTTCCCACTCATCACTCAGTTACGATGCTTTTGTTGTTGTTGTTGTTTTGAGACAGGATTTCTCTGTGTGTTCCTGGCTGTCCTGGAACTCACTCTGTAGAGCAGGCTGGCCTCAAACTCACAGAGATCCAACTGCCTCTGCCTTCTGAGTTCTGGAATTAAAAGCATGCTGACCGGAGAGTTACATTTTTTTTATTTGTACAATGACTTGATCAGGTTTTCTTCTCCCCCAAACCCCCCTGCTGCCCCCAACTCTAAGAACTGTAAGGGTCAGAGCCTCACCTATTATGTTCACTGCTCTTCACTCAACACCTAGTACAGTGCTTGTTATAGAGAAAGTTGCAGAAGATATTCATGAAGGTCAAAGATGCAAACAGATACAGATCATCAAAGGTGAGCTGTCTTTCTTTTTACTTTAGAATAAGATTTCTTTTTGCTGCATCTTACTTTTAGTTTCTGTGGAATTAGATCTTTTCCATCCATTGTTCTACACACACACACACACACACACACACACACACACACATACACACACACACACACGATAATTCCTTACTCTCTGTCCAGATGCTTTCCTTCATTTGGTATCCTTGAAGCTTAGGAGGTTTGATTTTGTGGAAACAGAAGCAAATCAGGCATGATAAGAAACCAACCTTTCCCTACCCTAAAGTATTTAGCATATGGAAAACACAAAATAATTAAAGTAATTATAATAATCATTATTATTAATTCTTATAAATTTTCATTATGCATAACCGATAGACTTAAACTCAATCAGTATAATTTGCCATATCAACAGATAAGAATTTTGATGAAAATTAAAAAGCCACTTATGATAAAAACTCTCATCAAACCAGGAATTAAGGGGAATTTCTTCATTCTGATAAATGGTGTCTACAAAAGGAAATTACTACAGTGTAGTATGTTGATAAGGGTACACATAGACCAACACAGCAGATTCAGGTCCAGAAATAAAAACAAATACTTGTAAGTGCCCAGAACAATATTAAATATACCAACATGGCTTTATTATTGTTTTTCTCCACCCTACTCCACTTGCTTATTGTGTACATCCCTCTCAGTTAGGGCCTAGGTTTCTCTGTCTTCAAAAATTCCAAGCCATTTTCATTGTAAATAGTAGTATTCTCTTTTTAAGAAAGGCTATTGGGGGGGGGGTGCTAGAGAGATGGATCCACAGTTACAGGCATTTATTGCTCTTTACAGGACCAGAGTTCTGTTTCCAGCATCCATGTCAAGTAGCTTACAACCACCTTAACTCCAGATGAAGGAAGTTCCAAAGCCTCTGGCCTCCAAGGATGCTAGCACTTGTGTGCACATACCCCCATATCTCACATATATGTATTTAAAAATAAAATAACAGCTACAAAAAAGAGAGGCTATTTTTCCAAGTTGGAGGAGAGACGGGGAGGGAGAGCAATGAAAGAGATATCTTGACAGAGTATACCAGTAAGGAGATGGGGAGACATTTGCAGCTAGGAAAAACCCCAGGAAGTCAATAGATTGTCTCCAGCTAAGACTCATAGCAATGGTGGAGAAGGTGCTTGAACTAGCCTTCCCCTGCACTCAAATTGGTGTCTACCCTAATTGTCATCATAGAACCTACATCCAGTGACTGATGAAAACAGATGCAGAGACCCACAGCCAAGCACTTGGCCAATATCCTGGAGTTCAGTTTAAGAGAGGAAGGAAGTATATAAGTGCAAGGAGGGTCAGAATCATGATGGGTAAAACCACAGAGATAGCTGTCCCAAGCTAGTGGGAGTTCATGGACTCTGGACTGACAGCTGGGGATCCTGCATGGGAACAAACTAGGCCCTATGAATGTGGGTAAAAGTTGCATGGCTTGATGTGTTTGTGGGTCCCCTAGCAATGGGACCAGGACTTACCCAGGGTACACAAACTGACTATTTAGAGCCCATTCCCTATGGTGCGATGCCTTACTCAGCCTTGATGTGGGGCAGGGGGAGGAGGGGTTGGTCCAGCCCCAACTTGGTATGCCAGCCTATGTTGACTACCCAAGGGAGACCTTACCCTCTGTGAGGAGGAGATGGGAGTGGGATGAGGGTAGGTGGGGGGATTGGGAGAAGGGGAGGGAAGGGAAACAGGGGTTGGTATGTAAAAGGAAAGAAAAAAATTTTTTAATTAAAAAAAAACAGAGGCTGTTTTCACTGATCACCTTCCAAATTAAGGCTACTTCTACACTTTATCCCATTGACATAGATTGCTAGTTGTAGGGGACTATTGGGGGGAATGCAGTGATTCCATAGAGTAACAACAGGCTTGGGAGAAATGAGATGCTCTAAAAACATACTTGTCTATCAGACAATTGAAACAATGGACTCCAAAGAAATGGGCATTTCCCCCAGGAACCTCATGCTTGGAGAAGAAAAAGACACCAGCTACAGGGAGAACTTCCTAAAAGAGATTTCTGAGTCCTAACACCTTATAGGATGAGACTGAAGCTAGACATTGATATGTCAGTGGTAGGCAGAACAAGGCCTTGACCAGGACTGGCTAGATGCCACACATTCCTGGCCCTCTATTTTAACTTGAATTTCACTTCAGGACCTGGAAAACAGATTGGGAGGCTAACTGGATCTCTTTGTCCCCCTTCTTACTGTGGCCACATTGAATGAATCTCCTTGGCTCTTTTTTTTAATTTATTTATTTTACATCCTGGCCACCAGAGTTTCCCCTTCCTCCTCTCTTCCCACCCCCCAATCCACTCCTCAGTTTCTGTTCAGGAAAGGGCATGTCTCTCATAGATATCAACTAAATATGGCATATCAAGTTGCAGTAAGACTAAGCACCTCCTCATGTATTAAGGCTGGGCAAGGTGACCCAATATGAGGAGGAGGTTCCTAAAAACCAGTAAAAGAGTCAGAGACAGCCTCTGTTCCCACTGTTAGGAGTCGGACAAGAGGACCAAGCTATACAACTATAACATATATGAAGAGTGCCTAGGTCAGTCTCATGCAGGCTCCCTAGTTGTTGGTTCAGACTCTGTGAGACCCTGAGCCCAAGTTAGTTGATTCTGTGAGTTTTCTTGCTTAATTGACTTATTGAGCATGGGTGGCTGCACCTGGCTTGGGGAACAGGTTGTGATCCTCAATTTGATAATGAAACCATGACTACAAAGGGACTAAGTACATTTTGGGTGTGTCTTCCACTTGCAATTGAGCTGACATTGGTGGGGAGGGAAAATGGAAATTCCCATTAGCTGCCGGTGTCATTTTATTCTGGGGACATTTTTGTATCCTTCCACTTCAGCTGGCGTCAGCTGCTTTATGCCTCTACTTGGTGACATAGGAAAAATGAGTTTGGACTTTGTTTTGGATCCTCAAGAAAAATCTGACATTTGGTTGCTCCCCTTCAGGCTGTGCTCTCTCTTTGGACTCTATTGGATTATTTAGATCATCTGGCATATGACTAGAAAGGTTTAGGGCTCTCTTGAACCATTGGGGTTCTGTTGAACCATTTGAAATAAAGAGACAGGAGTACTGAAGAGATGGTCTGGGATTTATGTATTAAGTCCTTACACCTTGGCACTCCCTAGGGAGAATGATAGTTGACCCTTTTATAAAATTAGGATGATCTAGTGGGGGCATTTCCTCAATTGATGTTACTTCTTCCAAAAACCTAGTGTGTACTCCAAGAGCTCTTGAAAGGAGAACTCCAGCCACTTCAATTTCTCTCTCCCTCTTTCCCTCCCCGTTTCTGTATCTTTCCCGCCCCCACCACTGTGTGTGTGTGTGTGCGTGTGTGTGTCCTTTCTCTCTTTTCTCCCTTCCTCCCTCCCCCTTTCACTCATTGCACACTAATAATCATGGTTGGCATGCCTTTCAAAAAGTTTTTTTTTAATTATTATTTTATTTTATAATTAATTTAATTTTCCATATCACATGGATTCTCCTGTCCTCCCTCCTCCCACCCTCCAGAGCCTTTCCCCCAACCCACCCCCCATTCCCACCTCCTCCAAGGCAAGGTCTCCCCTGGGGATTCAGCTCAGCCTGGTAGATTCAGTTGAGGCAGGTCCAGTCCCCTCCTCCCCACACCAAGGCTGAGCAAATGTCTCAGCATAGGCCCTAAGTTCCAAAAAGCCAGCTCATGCATTTGTGTGTATGAATGCATTTAGGTCAGTTTGAACTGCATAAGAATAATTGTCTCTGTGTCTATGTTTTTAAGTTAAAACCCAGGGATTCAGAGAATTTTAATTTTAATTTATTTTAAAAAGAAACTAGTTTCTGGACTTTGCCTCTGGCAGGCTTATCTAAAATACTAATTGAAATATTAATTTTAAGCTTATGCCTTAAAATGATTTCGGTCTGGTGCTTTCAAATCTAAGTATGGGAAAAATCTAATTAAAGAATTTATGAGATATAACATAAAGATAGCTAAAATCATCTTTTTATTAAGTGCTCAATATATGAACTGCTTTTACCAGACAAACTTAAAATGTAAAAACTAAAAGACTAGTTTCAAAACTGACCTGTATACAGATATTTTTGCTTTGGTCCATTTAAAATGTACATAGTTTGGCTAGGTTGGGATGGGAAAACTTTGGCTTTGGGATAGCTGCTAAGAGATAATCTGCTGTGCTGTAATAATGTTGATGTGGCTCCCTTGCCCTGCCTTCAGAAGCACTGATGTAAAAATTTGGAAACAGGGCTCAGCAGGAAGCTTGAGGATCATTTGGTCAGAAAAGGGGAACACAGTAGGCAGGTCACCAGGGCCTGGACCTGCTGCTGCTGCCAATACAAATTAGATATAGCAATTGGTAGAGGATATAGCTTTACTCAAGTGTGGGCTTGGGAAAATGGAGTAGAGATTATATGCTACACAGAGGAAGTCCCTGATTTTGAAGTAGGGTTTATGGGGCAATAGATGAGAAGTTCCCATGCTTAGATAAGTTCTTTGTTCTCTGGTGGAAGTTCATTCCTTGAAGGGTAGAGACTTGAGCTTACTCTCCTAGGGCTTTTCAGTCCGGGCAAGATCTTGCCTCTCTGTTACCACACTACTGGAACAACGGTGGGAGGTAAGCCAGTGGGCAAGCCTGACACAGCTCTATTCCCTTGCACTTTGGTGTCTAGCTAAGGGAAGCTAAGCCCTTGCCTCTTGATAAGGCATATCACATTCTCTGTGTTTATTTTTGCCTTCTATAATTTTAGTCTACTTTATTACAATAAAAATCCCCAGTATAGGGACAGCTATCCCCAAATTCCAATAAAAAGATTTTTTAGTTAGTTTTTTAAAATACAATATGTAGCCACATTGAGTAAATGTCTTTTTTTTTCACTATTAATTTGACTGATTACTGGGCCTGGTTTGGGGCACAGTTTGTGCTCTCCAAGTTCAATAACAATAGCGCTAAAACATCTAACTCCTCACATAGGTTGGCAAGTGATACCAAGACTAGATGACAAAGCATGCAGTTTGCCACTGTTCCATGTGTGCCCAAACTTAACAGGGAGACTCTGATTTGAATACAACAGCTTTCCCGATAGCCCCAAATAGCAAGAGTGTTGGCCTTGTGTTGTGGCTTCCTTTATTTACCACTTGGCAGAATCAGCCAGATAGAAGCTATACATGCAGAAGTAATGATTTAATGAACTCAGAGCCAAGAGCTCAAACACCTTTTAGAGTAGGTTATAAATAAGCCACTCCCTTCTTGACCCTCTTTCCTCAGGTAACACACAGTTGTTGGATGCTGTGGTGGTACTGATCTATCTAATCGCAAGATTAAAGAAAACATTACGGGTCTACAGCTTAAAAGCTGAACAATGATGTTTGGGATGTGCGAACACAGATTCTTCTAACAATGACAGGAACATACAATTTAGGGAGCAGTCCCTTTCATACCATTCTCTCTCTCTCTCTCTCTCTCTCTCTCTCTCTCTCTCTCTCTCTCTCTCTCTCTCTCTCTCCTCTCTCTCTCTCTCTCTCTCTCTCTCTCTCTCTCTCTCTCTCTCTCTCTCTCTCTCTCTCTCTCTCTCTCTCTCTCTCTCTCTCTCTCTCTCATATTACAATTTTCCATTATATATTTCAATATGAACAAACCATTTAAAATTTCTGTGCCTTCGTTTCCTTACCATAATCTCAAAAGGAATTGTCAGTGAAGAGCTTTCCAGTTCCTCCAGTTTTTCACACAAGTATCTGGTCTGCACGGTACACCATTGTCATCACCACCACCACCATCACCACCACCACCACCATCACCACCACCACCAACAACAACAACAGCAGCAGCAGCAGCAAATCAAGAGGACTGGGAAGTTTCAGACACTCATACTCCCATAGAAATATTGAATAACAAGATATTGACTAAAATTACTTCATATTAGCTAAAAAAAAATCAAAGAAGTACAACAGCCAAACAAGCTGAATGTTTGTAACAAATATGTAAAATGGTTGGAAATATAATGGTACTTTTCCTTGTGTTTACCATAACTCCTACCTAGCCTAGCCTGGCACAGTTTGGGGAAAATAACAGGCCAGTACATGTCTCTTTTTCTTAAACCAGAGATGGCACAGTGGCTATAATTGGTAATTTTTTTTAACCTGTCTGGTTGATGCCTGAGGGATTGGTCTCTATGTTCCTTAAGTTGGAGCTCAGATGGCCCAAAGTGCCACAACTCAGATTTTTAGATTTTCATAAATGTGCTGCAGAGGGACATTAGGTCCACAGATGCTCAGGGAAAGAGATTACAGACAGGGGAATACAATGGAACTGCTTAAAACCCTGAGAAAAAACAGTGGGAAGACTCTTGGGGAAATTAAGACTTTAAAACCCAGCTGTGCTGATGTAAAATCAACAAAAGCACAGACACTGACCCAGAGAAGACACAGACCCAGAAGAGTACGAAGACTAAGCCTTCTCAGCAGGGTGATCCCATGCTCAAATATATCCTGTTAATTAGTAAAGCTCTTCCCCTGCACAGCCAGTCTGCAGAGAATGGAAGGCATCCCTGTATTCACAAATCCAGCATCCAACAAAAGATCTTAAGGCATATGAACAAAAAGAAAAACATTCCATTCAAAAGAACTAAATTAATCTTTAGAAAACATCTTAAATAAACAAAACACTTTAAAACAATGCCTTTATACATAAAAGAGCTAATAGAAATACCAAATGAAATAAAGAAGAGTTATATATAAAAAAACATGAGAATAGCAGCAAAGACAAAAAAATTATAGAAATTGAAACATATCCAAATTATGTAGATGAAAATAGAAAGGTGAAAACTTAAAGAATTGAACAGATAGAAGAAAGTACATATCAATGAACTTGTAAACACTTTTTGAAAAGACCAAATCTCAGGAGTACAAAAAAAAGGAGTGGGGAAATGAAAGAAATGGGATCTAAGGGCTATATGGAACACTATAAAATACAGCAAAGTCTGTATCGGGGAAGTATATAAAACAAAGGAAAAATAAGGAGGAATAGAGCTCATCAGGGAGAAATAACTGCTCCCACATTTCTGAATTTGGGAAAAATACATGGGTGTACAAATACAAGTTTGTGAAACTCCAAGTTAGAAGACTCATTCAAAACACACACCAAGATGTATCAACTGAAACATTGAAAAACAAAGACAAGGAAAATCTTGATCTGATTAAAGAGAAAGCAATTGTCCTGACTAGTTTTATGCCAGCTTGATACAATAAGAGAGGAGGGAGCCTCAATTTGAGAGAATGCCTGTGTAAGACAAGCCATAGGCAAGCCTGGGGGGCACATTTTCTTAGTGATTGATGTGGGAGGGCTCAGCTCATTATAGGTGGGGCCACTCTTGGGACCTTGGTTCTGAGTTGTATAAGAAAGCAGGCTGAGCAAGACATGGGGAGCAATTCAGAAAGTAGCACCCCTCCACGGTCTCTGAGTCAGCTCCTGCCTCCAGGTTCCTGCTCTTTTGGAGTTCCTGTCCTGGCTTCCTTCAGTGATGGACTACAATATGAAAGTGTAAGCCAAATAAATCCTTTCCTCTCCAAGTTGCTTTGGTCATGGTGTTTTATCATAGAAATAGTAACCATTACAAAGACAGCAATTCATCACATGGAAGCAATCTTCACCAAGATTAGTAACCAGGGACTGGTTAGACGGCTAAGTGGTTAGGAGTACTGAGTGCTTTACCAGAGTACCTGAGTTCTATCCCCAGTACCCACATGGCAGCTCAGTCTGAAACTCTAATCCCAGGGGAATATGATCTGGAGGGCATTGTACACATATGGTGCCCAGATTTGCATAAAGGCAAAACACCCATACATACAAAACAATAAAATAATAATACAAAAAAGATTTTCAACCAATTTTAGTGCAAATTCCTTTAGGCCAAAGGCAAACAGACAAACAGACAGATGAAAAAAACTGTTGATTGAGAACTCTCTATATACTAAAACTGTCCTTCAAAACTGGGGAAGAAATTAAGATATTCCCAAATGAACACATTCCGAGGAAGTTCAGTATCACTAGGCCTACCCTACATGCCCTGCTGAGAAGTCTCTAAAATTGAACGAATGCTGGAGATTAACTAAAATGATGATGTAAATTTCTCCAGTAAAGGGATATACATGGACAAACATTTCTTAAAGCATAAAAAACAGTAGGAATGAATTACTAATCCTCTTAAACACCTCAGAAAATTGAACAGAAAGCAGTATTTATTAATTTATTTTGAGGCTCATGTTCCCTCAGCAACAAAACCAGGTAAGCACAACACAGAAAAGGACAACTACATACCAATATCCATAATAAACACTAACACCAAAATCCTGAACAAAATAATAGCAGACTAAATTCAGTAGCATATAACAAAGACCAATTTTATTCATGAAATGCAAGAATGATTAAACTCTGTTTAGATCTGTAGCCCTTTTGTAATTGGATTGTTTGGTATTTTGCTATCTAGTTTCTTGAGTTCTTTATATATTTTGGAGATCAGCTCTCTGTCAGATGTGGAGATGGTGAAGATCTTTTCCCATTCTGTAGGCCTCCTTTTTGTCTTATTGACCATGTCCTTTGCCTTATAGAAGCTTCTCATTTTCAGGAGGTCCCATTTATTGATTGTTGCTCTCAGTATCTGTGTTACTGTTATATTTAGGAAGTGGTCTCCTGTGTGAATGCATTCTAGGCTACTTCGTACTTTCTCCTATTGGTGAAATTATTAAGGCCACTCCACGTAGTTAAAAGGAGATTTATTTAATGGCGTAACTTACAAATTAAGGGATAGGTAGGTCGCAGGGTCTGGGGAAAGTGTATCGCAGTCCAGCGGTGTTCTCTGGAGCTCTGCTCGGGCCACCTCCACCATCCAGGGTCCCGCAACCGAGAGAGGGCTCCCCGATCCAGATCTCGGGTCCCCAGGTGCCTCCCTTGGCCCCGCCTTGTAGGTGTGACAGTTGCCGAAGTCTCAGTGGGGGTTGGAACTTCCAGATCAAAGCTGGAATGGCTACCCACTACATTCTACTTTATCAGGTTCAGTGTAGCTAGATTCATGTTGAAGTCTTTGATTGACTTGGATTTGCGTTTTGTGCATGGTAATAGATATGGATCTATTTGCAGTCTTCTACATGTTGACATCCAGTTATGCCAGCACCATTTGTTGAAGATGCTTTCTTTTTTCCATTCAACCAAAGAATGGATAAAGAAAATGTGGTGCATATACACAATGAAATTCTACTCACCTGTAAAAAGCAATGACATCATGAAATTTGCAGGCAAATGGATGGAACTAGAAAATACCATCCTGAATGAGGTAACCCAGACTCAGAAAGACAAACATGGTATGTACTCACTCGTAAGTGGACACTAGATGTAAAGCAAAGGATAACCAGACAACAACCCACAGCTCCAGAGAAGCTAGGAAAAAAGAGGACCCTAAGAGGATGTACAGATCACCTTAGGAAGGGGAAACAGAGGAGATCCTGATGAGTAAACTGGGGATGAGGGAGGACAATAGAGGGTAGGAGATGGGGGATGAGAACATGAGGGAATGGGATGGTCCAGCTGGGAGAGGGATAGAGTGAGAAATCAATGAAAGAGATATCTTGATAGAGGGAGACATTGGGGTAAGGGAAAAACCTAGTGCTAGGGAAATTCCCAGGAATCCACAAGGATGACTCCACCTTAGACTACTAGCAACAGTGGTGAGGGTGCCTGAACTGGCCTACCCTGGTAATCAGATTGGTGAATACCCTAACTGTCATCATAGAGCCTTCATCTGGTAACTGATGGAAACAGATGCAGAGATCCATAACCATGCACCAGGCTGAGCTCCAGGAGTTCAGTCAAAGAGAGGAAAGAGGGATTATATGAGCAAGGGGTTGTCAAGATCATGATGGGGAAATCTACAGAGACAACTGAACTAAGCTCAGAGGAACTCGTGAACTTTAGACTGACAGCATGGGACTGGACTACATCCCCTGCATACAGGAGAGAGATATGTAGCTTGGTCTGTTTGAAGGGTCCCTGGCAGTGAGATCAGGATCTATCCCTGGTGTATGAACTGGCTTTCTGGAACCCATTACCTGTGGTGGGACACCTTGCTCACCCCTGATAAAGTGGGGAGGAGCTTGGTCCTGCCTCAACTGAATGGGAGAACTTACCCTGTTGGAGAAGGGGATGAGGGGGAGAGAAAGGTGGGATGGGAGTGGGAGGAGGGATGAGAGGGGAGATCTGTGGTTGGTATGTAAAATGACTTAAAAAAAGAATGATTGAACATATGAAAATCAACCATCACAATTCACCAAGTCAATAGAATAAAGGACAAGAGAAACACAATCATCTCAAACGGTTCCAAACAAAAAGCTTGGTCCTCCACATATATAGACATACACATGCATGCCCACCTACACATACACAAACGTGATTACACACATGCACAGCACACACACACACACATATAAAAATAAATAAATAAACAAACAAACAAATAAATAAGGAAGTTAGAAGATTCATACTTTCTGGTCTTCAAAGTTACCACAAAAGCACAACAATTAACAGCATAAAAACAGAAATCTAGAATAGACTGGAATATAAAACTCCAAAATAAAAATTTATACATATGATCATATGACTTTTATTAACATTTCCAAGATCACTCACTGGGGAAAGGATATTCTCTTCAATATATAATTATCAATTCACAGACCAAATAGTAAGACATAAAATTATAGCATTTTCAGAAGAAAACATAGGTACAAAGCTTCATAGTATTAGACTTCTCAATAATTTCTTGACTGTGACACCTAGGTCCTAGTCAATAAAAAGTAAAACTGATAAATTGGACTACACTGAAATTAACTCCTTTTTGTGCATCTAAAGGTACAATAAACCAAATGAAAAGGCAACTCCAGTATGAGATAAAATATTTGCACACTATAATTAGGTAAGAGATTAATAACCAGGATATATGAAGAACTACAGAACTAGAAGAATATAATCTGATTCAAAATTAGGCAAATGACTTTGAAATGATGTTTCTTCAAAGAAGTAATACAAATGACCAATAAGTACCCAGAAAGATACTTAATGGCACTAATCACTAGGGTAGTAAAATTCAAAAGCATGTGTGTCACCACTGTGTCCTTTGGAGTAGCTGTGGCTCTGGTATGAAAGTTTTTGTCAGGCTCCCCACCCTATTTGTCTGATAAAATTCTTACTGCCAAGGTGATGATTTTGGAAAGTAAGGTCTTTTGGAAAATGATTAGGTAATGAAGGTAGAACCCCATGATTGGGGCAGTGCCCCTTAAAAGAGATCTCATAGAATTAGCCATGCCCATACACTCTGTGAGGATGAAATGAGAAGGCACTATCTATAAAGCAGGAAATAAGCCCTTACCATACACCAAATATACCATCGTTTTATCCTGAAATCTCCAACCTCTAGTAAAATGAGAATATATGTAGACTGTTTATTAGCTACTCAGTTGTGGTAAGTCATCATTGTCAATCTGACTGAATTTACTTATTTTTTAAAATTATTTTATTATTTTTAAATGTGTACAGATGTTTTGCCTACATGTAGCCTATGTACCACATACATGCCTGGTGCCTCTGGAGGTTAGAAGAGGGCATCTGATCCCCTGGAACTGGAGTTACAGATGGTTTGAGCTGTCATTATTGGTACTGGGAATCAAACGTGGGTCCTCTACAAGAGAAGTCAGTGCTCTTAGCCACTGAGCTGTCTCTTCAGCCTCAACTTGCCTGATCTTAGAAACACCATGGATACATGTTTCTGGAATATCTGTGAGGGTATTTTCAGTAAGATTTGAGAGGGAAACCTATCCTTACTGTGGGCAGCATCATTCCTTAGGCTTGTGCTCCACAGTGAATGAAAAAAGAAAAAGAAAGAATGGCACCAGCATTCTTCTTTCTCTGCCTCTTGGCTGAGGACACATTTTGACCAACTATCTCACATTCTCCAATCATTCTTTTCCTGTCATAATGTCTGTACCCTCAAGCTGTAAGTCTGTATGAACTCTTTGTCTCGTAAGTTCTTTTGGCCAGTGATTTTTTTATCATAGATAGGAATAAGTGATACACCAGGCTATGGCACTTGTTACAGCAGCTCCAAGTAAGATAGGCATGAACAACAAAACAAATAGAAAAAAACAAACATTGCAGAGCACATGGAGAAATCATAACTGTGTGCATTACTGGTAGGAGCATGAAATGCTGCAGCTACTATGGGTAACAGTATAGATAACAGGTCCTCAGATAATTAAAAAATAGAATTACTATATGATTCAGCAATTATACATCAAGTCCTACATGCAAGATCACTGAAAGTAGAGACATAATTATTTTTCCACATTCATTCATGTCATCACTCTTCACAATAGCCAAAGATGGAAGCAATATGAGTGCTTGGCACATTATTCAGTCTCAGTAAGGAAGGGATCTCTGGCATGAGCTACAGAATGAATTGACTAGAAATACATTATAAGGGACATATAAAAGTATAAACTGATACATATTCTATGATTCTACTTCTATGAAGTACCTAGAATAATACAGGAGCAGAAAGATAAACAACACATAATATAAAATACAGAAATTGGTTTAAAACAATTTAAGTCAATCATACAGATGTCCAAGTTTAGAAAAAGAAGTTAAGGCAAAATATGGGAGGTGGGATGTCAATGAGTGAGGCACATTTGAAAATCTTTAAACTATTTGAAAAATCTAAGAAAAATAGATGCTAAAAACCCCAAATACCAACAATCTCCACCTTCTCCCACCCATATTTCACTAAAATTCCAAGCATAGAATTCCGTAGGCTCTGTCTGTTAATTCACTTGGATCCTAAAGATTCAGGCATCATCACTGGGTCCCTCCATCTCCAAGCATATATAAGCTATAAGGACTGCTGGGAGAAGACTCTTAGACCAGCTGAGCTTCCTATAAGAAGCAGAGATCCACATTTCCCTGATAATTAGGGATGTTGAGCAATTCCTTAAATGTCTTTCAGCCATTTGAGTTTCCTCTATTGAGAATTCTCTGTTTAGTTCTATAGCCCATTTCTTAATTGGACTGTTGGACATTTTGATGTCTAATTTCTTGAGTGCCTTATATAATCTGGATGTCAGTCCTCTGTCAGATGTGGGGTTGGTGAAGATCTTTTCCCATTCAGTAGGCTGTCGCTTTGCCTTGTTGACCATATCCTTTGCTCTACAAAAGCTTCTCAGTTTCAAGAGGTCCCATTGATTGACTGTTTCTCTCAGTGTCTGAGCTACTGGTGTTATATTTAGGAAGTGATCTCCTATGCCAATGCATTCAAGACTACTTCCTACTTTCTCTTCTAGCAGGTTCAGAGTAGCTGGATTTATGTTGAGGTCTTTGATCCACTTGGACTTAAGTTTTGTGCACGGTGATAGATATGGATCTATTTGCAGCCTTCTACATGTTGATATCCAGTTATGCCAGCACCATTTGTTGAAGATTCTTTTTACCATTGTACACTTTTGGCTTCTGGATCAGGCCCTCTGAATAGGTGAGACAGTTGATTGGCTTGATCTGTTTGGGAGGCATCCAGGCAGTGGGACTGGGTCCTGTAGTACATGATTTGGCTGTTTGAAACCTGGGGCTTATGCAGGGACGCTTGGCTCAGCCTGGGAGGAGGGGACTGGACCTGCCTGGAATGAGTCTACCAGGTTGATCTCAATCCTCAGGGGAGTCTTTGCCCTGGAGGAGATGGGAACGGGGGGGGGGGGGGGGGCTGGGGGGAAGGGGAGGGGGGCGGGAGGGGGGAGAACAAGGGAATCCGTGGTTGATATGTAGAATTAAATTATATTGTAAAATAAAATAAAATTAAAATTAAAAAAAAGAAGCAGAGATCCACCAAGCTTCCTGGAAAAGGCTCAGACCAGCTGATTAACCTGGAAAAGGCACTTTCCAACACGTTGAACTACATGCAGGTTTTTCAGTACATGTCAGATTTTGTGTCACCTGAGATGTCACCTGTGCTAGGGTGGACTTTTTGGTAATGTAGTTGTCTTAGTGTAATTTCTGCTCATGTAAGTAGTTCCTCAGCCATTCTTCTGTAAGTAACCCCAATAAAACTCATTTGTTCATCAAATAATAAGGACTTGAGTGATAGTTATTTAAGTCTGTTATCAGTTCCCTATCTAGGGTAAGTAAGACATTTGTTCATATCTCCCTAGGAATAGTGTCACACAACAACATGGCATCCTGGTGCAGATAAACTTGAAAACCAGTATGGGCAATTAAGCCCTGAGCGAGCAGACTTAGCTGAAGATGAAGGTTTCTTAGGAAGAGTGTGGAAGTCCATAATAAAGCTGGTAATAAACCGACCTTATGTTGGAAAGAGTATCAGTAGGTTTTAATATTTGATTTCATTTTTGATTAACACATATTAATTATACATATTTGATATTTCAAAACATGCATCAGTGCACACTGATCAAATCCAGCCTCTCTTCAATCTACATTCCCCTACTCACTATTGCCCTTTCTGCCTTCTTCAAATAATGGCTTACTCGCTTTCTCAGTATTATTTTACCTACCAGATGTATGCCATTTCCAGAGAAGCTACGACATTTGAGCAGAGGGCTTATCTTTAAATTATTAAGAGTGATTTAGTGTTTCCAATGCTCTTGGTACCCTACCAACCAAGCAAACAAAAGATGAAAAGCAAATACTTATGCAGTCAAGAGGCTAAATAATGAACAGATACAATAATTTCTTCCAAACCTTTAGCTTTACTTTCTTGTCACAATCTCTAAAAAAGACCAAAATATTATAGCCGCAAAAAGGAAATGATATAGTTTTATTTTTTAGAAGTGATTTATATGATTCTTCTCTAAGGTAAAAGATCCCATTGTGTAGAGTCATGATTTTGAGACATGTCAAAGTCATTTAATCTTGTTTCTATTGTTACTTTCCTTGTCCAATAAGAGACACTGAGATTGAAATATAAATGAAGGGCTTTCCCCTGGCAAAATATTATGAAAAAGAGGGTCATAGAGGGTCATTGAAGTGGCTCAGCAGGTAAAAGTTCTTTCCACCAAGCCTCATGACCTGAAGTCAATCTCTGGAACTCACACTTGCTGTGAATGGAATTGCAGGTCTCCAAACACCTGATGAAAAAGTAAAAAATGCTAACATATTCATCTCTACATCCTCCTAAGAAAATCCTAGTCTCATACACATCTTCTGAAAAACACGCCAGAGACAAAATGGGCAGATTGTGAGAATGGCAGTGATGATGCACTACTGTCTAGGGAGTGTGATTTTGGAACACCTGCCTCCGTGCATGGAGACCTGCAAAGGAAAACAGCATCTGTGAATGGTACAACTAACCTGCCAGGTAATAGCCAGCTATTGCTAGATAGGAAGAGCCACCGAACATAGGGAAATTTAATGAAGTGAAACAGAATGAGGTGAAAACCGTAATAACACAGACAGAAAGGCACACAACCTGGAGATTATAAAGCACAGGCCCTGGAGATAGAAAGACTGCATTTCACAGTCAGCTTTGCCTACTACCAAGTGAACTCTGCAAATGATTCCTACTCCACTTGCATTTCCTCACTTAAAAATAGTCTTTTTTTAACTTTATAGGACTATCATGAGAATTGACAAAGTAGATGTCTCAACAAATGGGAATTACACTATTTCCTAGCAACAGCAACTAGGCTTAAGTCAGTTACATTTACTGTTTCATTCCTTGTAAACTGAAACAAACAATTACTGTACTTCTCATATGATTTTCATAAATCAAAGATAAAGAGTTTTATAAAGCCGCAAATGACAGGCAAACTAAAGGATTTTTTAGTTTTATTGCCAATAACTTAAATTGATCACCTAAAAATGCCAATTATTCAAATAAATGTCAGGACATGATTGGTTTGGTTCCTTTTTCCTTTATACATATATTAAATGTAACCTGTCACAAAATGTATACATAAATCAATTCCTAATCAAGTGCCACCCAGTATCCCACAGTGAGAGATTGCCCATACTGCTCACTATATTTAAGTCAATTAAGCTTAAGGCAACTGATTCTGTTTCTCTCACTATTGCCAACCTGATTCTTCCTGTAATTTCTCAAATAGTTTCATTCTTCAAATTCAGGTCCATTGGTCCCTCCTGGGCAAACTGAGATTCCTCTTTGGACACAGTATATAAAGGCAGCCATGTGATCTGGCATTCTTTTAATACAAAGTTACACTTAAGAATGGTTATGAAAATATTTTTAGGTCTAGTGCATTATATGGGAAATGATGTGACACATATCCCTCAGGCTTGTATAGCAAGATGTCATATTTAAAACAATATTCAAGATCCCAAAGATACATACATAAGACCTTTCCATGGACAGCATATTTTGTTGACTTATTGCCAGCCCTGGAGAAGGCCTAATATTAGAGTGAGTACTGTATGAGACCATTCATCCTTTAATTCATTTGTTCATTGTTAACAGTGGAAAGTTTGAGGTAGATGTAATTAACATCATGTCTGGCACATAATAGACAATCAATATATGTTTGGTAAATAAATTAATTACGTGCTCAGTTTTAAGGTCATATCTACATAAGAGTTTTAAAAGGGTAATTTCTCTGCATCTCTTATAAATGGCATTATTCTTTCCAATTGTCACAATAACAAATGCCTTGGAAAACTATTGATGTCACAAGAGAGATTGGGATGCTCTGGAAGTCTCAGGCTTTATTAATAAATCAACAAAATTCAAGATTAAAAAAGAATAATTATGGTGATCAAAAGACTGATGGATAAATTTTTCTCAGAAAACAAAGCCATATTTTCCCAGATGGAGCCATAAGTCATAAGAAAGACCCCACTTTTCCCTCAGCAAGCCATAATATTACTTTGTAAACCGTGATAGTTCATCTGTGTGTGGAGAGATGAGAAGGCCTCAAAAGTTATCATATATCGGGCAAACTGTTCTTTCTTATTTAAACCCTGTTGAAAAAGAAAACAGCCACATTCCATGGAGCTTCTCCCTATCAGGTGAAAATCCAAGACTCAGTTGTGTCCTTAGGCATGGTTATAGCATAATGGTGTTGTTGGGAGTAACATCTGGGCAACAGCAAGGGGTGTGAGCCAAGAGCAGACTTCTCCCACAGACCACAAATCGCCTTTCAGCTTCTTTTATGTTTATTTCCAAACCATACCTGTTATTTTTACCCCACTACCTACATTTTATTCACCTTTTCCTTTCTTTTTGATCTGTCTTTGAACTCTGAGAGAATGTGGTTTAACAGAGACACAGAGCTATGAACTTTCCTGAGGATACCCAATAAAAATCAAAACTATTAATAGTGCCTGTCTCAATCACAGTTACATGAAATGTTTTTCTATTTCCTATCATTGCATTCTTTTTGTAAAAAGTGCCTTTTCTGTCATAAATCTGAGTTTATAAGGACATTACTGGTGAAGTGCTTTTTAAAATACAGACCATGTGCCTTTAGCAACACCAAAGTTTGCACAAAAGCCAGGACAACACACACACACACACACACACACACACACACACACACACACACACACACACACAGAGAGAGAGAGAGAGAGAGAGAGAGAGACAGAGACAGAGACAGAGACAGAGAGACAGAGAGAGACAGAGAGGAAGAAAGGCACTTGGAAAAGAGAAGAGTTAAATAAAATAAAATAATGATTAGTAACAAGTTTCCAATCAACAAGTTCTTTTGGGGGAAGGGTGAAGCTCACTATGTGGACTAGGCTGGCCTTGAACTACATTGTTCCACTTGCCTCTCCCTCCTGAGTGCTAGGATTAAAGGTATGCATCACCAACACCCAGCAATGAATTCATGTTTAAAAACTGAGTTTAACATTCACATTTGTTCTCAGAGACAGTCAATTAAAATGCACGGTTTTCTCTATTGCTTCCGAGAGTTGTGCCATAGGGCTATAATCCTAGAGGCCCTTTCCTCCAGCACTCTGGTGTTAAACAAGAAAACTGACACTGACAAAGCCTTGGCAAGGTGATGCAGCTGGTTAGTGACTGGGCAAGGTTTAAGTATGTATAGCTTTAGTAACACTGTAAGTTTTTTATTGATTTGATTATTTACTTTGTAGTTTGACACAGAGGGGAAAGAAACAAGTTCAAAAGCTATAGTTGACCTTAATATTTCTTTAAATTTGTATTTATTATTATTATTACAATTATAGTTGTATACGTACGTATGCTTGACGTATGTGGGGGCAGTGTATGTGTGCCATGGCATCTGTGTGGAGGACATGTGTGTGAAGGGATCAAGCTCAAGTCACTAGACTTGCACCAAAAGTGCCATCATCTGCCAAGCCATGTCACCTACTCTGAGATAAATGCTTTTTTTGCTATATTGTAATGGAATCACAAATGGTACATCAATTAAGAATCTCTGTTAAGGTAAAGCAAACATTCGGTAATAATGTTTTCAATTATTTGAGATTTATTTATTTTATGTGTATAAATGTATTGCTGGCCTGTGTGCATGTGCATTGTGTGCATGCCTGGTGCCTGAAGAGGTAAGAAGAGGCAGTCAGATCTTCTAGAACTGGAGTTACAGATGATTCTGAGCCACCGTGTGGGTGCTGGAAACTGAATCTAAGCCCTCCCTAAGAGCAACAAGTGCTCTTAACCACTGAGCCAAATCTCCAGTTTCTAGCAATAATTTTTCATGACTATTATAGAAGGGACAGTAAGGATATGAGAAAGACTATACAGAGTTTATATTCATATGACAGATGCTGTGGACCTAGAAATAAATGTACTTTGGCTGAATAATTTCAATTACAGAAAATATCTTAGGGATTCCAGTAAGAGATTGTTATGTACTAAAAGAGTATGGAGGAGAGGAGACTACTCAAAATTCTTTTCCACCACAGAAAGAAAAAGAAAACTCTGCTTCAAATTCCCGTGTTTACAATAGCCATCACCTTTGAACTCTATGAATAGCCCAATAGATTAGAAAAAAATTAAAGCATTATTATTAAGTTAATTTTTTCCTTAAATTAAATATTCTTTGAGAGATAACACTAGGATTCATGTGTCACCACTAGCCCCAAAGGCACTGTTCATGACACTTCAATTAGCTGACCAATGAGTTATGAATTCACCAGCAAAAAATAAAACAAAATTGATTTGCCAACCAACTATGGAAACCTTGGCTTATGTTATCTTTTAATGGTCAACATGACCAAATTTCTTCCAAATGAAATTGAGCTACACATCATAAAGACAGCTCTCAAATACTTCCCGACAACAACTTTGTGATTAAGCCCACACATAATTGAGTAAACAACACAGATCTAGAAATTATGCAAATGCACATCACAGTTTCACTCAGAATATTGTTCTCAGCTAAGGAGTTAGAACTATAAAGAGATTCTAAATAACTAAGAAAGCCAAAGCAAGTTTAAAATGCACCAGGAGCTGAAGAGATGGCTCAGAAAGTAATAGGGCTTTCTCTGTAAGCATTGAGACCTAAGAGCAAATCTCAAGTTCCTAACCCTAACCTTGAGGCATGCTTGTGCGTGCCTGGAGCTCCAAGATTAGAGGACAGACACAGGCAGATCCCAAGGACTCCTTACCTAGCCAGGCTAGCAGAAATTCAATGAGAGGTCCTGTCTCAAAAATTGAGGGGGCTGCTATAGTGAAAAACATCAGAAGTGTGAGACACAGGTATTGCACACCTACATATTGACATGCATGCAACACACACACACACACACACACACACACACACACACACACACACATCACAAGAATGCCTTCTAAACACCATGTATTTTTCCTTTCTTTTTGCCAATAATACCCATTCCAATACTTGATTAATTTAAAACTACTGGAAAAAAATTAGAAAATGCATGAGGAAGTTTGCTGACACTATTAAGGCCACCTTTTTCATAAAGGAGCAACTATTTTAAATGCATAAAAATGTATGATCATCCAAATGTATTTTCAAAGTAAAAGAAAATGCTTGGATAAAATACATACATCTTTTTATACATATTGTACATATATAATCTAAAATATGAAATATGCTGCTAAGTAGTAAAGTCCTTTCTTCTTCAACCACTTGTAATGACCAGAAGGTTGATAATCAACTGGAGAAATTTTCAGCCTTAATAGCTGTTTTATATCTTTAATAATATCTCACAAGGAGATAAATTTGACCAAGTTCTGAAGCCTGCTGCTTCCTATTGGCCCCAACTAATTGCACTGCCATGTCTAATTGCAAAATACTGTAAAGATAGAAGAGGGCATCTGATGAGCAGTTACCATCGACAACACAATCATTTATTGGCTGCTTTCTGTTTTTTGATACCATAGTAAAGTCACTTGTCATCTTTATGCTTTACTTTCACTTTATATAGAATAAAGCATACAGTAACACCTATACTGGGGAGCTGATGTGAGTGGTTAATAAGTAAAAAGCATACAATCCAGAGCCCATCATCTCCCTGTTCTTTAGCACAATGAATAAATTAGTGGTGGTCTAGATACATGGCAAAAGAGTATCTTCATCCCAGAAACTAAGCTGAAAGATGACATTAATGAAGATTTAGGAGCAAATAGGCAAGGAAGACGGGCAGAGAGGACTTTATACTACTGGGAATTTTCAAATAGAAAGTCTGAAGACAGAAAGAAGAAAAACTGTGGGTCAGTCAAACTAAGACTTGAATTCTGGCTCTAACACTTCCATTTGTGAAGGTTGAGATAGTCTATAGCAGGATCTTTATGAGAACCTTTTCTGAATTTCATGTGAAGCACACCAGGTCAGTATGAGTAGGAGATTATTATTTTTCTATGACAGGTGTACAAAGAGCCTAAAT
This sequence comes from Peromyscus californicus insignis, assembly GCF_007827085.1. Lineage (NCBI taxonomy): Eukaryota > Metazoa > Chordata > Mammalia > Rodentia > Cricetidae > Peromyscus > Peromyscus californicus. Next base: position 99,014,656 of record NW_026294391.1, read on the forward strand.
GGAAGAAAAGCAGCATATCTCAATAGAGTTTTAGCCAGTGTCAAGTATTGAAAAGATGTGGTCCTGGGAGACACACAAAAGCTATGGTAGCCTATTCAAGAAATCTATGATTGGAAATGACAACCCAGAATCTTAGGTGAATCAAGTTAAGCTTGGCATTTAAGTACAAATGCCAACTCCAAAAAATGAGAGACAGTATTGTATTTTAACTTCATGATGAAAGTGAAACTTTAGAATTAGATGGAAAAAAGTTAAATGGAGCACAATTAGAAAATGTAAGAAAATGGCATAATTTCTGGGCATCAATCTCCTCAGCTACCAACTAGGAAAAGTTATAACTGCTCAGAACAGTTGGCATGAAGATCCGTGTATTATAAAAGAAAACTCAAGATCATCAGCTGTCAACAAACAACAAAACCTCATTGTTTGACACCAAATACAGTTTAAACATATTTCTAGGGCTAGGGAGTTGGCTTAGCAGTTAAGCGCACTTGTTGCTCTTGTAGAGAACCAAGGTTTGATTCCTAGCACCCGCATGATGGCTCACAACCATCTGTCCCAAGGGATCCAATGCCATCTTCTGACCTCCTTGGTCACTAAACGCACACATGGTGGACACACATGCATGCAGGCAAAATGCTCTTATGTATAACATAAATCTAAAAAACTAAAATGAATAGGCTTATTTCTAGCATCATGATTCTCTAAACTTCTCATACCACAGGTGCAAAAAGCATTGGTATACATGGTGGCCATGTCTTCCAGACTTAACAGTGGCAAATAATCTGGACAGAAAACACCACTGAGAGTGTCTCCAGCCCCTTGTGGTTATTTGTTTCTCCCCCTATCTCTTTCTTTTACTCTGGAAACAAAATCTCATACGCTCTTGGTACTTGCCTTTCTGCACAGTTTTTATCTGTTTCTCCCAATTCCTTCCAAAGAGGCAATGGTCCCAAATAAAGCTAATAGTCAATGAGCTTCTCAGATGGCTGAGTATGCTTCCTCAAGTTCATAAAGAAGAAGTTCTGTTGAAAGGAAATATAATAATTCCAAAGAATTCTGACTACTGAAGACTTATCAATGTAAGGTGTTAGTTTTGAGTATAATTAGGGAGTTGTATAAGTCACCACGTGGGTGAATATCCAGCCTTATCTTCACATTCCCAAGTTCACATTCTTGGCAGAACTTCTATTTCATATACATCTTCTGAGACTGAAGTATCCATAGACATCTGCTAACCCAACAGTCTCTTTTAAAGATAAAGAAACTGAATGATACCTGGAAGTAGGGTGTGCAGTGTTTTCTGTGTCTTCACATGACAGTTCAATGGCTTTCCTCTATACTACCCTGCAGCTTGCTTCTGTATTTCACTGTGAGATAGAATGGACTACTTTTGAAAAGCAATGGCTTTGTGACCTTCCTTTCCAGGCTAGGTAAGAAAGCTTTACAATGACTGACTGGCTGGTTGTTTAATTCTGTAATGATTAAAGTTGTTACTTGGTTTTTTAAAAATTAGATACAGTAACCAGTGAAAACAATCACAATTCTGTTTAAGGTCTCATTAAATTGCTATGGATCCTGCTAGAAGTGTATTCAAGTATTCAGGGCAAAAAGACCAAATGCAACATCTCAGTATAATAGGAAACTAGATTTACACCAACAGTGATTTTTTTCAACAGTGATTTTTTTAAAGTAACCCTTCCCTGTAAGTTTATTTATTTATTTTTTATTGCAATAAATGAAATATTAAAGCTTACAAATATATGTGGTTGTATGAAAGTGAACAAACCATTATGGATACTGTGTGTGTGTGTGTGTTTTTTTTGTGTGTGTGTATGTGTGTGTGTCCATGCATGGTGCTTGATTATATGAGTTTATTGATCGATTTGAATGAAAGGGCATGCTTTGTTTTTCCAATTATGTGAGGACATAATCACTTTCATGTTGCCATAGAGGGGCTTAATGCCTAAGTGAATCACCTTCATAAAGTTAATTCCATGCTTGGCAATAACAGAGGAATAGAAAGCTCAAATGGTACCCAAGACAGCTACGGTTATGAACTAAAACATGCTCCTTTTTAAAGCAGTGAACTAATACCCCAAATTACAGCATTACCTTCTAAAAGTATTTACAGTTATACTATATTATAGAGTGGAAGTTATATTTGTATCATATCATTTGCATAAATGGTTCTATATACAAAGCACTAATGAAAAGTTGGATTAGGCTTTTCAAAATTGACATACTTGTAGCTAGCCTGATAGAATAAATGATCACATGCTTAATGTGCATGAACTAGGGAAAATAATAGCTACCTGGCAGGGTAGTCATAAAGACTAAGTGAGAAAAACAAATACAAAATACATAGTGGGATCATAAGCCGATAACAGAAATATAAATGGTCATTCCCTTGTCCTCAAAGGTAGTTCACATCAGTCTTCAAGTTTTTGACATTTTAAACAATGAGCTTCAAAACAATAGTTCACCAATTCAGTGTATGCATGCAGTACAAGGCAAATTTACACCTTCCATAAGAATTTAACCAGGACTCAATACTTCATTTCCTTTGCCACTCTATGATTTTCATCATGGTAGGTTGAAACAGAGCTGTCTCCTCAAATGCTCTCACAATGTTCCACATTTTTATCCAAATGTCATATTCCTCCCTTGTTCCATGAACCCTTATTCTCAACTGGCTACTATTATTTCTGGCAAGCTATCAGCAGATAATGAATTCTGCTATTTCTCTCCTAGAGGCATTTTGCATTTCTTAGAAGACTTTGGAAGGCATATAAAGTCACCCAAGAGCCAACTAGATCCATTTCTAAGAATATCACAAATATAATTTTTCTGTAACTACATCCATTTTCATTCTATAATCAAAATTGTTAATGGAATACTAGGGGAACTAAAAGATTTTTTAAAAATCCATGTAGTCTTCTCTGAATTTATTTATAAGAGTTAGTTTTTCCCTTCAAGTAAGGTCCATTCTGCTTTTGTATATAGAAGAGCTTTACGTCATAATGGGTTGCATTTTGACTTACGTATCAACCACCTCTTCAACTCTAGCCAGAGCAAATAACTTGGCAAGTGTATCAATACAACTGGATAAAAATAACCAAACCACAATCCTTCCAAAGAGGATAAACGGCTGTTTAGATTAGATATGGCTAAGGAGTTCCAGTCATGACTAAATATAGGGAAAAGGAGGGAGGACTATTTAATAATAATCAATGAGGCATACATGTACTAATGCTTTATTATGTATTTATACAAACCCCTTAGGGTTTGCCTATTCCAATGATACTGTCAACCATTTTGCTGAGCCCACCCACCAGCTTGTCAAGAGAAGTTACATAGAAAAAGTATAGTGCTTGCTTGATATTGTTGCTTTAGCAGGTTTTCATTGATAGGGACCAAAGTGTTATTTGAAACTTTAGCTGACATAGCTGTCTTCAAATGCTATTATTTCAGGTATTTTTAGCATGTGTCATACCTTTTCCTAATTACAATTCTCTTGCTTCCAAATAATGTTATTTCATTCTTAGCAACACTTCAGTAACTAGGTTAGTATGTTTTCTGTCCTATTTCACAGTAAGAATTTAATCCTTGCCCACAATCAAGTCCTCTAAACTGTGACATATTTCAAGTAATCAATGGTTCAAAGTCAGTTCTTTAGAAACTTAGGCTTCTACAGGAGCAGCTCAGAAGCAGTTGCTGCTCATTTATCTCAACTCTACTTTCATTAAAATGGGTTAATTATATGTCATTCATAGATTCTGGTTTGAAGGCAGACAAAAGAAATCATGACATGACACAGTTAATCCCAACTTGCTGACTATGTTCTTGAACATTCAAAAAGACTATCAATCACCATTCTAGTTTCAGTTATGTTGCTGTGATAAAGCACACTGACAATAAAGAACTCAGAGGGGAAGGGTTTCTTTGGCTTACAGTTCCAGGTCATAGTACATTATTGTGAGATGTCAAGGCAGGAACGTAAACAGCTAGTCACATCACACCCATAGTCAAGAGTACAGATCCTTGTCTGCATGCTTGCTCTTACATAGTTCACAGCACAACCCAGTGAATGGTGTCATCCATAGTGGCCTGGGTTTTGTGATGGCCTGAATGAGAATGGCCTCCACTGGCTCATATATTTCAACACTTGTTCCCCAGTTGGTTGAACTGTTTGAAAAATAATAGGAGGTCTTGTTGGAAGAAGTGTGTCACTGGGGGTAGGTTTTAGGGTTTTAAAAGCCCACATCATTCATAGTCTCTCTCTCTCTCTCTCTCTCTCTCTCTCTCTCTCTCTCTCTCTCTCTCTCTCCCTCCCTCATGCTTATACATCAAGATGTGAGCTTTCAGCTACTGCCCCAGTGCCATGCCTGCCTGTCTGCTGACATGCTCCCACCATCATGGTCATTGGTCTAGATTGTCTGCATCAACCATATCTATATGAGGTATCATGTTTGAAAGAAACAAAGGAAGGAGAGAATCTTGATCTTGGGATACAATTGTAATTATCAATACTTGCTGGACTTAATGGAATTCTCAAGATATTTTCTTAAAGAATTGAATACAAGTGATTCATGTATTAAATATAATTTGGAAAATAGTCTTCTTGGGCTCTAAGAACAAGCTATAATACCCAAGTGGCTTAAAAATAGATATTTAAGGCGAATGAGAGAGCTCAGTCAGTAGTCATTTACCACCAAGCCTGATGATATGAGTTTGATCCTTGGGATCCACATGGTAAAGAGAAAATCAACTTTTAAAACTTGTCCTCTAATTAAATGCATTGGCAAGTGGGTGAACACACACACACAGACACACACACACACACACACACACACACACACACACATACACACACACACACACCAAATGCAATTAAATATTTTGAAACCCAGATATTTATTTTGTCAAAATTCTGCCATCCATAAGTCCATGGTCAAAGACCTTTCTTTTTGAGTTTTATTTATTTACATTTTTAATGTGTGTATGTGTATGTGTGTGTGTGTGTGTGTGTGTGTGTGTGTGTGTGTGTGTGTAAAGGGTGAGAGAAAGAGACAAATATGCATACACATACAGAGAGAGAGAGAGAGAGAGAGAGAGAGAGAGAGAGAGAGAGAGAGAGAGAGAATGAGGAAAGAATGGAGGACAGAAAGTGAGAGGGAGCTCTCATACCTCCATATGAATATATGTATCAAACTCTTCTTGTTAGGGTCCTAGTATTATGATCCCACTTAAACCCTTATTACCTTGCAAACATTCCATCTTCAAATAGCATCCCACTGAAAGTTAGGACATTAACACATGAATTGTGGGAAGCCACAGGTTAGTCTATAAGAAAGACTAAGTACACCTTAGTAGGAGTTTGGCCTCAAATTTAGCATTTCTCTATAGTCTTCTTTTGATTATTTTACTGAACGTGTAACATTTATTAGAATTACACAAATGTATGATTTCCTGCAAATTTCCCTCCTGACTCAAATTTTCCTGTTCAATAAACTCTTTAGATGCTCAAAATATAAACACAGTTGGTCCATCTATGTAGGATGATAAAGAGAAGCACTCCCAAGGCCCTACTATTCTCAAGATCAGCCTTCAGAAGTCTGTCATTATATTGACCATTTTGCCCCAGTCTGCCATAAATTCTCAACATCAGAGATATCCCTTTGACTCAGGAAGGGAAAAAAATAGAACTGACAAAGAAAAGAAGCTTTCTCCAGAAAATCATTATTTCTGTGAATGCATATTATCAAGAAGGGAAAGGGGCTCCCTATTCTTACAATTTATGTTTCTAGTATTAAAGGATTATCATGTGAGCCTTCAGATGAGTGTGTCAGTTTAAGAAGGTACAGAGGCTGAACTTGAGAACATGAGAACCAAGTATATATTTCTAGGGTAACAAATATATAGCGATAACAAATTCTTAAGCAGCCAGATAGAAAGAGCCTATGGGGCAAACTCCACCCCAACAGGCCTTGAATTTGAGGAAATCAGAAGGATGAAAAAAACACAGGTATTTGGCTCATAGAAAGGCAGTCAAAAAGTCTGCCTTCTAGAATTCACTGGAAACAGAGACCATATTCAAATTAGCCACAATCAACATTGTCCTGAAAGTGCTAGCTAGATGCTTTATGGAAAGGATAATGGAGCGACTCAGAACTTGAAATCAAAATGACCAGTGAGGTCCAGTCAGGTTGCTCAACGTTATGACCTACAGAAGCAAACAATTACTCCACCTGACTGGTATTTGTTTGCTAAGTTGACTCTCTTGGGCTCACCAGACCTACATTCTTGACTTAGGGACTTAGTCACATTTGCCTTTACTTCTTTGGCTCTGCTATTTTATAATCAAATAGAGCATCTGTTAATGAGCTTGCCCACATGGTTTTCATTTTGCATATCTCAAAAATAAGGACAAACGTAGGTATAAAGTATATTACAAAAGTCAGGGGCAATTTTTAATGGTGAAGTACAGTTGTCATTGGCATTGCTGCTTTCAATTTGCCTTTAAGGGGTGATGAAGAGAAACAATAAAACTCTGTCTTTCCACAACACCTCTACATTACCAGATTTTTTTATTCTTTGCTGGGACTATTCATTATAAACACAATTTCAGAACACAGAAGGACACCAGTCATGGAACCCTTATTTCGCCACCCTTTCTCTGAAAAAAGACAGGAGTGTGGAAAAGAGAAAGGATCTGTCATTCACAGTTTCAAGCAATTGCAATACCTTTGGGACACAAGGTGACCCAGAACAAAACGAACCCACACAAGCCTTTCTTTCCATCCTTCTTGCTCCTCTTCTTAAGCCAACAGACAAAGCCTTGCATGCCAATTCCCTAGCTGCTCACAGTGCGAAAGTAATTTTAACACCAGAAGCCCACTCAGCCCTGGAGAATAAGAGGCAGCATATGCACTCAGGGCTGTTTGATTAAAGCCCGAGTGCTGCATCTGAGAAAGTGTCTGCCCTTTAGAAAGTTCAGAGTCCTCAGGCTAGGTATGCCTTTGATTACCTCCCTTCAAAAAGTCTGAGACTGCCTCTTCTTCATCAAAGGCTACAAAAAGGGTGGGTAATTTTGAACCTACAGCATTACCTCCTCACCTCCAATATTCAGGAAAAATTAAGAAATGGCTTGCACATACTTGGAATACTTTCATAAAATGCACACGCAGCTTGGTTGTGGACACATTCCTAAGCATAATAAAGTGGAAGAAGGCTATTCTTCAGACAATTGATGTGCCATCTCCTGAATGAATAACAAAAGCAAAACTTCAAAATGGCAAAGAAGTCTGATGTTTCAGTAATAATGTTTTTCAGTTAACAGTCTTCTTGGTTTCAGGTTTTAAATACACAGAAAATTTGTATGGAAAGTATAAAGAGTTTCTACATAACCTCGTAACAATTCTCAACCACTTACTTTCCCCTAAAATCTTGCAGCAATATGGCATGCTTGTTACAATCTGTGAGCTATTATCTATACTCCATTTTTACTCGTCTATACTTTACATTCTTTGTATTGTACATTCCTCAAGCACTCTTCTCTCATCTCTGGTATCCACCATTCCTATTAATTCTCTCCCTCTCTTCTCTGAGGATAAAGTCCATAATGTTGTGCATACTAGGCAAGAATTCTACCACCAAGCCACATCCTCAGCCCTCTTATCCCGATTTCTGTTAGTTCAACATTTTAGAGTCTACCTGTGAATGACATCATGCAGTACTTGTATTTCTTTATTTGGTTTATTTCAATTAGCACAATGCCTTCCAGATTCATTCATGTTGTGACAAATGGCAGCATTTACTTCTTTATAAACATGAGTAGTATTCCATTGTGTCTATATTTGTATCATTTCATATGTTGATAGACACTTAGGTTGTTATTCATCAGAGAAATGCAAATGAAAACCACAATGAGATGTCACTTCCCATTTGTTAGGATGACTGTTATTAAAGTGAAAGTCAAGAGGTGGAGTACTGGGAGTGGAATGAACTGCTTGCACAGGAAGGGGACAGGAGTATGGTACAAAATAGAAGGGACAGGCTTTAACTTAAAGGAAGGGTAGATGAAAAAGCCATATGGAAACAATATAAGCATTGTAATGATGAAATCACAGCTATGGTTTCCTATACTGGGCCTGCACAGAGCAGCTATCAACAAGCAGGGAGGGGGCTCCTGAGGCCCAACCCTTGACTCGTGAACTATTGGCTACTGATAGTTTCTGAACGAAGTGGGGTCATTGTCTCTAGTTTTGTACTTACTGCTGAGCCTATCAAGCTCCAGTGGATAGCTGCAAACCCATGTCCACTCAGACAGCCTTGGTTAAACTCAGTGGGTCACAAAACAAAACAAATAGAGATGAACGTAAGAGATTATTGGGGTGAGGATAGGGGTGGTTAGGAGTAGCAGGGAGATGGGAGAAGCTGGAAGGTGAGAATGGTTGATATTGTTATATCCACATGTGAAACTAACAGATTTAATTAGTATTTTAAACTAAAAGAGAATTATCTGATCCAATCATTCTTCTAAATAATAAAGGAAACTAAAATCAGCTTGTGGAAGAGACATCAGTCCAGTGACTGATGGAAACATTCTTGTTACTCAAAATACATATGTTCTGTACAGGTACTCCAAACACTGATTTAACAAATACAAACATAGCTCCTAGGTGAACCATTTTCAACCAACACATGTGTAACTTTGTTTTGTATGTTTCTTTATAAAATGTACTATTTAATATATATTGTTGAGTCATTAACAGTGAATCCATGGCCAATATTCCTAGAATGATTTATCTTCATTGCCAACCTGACTGGTTTTAGAATCACCTAAAACACATATGTCTATGAATATGTTTCCAGAGACATATAACTGAGGAAGGAAGATCCGCCTTGAATATGGTTGGCGTCACCTTGAATATGGTTAGCATCACCTCATGGACTTGGGTCACAAACTGAGTATAGAAGGAAAAGAGAAAACCAGCTGAATACCAGCATTCCCTATTCTCTGCTTCCTTCTCTGCCTAGACTTGAGGGGTCCTAGCTACATGCTCTTGTGGTCAGGAACTCTATTGCATGCCTTCACCACCATGATAGACTCAATCCTCTCGATCCATAAGCCAAATTAATGCACCCTCCAATCCATCGATAGTTTCTAAGCATTTGGTTACAGCAATAAGAAAAGTAACTAATACAACTATACATAATTCATGCTGGAGAGAGACTGCTGTGCATATTTTCTCCTCAGAGCACGTACAAAATATTTTTGAACTTAGGAGCACTAAATGGCACATGTTAAACAGTGAATCATTATGGAAAAGTACTGAAACTTGAAACTGCAAGGGGGAAATTATTTACTGTAGAAGACAGAAATAAAAAGGCCGAACATTGATTTATTTACCCTCAGCTGCACTATTTGTGTCAAATGTTTAAATGTTCTTCCATTCCAGACATATCTATGAATGGCTGCAAACACTGAAAGTATTGATTTGGGAGGTTTTAAATAAATATAAGAAAGAGAACCTATATATATATAAAATTCAGGAATAATGGGAATTAACTGACTGTATAAGCACATACATGAAACTATGCATATGACTTAAGTTGTATCTAAATGTGAAGGGAAGTGTATATAATTTAATAGTAATTACATCAAATTTATAGTAATGTTTATTACACGTAATTGAATTTTTTGGACTTTGGTTTATTTTTATCAATTTTTACACATACATATGTGCATTGCAAAGTCAATCATGATTAATTTAATAAACTAAAATTTTAAATGAAGAATGCCTAGCTCTGATTAATCTATAACAAAGTATTACACTGCTTTTAAACATGATAGGTAAGAAAATTTTGATAATATAGAAAATGTCTGATAAAAATTTGAATGAAAGATATATATATTTTCTCCATTCTATCTAAAATAGCTATGAGGACAAATGTTAGAAAGGTTTTCTTTGAAGTATAGGGTTATAGATAATTATTGGCCATTTTCCTAAACATTTCTATATTTTCAAAGTTCTTCAAAGTGAGTACCATATATCTTCTTAGGGTTTTCTTTTGAGATAAGGTTTTGTTACATAGCCTTGGGTGACCTGGAACTTAGTATATAAATCAGGTTGGTCTCAAACTCAGATCTGCCTGCCTTCACCTCACAAGTGCTGGGATTAAAGATGTGCAACAAACACCATGACCAGCAACACAACCTTCTTCAAAATGGAAAAGAAGGGGCTGGGGAAATGGCAGAGTAGATAAAAAGCACTTGCCATGAAATTCTCATGACCTGAGTTTGGAAATTCAGAATTGTAAAGGTCAGGTGCCAGGGGTTCCTTGTGAGAATATGGGAGAGGGAGACCGGACAACCTCCAGAAGCTTGAGGGCCAACTAGCCTAGCTTAGGCTGTGGGAAGGAGATTATCTGTCTCAAACAAGATAGACAGGTAAAGACTAATAACTGAAGCTTATCCTCTGACCCCACATGTGTGTTGTCATACCCATGCTCTAGCACCACCCCCATAGAAGCAACCACATGCACACACACACACACACACACACACACACACACACACACACACACACACACACACACACCTGACATAAAAAAAATAGGAAATAATATATTTAGTGCTCCTAATGACTAATCAGAACCTTGGAGATCTAAGCAGTTGTTGTGGAACAAAGATTCCCAATTCTTTTCCATGGAGGATATTCAACTTCAGGTCTACTCACTTTTAGTATTTAGTTCTCAACCTCTCTCTCTCTCTCTCTCTCTCTCTCTCTCTCTCTCTCTCTCTCTCTCTCTCTCTCTCTCCCTCCCTCCCTCTTCCTCTCCCTCTCCCTGTCTCTGTCCTCCTCTCTCCCTCCCCTCCCTCCATCCATCCTTCATCTACTCTTTCTCCATATTTCTAAAATGAATGTGGAGGAAATTTATAATAATCCACAAATAAAAAAATTATACTGAATAATGCTACTAAGATGTTACCAATATAAAGATGATAGAAAACTGAGTTGTTGGTTTTAGATGTATTTATACATTTTATCGAATCATGCTATATATTTGAATGTCTGAGAAGCTTGTGTGTACAGCTGTTAAATGAACATAACAAAGACAGCACAGCTCTAAAATAGGATATATAAGCTTTTATTAAGGCAGAACTTTGTAGTATACTGATTTTATTCAATGAGATGTTTCCCCCATTAAGACTTCAGCTATGGCATAGAACTTTTCTCCCAAGTCCTCACACAGACTCAAAAAAATCATCATAATAAAGATGAAAGATTTAGAAGCTTGGAAATTCTTGGGTTTCTAAAATCTGACAGCAAGAAGCAATCTGGCTAGCCTATCTTCTAGAGCAAGGAGGTCAGTCACATGTCATAAATAGAGTTCAAAAGAAGTATTAATGGCTAAGGGCTTCAAAAATCAACTTATAGGAAGTGAAACAATGGCACCTGTTGATTCCCACAAGACCTCTTCAGAGTAGCTGCCAGCTGTTCTTTTCATTCCAGTGTTATCTTCTACCTGTCCCAAGTATGATTAGAAAGTAAAACGACTATTTTAATCCAATGCACGATATATCATCTTCTTAATGAGCACCCTTCCTTTCAAAGGACTCACTCTAAGATGCTCCATAACTATTTCACTGCTTAAAACCAGCATGGACCTATGTTTTCACAACATCCTTCTGGCATATGAGAAAGATCACCTGAACATTTTATTGCCATTCTATTTCTTTTTTTTTTTCTCATATTTTTTTTAATTTATTTTAATTTATTTTGCAATACAATTCAGTTCTACATATCAGCCACGGATTCCCTTGTTCTCCGCCATCCCGTCCCCCTCACCTTCCCCCCAACCCCCCCCCCCCCCCATTCCCATCTCCTCCAGGGCAAAGCCTTCCCCACAGACTGAGGTCAACCTGGTAGACTCAGTCCAGGTAGGTCTAGTCCCCTCCTCCCAGGCCGAGCCAAACAATCCTGCATAGGCCCCAGGTTTCAAACAGCCAACTCATGCAATGAGCACAAGATCTGGTCCCACTGCCTGGATGCCTCCCAAACAGATCAAGCCAATCAACTGTCTCACCCATTCGGAGGGCCTGATCCAGTGGGGACCCCTCAGCCATTGTTTCATAGTTCATGTGTTTCCATTCATTTGGCTATTTGTCCCTGTGCTTTATCCAACCTTGGTCTCAACAATTCTCGCTCATATAAACCCTCCTCATTCTCGCTAATTGGACTCCCAGAGATCCACCCGGGGCCTAGTCATGGATCTCTGCATCCAGATCCCTCAGTAGTTGGATGAGGTTTCTAGCACAACAATTAGGGTGTTTGGCCATCCCATCACCAGAGTAGGTCAGATCGGGCTGTCTCTCGACCATTGCCAGCAGTCTGTTGTGTGGGTATCTTTGTGGATTTCTGTGGGCCTCTCTAGCACTTTGCTTCTTCCTATTCTCATGTGGTCTTCATTTACCATAGTCTCCTATTCCTTGTTCTCCCTCTCTGTTGTTGATCCAGCTGGGATCTCCCGCTCCCCCAAGCTCTCTTTCCCTCAACCCTCGCCTTTCATTACCCCCACTCATGTCCAGGCTGTTCATGTAGATCTCATTCCATTTCTCTGTCATTGGGCGATTCCTGTGTCTTTCTTGGGGTCCTGTTTTCCAGGTAGCCTCCCTGGTGATGTGAGTAGCAGACAAGTCATCCTTGTTTCATGTCTAGTATTCTGCTATGAGTGAGTACATACCATGTTTGTCTTTCTGAGTCTGGGTTACCTCACTCAGGATGATTTTTTCTAGATCTATCCATTTGTCTGCAAACCTCATGATGCCATTGTTTTTCTCTGCTGAGTAGTATTCCATTGTGTATATGTACCACATTTTGTTTATCCATTCTTCAGTTGAAGGGCATCTGGGTTGTTTCCATGTTCTGGCTATTACAAACAATGCTGATATGAACATAGCTGAACAAGTGCTCTTATGGTGTGGTTGAGCATTTCTTGGGTATATGCCCAAGAGTGGTATAGCTGGATCTTGGGGGAGATTGATTCCCAATTTTCTAAGAAAGCGCCATATTGATTTCCAAAGTGGTTGTACAAGCTTGCATTCCCACCAGCAGTGGAGGAGAGTTCCCCTAGCTCCACATCCTCTCCAGCATAAGGTGTCTTCAGTGTTTTTGATCTTAGCCATTCTGACAGGCGTAAGGTGGTATCTCAGAGTTGTTTTGATTTGCATTTCCCTGATGATTAGGGATGTTGAGAAATTCCTTAAATGTCTTTCGGCCATTTGAATTTCCTCTGTTGAGAATTCTCTGTTTAGTTCTATAGCCCATTTCTTAATTGGACTGTTGGGCATTTTGATGTCTAATTTCTTGAATTCCTTATATATTCTGGATATCAGTCCTCTGTCAGATGTGGGGTTGGTGAAGATCTTTTCCCATTCTGTAGGCTGTCACTTTGCCTTGTTGACCTTATCCTTTGCTCTACAAAAGCTTCTCAGTTTCAAGAGGTCCCATTGATTGATTGTTTCTCTCAGAGTCTGTGCTACTGGTGTTCTATTTAGGAAGTAGTCTCCTATGCCAATGCGTTCAAGACTACTTCCTACTTTCTCTTCTAGCAGGTTCAGAGTAGCTGGATTTATGTTGAGGTCCTTGATCCACTTGGACTTAAGTTTTGTGCACGGTGATAGATATGGATCTATTTGCAGCCTTCTACATGTTGATATCCAGTTTTGCCAGCACCATTTGTTGAAGATGCTTTCTTTTTTCCATTGTGCACTTTTGGCTTCTTTGTCAAAAATTATATGTTCATAGGTGTGCGGATTAATGTCAGGGTCTTCAATTCGATTCCATTGGTCCACATGTCGGTTTTTATGCCAGTACCAAGCTGTTTTTATTACCGTAGCTCTATAGTAGAGCTTGAAGTCAGGGATCGTGATGCCTCCAGAAGTTGTGTTATTGTACAGGATTCCTTTGGCTATCCTGGGTTTTTTGTTTTTCCATATGAAGTTGAGTATTATTTTTTCCAGGTCTGTGAAGAATTGTGTTGGTATTTTGATGGGGATTGCATTGAATCTGTAGATTGCTTTTGGTAAGATTGCCATTTTTACTATGTTAGTCCTGCCTATCCATGAGCGTGGGAGATCTTTCCATTTTCTGACATCTTCTTCAATTTCTTTTTTCAGGGACTTAAAGTTCTTGTCATATAGGTCCTTCACTTGCTTGGTTAGTGTTACCCCAAGGTATTTTATGTCATTTGTGGCTATAGTAAAGGGTGATGTATCTCTGATTTCCTTCTCCGCTTCTTTGTCCATTGTATATAGGAGGGCTACTGATTTTTTTGAGTTGATCTTGTATCCTGCTATGTTGCTGAAGGTGTTTATAAGCTGTATCAGTTCCTTGGTGGAATCTTTGGGGTCGCTCAAGTATACTATCATGTCATCTGCAAATAGGGAAAGCTTGACTTCTTCCTTTCCAATTTGTATCCCCTTAATCTCCTTATGTTGTCTTATTGCTCTGGCTAGAACTTCAAGTACTATATTGAATAAGTATGGGGAGAGTGGACAGCCTTGCCTCGTTCCTGATTTTAGTGGAATTGCTTTGAGTTTCTCTCCATTTAATTTGATGTTGGCTGTTGGCTTGCTGTAAATTGCCTTTATTATGTTTAGGTATGTTCCCTGTATTCCTGATCGCTCCAATACCTTTATCATGAAGGGGTGTTGGATTTTGTCAAATGCCTTTTCTGCATCCAGTGAGATGATCATATGTTTTTTTTCTTTGAGTTTGTTTATATGGTGTATTACATTGACGGACTTTCGTATGTTGAACCACCCTTGCATCCCTGGAATGAATCCTACTTGATCATGGTGGATAATTGTTTTGATGTGTTCTTGGAGTCTGTTTGCCAGTATTTTATTGAGTATTTTTGCATCAATGTTCATGAGGGAGATCGGTCTGTAGTTCTCTTTCTTTGTTGTATCCTTGTTTGGTTTAGGAATTAGGGTAATTGTAGCCTCGTAGAAGGAGTTTGGTAATGTTCCTTCTGTTTCTATTGTGTGGAACAATTTAGAGAGTATTGGTATTAACTCTTCTTTGAAGATCTGGTAGAATTCTGCGCTGAAACCATCTGGTCCTGGGCTTTTTTTGGTTGGGAGACTTTTAATGACTGTTTCTATTTCGTTAGGGGTTATTGGACTATTTAAATAGTTTATCTGGTCTTGATTTAACTTAGGTATGTGGTACCTATCCAGAAAGTTATCCATTTCTTTTAGGTTTTCCAGTTTTGTCGAATAGAGGTTTTTGAAGTATGACCTGATGATTCTCTGGATTTCCTCAATGTCTGTTGTTATGTCCCCCTTTTCATTTCTGATTTTGTTGATTTGGATGCTCTCTCTCTGTCTTTTGGTTAGTTTGGATAAGGGCTTGTCTATCTTGTTGATTTTCTCAAAGAACCAACTCTTTGTTTCATTAATTTTTTGTATTGTTCTCTTTGTTTCTATTTTATTGATTTCAGCTCTCACTTTGATAATTTCCTGGCGTCTATTTTTCCTGGGAGACTGTGCTTCTTCTTGTTCTAGAGCTTTCAGGTATGCTGTTAAGTCTCTAGTGTGAGATTTCTCCAACTTATTTATGTGGGCATTTAGTGCTATGAATTTCCCTCTTAGTACTGCTTTCATAGTGTCCCATAAATTTGGATATGTGGTGTCTTCATTTTCATTGATCTCTAGGAAGTCTTTAATTTCTTTCTTTATTTCTTCCTTAACCCATTGGTGATTCATTTGGGTATTATTCAGTTTCCATGAGATTGCAGGTTTTCTGTAGTTTTTGTTGTTGTTGAAATCCAACTTTAGACCATGGTGGTCTGATAGAACACAGGAGGTTATTCCAATTGTTTTGTATCTGTTTAGATTTGTTTTGTGGCCAAGTATGTGGTCAATTTTAGAGAAGGTTCCATGGGGTGCTGAGAAGAAGGTATATTCATTTTTGTTAGGATGGAATGTTCTGTAGATATCGATTAAGTCCATTTGAGTCATGACATCAGTTAAGTACTTTATTTCTCTGTTAAGTTTCAATTTGGGAGATCTGTCCAGTGGTGAAAGTGGGGTGTTGAGGTCTCCCACTATTAATGTGTGGGGTTTTATATGTGATTTAAGCTTTAGTAATGTTTCTTTTACATATGTGGGTGCCCTTGTGTTTGGGGCATAAATATTCAGAATTGAGACTTCATCTTGGTGGATCTTTCCTGTTATGAGTATGTAATGCCCTTCTTGATCTCTTTTGATTGATTTTAGTTTGAAGTCTATTTTGCTGGATATCAGGATGGCTACACCCGCTTGTTTCTTAAGACCGTTTGATTGGAAAGTCTTTTCCCAGCCTTTTATTTTTAGGTAGTGTCTATCTTTGAATTTGAGATGTGTTTCTTGTATGCAGCAGAAAGATGGGTCCTGCTTTCGTATCCATTCTGTAAGCCTATGTCTTTTTATAGGTGAATTAAGTCCATTGATATTGAGGGAAATTAATAACCAGTGATTGTTCATTCCTGTTATTTTTTGGTGGTGATGTGTGGGTACTTCTATATGTTGGGGTTTACTGCTGTGGCTTTATCTGTTGCCTGTGTTTTCGAGGGTGTATCTGACTTCCTTAGGTTGGAATTTTCCTTCTAGTGCTTTCTGTAGGGCTGGGTTTGTGAATAAGTATTGTTTAAATCTGGCTTTGTCATGGAATGTCTTGTTCACTCCATCTATGGTGATTGAAAGTTTTGCTGGGTATATTAGTCTAGGCTGACATCCATGGTCTCTTAGTGTCTGCATTACATCTGTCCAGGTTCTTCTGGCTTTCAAAGTCTCCATTGAGAAATCAGGTGTTATTCTGATGGGTTTGCCTTTATATGTCACTTGGCCTTTTTCCTTTGCTGCTCTTAATATTCTTTCTTTATTCTGTACGTTTAGTTGTTTAACTATTATGTGGCGAGGGGACTTTTTTGGGGGGTCTAGTCTGTTTGGTGTTCTATAAGCTTCTTGTATCTTCATAGGCATTTCCTTCTTTAAGTTGGGAAAGTTTTCTTCTATGATCTTGTTGAATATATTTTCTGTGCCCTTGAGTATGGTGATATTTTATTTGTATTAAAATGTTATTTGTATGTTAATAAATAAAGTTGCCTGGGGGTCAGAGCTATTAGCAAGCCATAGGAAAGCAGGGCAGTGGTAGCGTACGCTTGTAATTCCAGCACTTAGTAGGCAGAGCTGGGTAAGTCTCTGTGTGTTCAGGGATACAGCCATTATTGGATACACATGCCTTTAATCTTAATACCAATCATGGAAAACCTGGAGGCCTATACAGACAGGCTGTGAGGAGGCAGTCATGTGGTTGGGTTTACAACCAATGAGAAGGCAGGACAGGAACTCTATATAAAGACTTTAACACAGGGGTAGCTCTGGTTCGGAGAGGTAGGACCACTGCAGGAGGAAGGGTAAGGTTTTGGCTCTTGGCTCTGACCTCTTGGCTTTCTTCTTTGCATTGGTTCTGTGTTTATTGTTTGATGGGAAGGTTGGATACATCTACATTTGGCGCCCAACGTGACAAGAATTCATTAAAAACCGCTTGGCTTGGCTTGGCGGCAGGTCCGGTTTCCAGCCTGGGCGGCCCGGCTGCCTAGCTTGGGCCCAGGCCTGACCCGCAGCTGGAACTGCTACAAACAACTCAGACCTGCCCCGCTGAACAGGGCCCCTGCCTGTAAAGCCAAGGCTTGACTGGGCTCAAGCGGCTACACTTTCTCTCTCTCTCTCTCTCTCTCTCTCTCTCTCTCTCTCTCTCTCTCTCGCTGGATTCACACCTCGAACACCAGGTGGCTGTGAAATTCCCTGGGATTCTACTGTTCTACCCAGACTTGGTAAGTCAATTAACATATCTATTTAAAAGAGAATTTTTTTCTACATTAAAAAAAATGGGCTTTATGTGTACATTGGAAGAAAATTGGGCTTTGTTTGAAATTTTAGGCACTCTGACAATGGAACAACTATATGAAAAGATTAATATTGATCGAATTATTCAGTTTATTACTTTTCTTATCCTCATTTTACTATTTAAAAAGATCGTCAACTTAAGTGCCAGGATAACAGTCTTAGAAAAACTTGTTAAACCGGTAAAAATGAATTATAGAGAAACTCAAATTCAGACAGAAGAAATAAATAGTGAAGTTGTTTCAAAATTGGATCGTAAGGTTACAGAAAGAAAGCCAGTTTTCACACAATCACCCTTAATTTATCCAGTAGCCATACAGCAGCTACCTGATGAAGAGAATGAACAAAATACTTGGGTTCCAGTTGAAATGTTAGACTTACGAAGATTTAAGGAGGCAATAGCATCTTATGGCATGCACTCCCCATATGTAAAGCAAATGTTAAACACCTGGTCAACTTGTAATAGGATTATACCAAAGGACTGGCGGGAATTGGCACAGGCTGTTCTTGAACCCGGACAAAATCTCCAGTGGAAAATGTGGTTCAGTAATGAGGCTAAAAATATAGAAAGACAATGGAGGGATAGCGGAATACAAGTCTGCCAGGATCAGCTTATTGGCGAAGGCCAATATGCTTCAGTACAAACACAATGTTCATATGATGTCCAAACCCTACTTCTATGTAAAACGGCAGCTTTGAATGCATGGGACAGAGTTGAAGAACCAGGAAAAAAAACTGAGTCATTTACAAAGGTTATACAGGGCCCCAAAGAATCTTTCACAGACTTCTTACAAAGATTGACTTCAGCAGTACAAAAAATGGTCCCGAATTCAGAGGCTAGTCAGATAATAATTGAATCTTTAGCCTTTGAGAATGCAAATGCAGCGTGCAAAAGAATAATTAGGCAGTTAAAGGCAAGATCTGCACCTTTGGAAGATTGGATTAGAGATACAGTTAATGTAGAGGCTTATGACCATGATGATATGTGGGTAGGAAAAGCAATTTCAAAAGGTTTGAGCAATGTTAGATGTTTTGGATGTGGAAAGCAAGGACATTTGAAAAGGGATTGTAAACAGGTCATTCCTAGAAATAATGTTTATTCAAGGAACACTGGCAACAGAATGCCCCTTCCTTCTGGAGTATGCAGAAGGTGTGGTAAGGGAAAACACTGGACCAACGAATGTAGATCAACAAGGGACAGACAGGGTAATCCTCTGCCTCGAGCTTCGGGAAACTCCCAGAGGGGCCTCAGGCAGGCCCCCACAGTAAATCCAGTTCAAACCTTTCCTGCAGTTGTAGAGGAAACCCCTACTCAAAGCAACTAAATAACCAAATGTCTATTGGAATAAATCATGTTAGTCGAGATGATGAAACAGAGAAAATAGGAAATACAGGAAAAAACATAAAGAAAATTTTTTGGCAAACTTCTATTAATGAACAAAGACCAAACTAACAATAAAAATAAATGGTGTTTTGTTGTCTGGTCTGGTAGACACAGGTGCTGACATTACTATAATTGCACCAGAATTTTGGCATCCAACTTGGCCTCTTCAGGAGGTAAACATTCAACTCTTAGGAATTGGGACATTATCTAGAGTGAAACAAAGTGTAAGATGGCTTGAATGTATAGGTCCAGAAGGACAGAAAGGAAAATTAAAACCATATATGGCTAACATAGCTATGAACCTGTGGGGTCGAGACTTGTTACAACAATGGAATACTCAGATTAATATCCCTCCAATCTCAGAAACAAATCATAAATTAGTACATGTTTCTGAGAGAAATATTAAAAGATATTATTCTAATGAGTGCTCACCAGCCATCCATGTCATACAAGAACAGGGCACAACAACTGATAATCTTCCAAAAACATTAACAGCTCTACCTTTAAAATGGTCAACAGACAAGCCTGTATGGGTTCAGCAATGGCCTTTAACAACAGAGAAACTCCAGGCTTTACAAGAGCTGGTGGAAGAACAGTTAAATGCTCATCATATTGAAGAATCAACCAGCCCTTGGAATTCTCCTGTATTTGTTATAAAAAAAAAAATCTGGTAAATGGAGAATGGTAACAGACCTTAGAGCAATTAACAAAGTAATTCAGCCAATGGGCTCTTTACAATCTGGAATTCCTTTACCTACTCTGTTACCAAAAGGCTGGCCTCTCATAGTTATTGATTTAAAAGACTGTTTCTTTTCAATACCCTTACAAGAAAAAGACAGAGAAAGATTTGCTTTCACAGTGCCTACTTATAATAATTCTCAACCGGTTAAAAGATTTCAATGGAGGGTTCTCCCACAGGGAATGTTGAATAGCCCAACTTTGTGCCAATATTTTGTAAAACAGCCATTAGAAGTGGTACGTAAAAAATTTCCTAAATCTATAATTTATCATTATATGGATGACATTTTATTAGCTGATTCAAATGCAGATACTTTAGAAAGAATGTTTGAAAAAGTAAAGAAAATTTTGCCTTGCTGGGGATTACAAATTGCTTTAGAAAAGGTACAAAGAGGAGATTCTATTAATTATTTAGGATATAAAATAGAACTTCAAAAAATTAGACCTCAAAAAGTGCAAATTAGGAGAGATCGACTACAGACTCTTAATGACTTTCAAAGATTATTTGGAGACATTTCTCATCTAAGAACTATTGTTGGGGTAAAAAATGATGAACTGAATAATTTGTTTAAAACCTTAGAAGGTGATAAGGACTTAAATAGTCCAAGAGAATTATCACCTGAAGCTGAGAAAGAATTGGCCTTGGTAGAAAAGAAAGTACATGAAGGGCACGTAGATCGTATTGATCCAAAGCTGGATTGCATTTTGGTTATTTTACCTTCTAGGCATTCCCCAACAGGAATATTAATGCAAAGGGAAGATATTATATTGGAATGGATATTTTTACCAAATAAACCAAATAAAAAATTAAAAACTTATGTGGAAAAAATCTCTGACTTGATTTGGAAAGGAAAATTGAGACTTTGTCAATTAGCAGGAATAGACCCAGCAGAAATTGTCGTACCTTTAACTAAGGAGGACATTGAAAAATTATGGATAGAAAATGAAGCTTGGCAAAAAGCTTGTAGTAATTTTTTTGGGAGAAATTAACAGCAAATATCCCAAAAGCAATAGAATTGATCTTATAAAGAGAGCTGATTGGATCTTGCCTCAAATTGTGAGGAAAAAACCCATATCTGGAGTTCGTACATTTTATACAGATGCCAACAAACAAGGAAAGGCAGGTTACAAATCAGAATATTTAAGTAAAGTGGTTCAAAGTCCTTATAATTCAGTTCAAAAATCAGAATTGTATGCTATTCTGTTGGTATTAATGGATTTTTCAGAACCTCTCAATATAGTAACTGACTCTCAGTATGCTGAAAGAGTAGTATTACATATTGAGACTGCAGAATTTATCCACGATGCTTCAAAATTAACTTCATTATTTATTCAATTACAAGATACAATCAGAAAAAGGAGTCATCCTTTATATATAACTCACATTCGATCCCATACTGGTCTGCCAGGCCCTCTAGCACAAGGCAATGATGAGATTGATAAATTATTGATAGGAAATGTGCTGGAGGCCTCAGAATTTCATAAAAAACATCATGTCAATAGTAAAGGTTTAAAAAAGGATTTTTCCATAACCTGGCAACAAGCCAAAGAAATAGTAAAGAAATGTCCTACTTGTTCCTTCTACAATCAAACACCATTACCAGCAGGATGTAACCCAAAGGGTACTCAGAGGAATGAAATCTGGCAGATGGACGTGTTTCACTTTGCAGAATTTGGAAAACTGAAATATGTACACCACACTATCGATACTTATTCAGGATTTCAATGGGCAACTGCTTTGAGTTCTGAAAAAGCTGATTCTGTAATCACTCATTTGCTAGAAGTTATGGCCATTATGGGTATACCTGCACAAATCAAAACTGATAATGCTCCATCATATGTCTCTGTTAAAATGAAACAGTTTTTTGCTTATTATAATATAAACCATGTTACAGGTATACCACATAATCCTACAGGTCAAGCAGTTATAGAAAGATCAAACAGAACTCTAAAGGAGATGCTAAATAAACAAAAAGGAGTAACAAAAACCCCCAGAAATAGACTACATAATGCTCTATTAACTTTGAATTTTCTTAATGCCAATGAGAAAGGAACAACAGCTGCAGAGAGACATTGGATAATAGAAAAAACTACAGAATTAAATCAACCTATATACTTTAAGGATGTGCTGACCTCAGAATGGAAACCAGGATATGTGTTACGTTGGGGACGAGGTTTTGCTTTTATTTCTACAGGAGAAGATAAGCTGTGGGTACCATCAAAATTGATAAAGGTTCGATTTGAACAAGAGAGACCTCTTAATTAGAGGAGGTGATAGTTCATCAACTATCGTAAACATCCAATTTAAACTAACTTACACCAGTAACACATGCCTTTTCATTTAATCAGATAACTTGTCAAAAAGGAACATCCCCAAAAAACCTTGGGGAAAGGTTTTTGTTTTTGTCTTTTAGGAGAATGAAGGTTAACGAATTTGAAGAACACTGGACAAATGAGACAACTGAAGAAAAGGAACAAATCATCTATCCTAAGAAACAGAGTGAAATGGCGTATGGGTATGTTATCTAAAAAAAAAAAAATTTTATGTCTTCCTAAATGTTTGTTTCTGCTTTTCTTTAAAGATTTAACACTATTTAACTTCTAATAGTCCCAGTTCAATTAAAATTTAAAGCTGACTTTGGAGTTGGAGAATGGCTCTCTCCTTCTTTAAACTCAAGCATGTTGTTAAAAGGAAAATGCAAACTCCCTGTATCATGCCAGAAGAAAAGAGCCATCTTCTGCTATGGGACAGGAGAAAAGCCAAATTAATTAAGGGACTATTCTATTACGAATCTCAACTCTTTGATTCTATTCTGATTCTTTAAACTTTTCTTAAAGTATGAATTTTATATCAAAATTTACAAGATCAATATATATAGATATATATACATTTTAAACTTTGTTAAGATATAAATGGTCATATAGAGTACTAACTAATTCTAAAAAGTCGCATATATAGTCTTTGTGTTCGAGTCTCTTATCAGTTTTTTGCAGGAAATCACGGTTAGGCCTAACATCAACTGAAGTCTCCAGGAAGAAGATGGGGCCCCACAACAACAACAATTCCATGTGGACAATAATAACATCACTAAGCTGACAAACATCATCTACAGATCAGCTTTGAACTACAAAGTGCTCAGAGCAATTTTGAGAAGAGCTAGCTGAGATGATCCAGTCTCAAAGACTACTTGAATAAGGATTTGAGATTTTTTATTTTTGTTAGCTAATATTATTTCCTTCTTGGGTCTCTGAGGGAGTTGAAGATTAGTTAGTTATAGTTGAAGGTTAGTTAGTTATAGTTGAAGATTAATTAGGATACATTTTGGACTTACCAAAATAGGATAGATAATGAAATTATTTTCTCTGAATTTGTCAAATACAAATGGACTAGACATTGTTTAGGTATTTATTACTTGTATATATTGTATATAGTTATTGTCGTTTTGTATATAGTTTTTCTTATATTAGTTATAAGCTTTTTCTTTTTTTTCCTTTTTATTAAAATAGAAAAGGGGAAATATGGTGATATTTTATTTGTATTAAAATGTTATTTGTATGTTAATAAATAAAGTTGCCCGGGGGTCAGAGCTATTAGCAAGCCATAGGAAAGCAGGGCAGTGGTAGCGTACGCTTGTAATTCCAGCACTTAGTAGGCAGAGCTGGGTAAGTCTCTGTGTGTTCAGGGATACAGCCATTATTGGATACACATGCTTTTAATCTTAATACCAATCATGGAAAACCTGGAGGCCTATACAGACAGGCTGTGAGGAGGCGGTCATGTGGTTGGGTTTACAACCAATGAGAAGGCAGGACAGGAACTCTATATAAAGACTTTAACACAGGGGTAGCTCTGGTTCGGAGAGGTAGGACCACTGCAGGAGGAAGGGTAAGGTTTTGGCTCTTGGCTCTGACCTCTTGGCTTTCTTCTTTGCATTGGTTCTGTGTTTATTGTTTGATGGGAAGGTTGGATACATCTACACTTGAGTTGGTATTCTTCTCCTTCTTCTATCCCTATTATTCGTAGGTTTGGTCTTTTCATGGTGTCCCAAATTTCTTGGACATTTTGGTTCATGACTTTGTTGGCTTTAGTGTTTTCTTTGACTGATGAATGTATTTCTTCTACTGTATCTTCAACGCTAGAGATCCTCTCTTCCATCTCTTGCATTCTGTTGATTATACTTGCATCTGAAGTTCCCAATCGTTTTCTCAGATTTTCTATTTCCAGCATTCCCTCTGTTTGTGTCTTCTTCATTTTTTCTATTTCCCTTTTCAGGTCTTGGACTGTTTCCTTCATTTGTTTCATTAATTTTTCTTGATTTTCTCTCAGTATTTTATTGTTTTCTTCCAGGACTTTATTGATTTCTTCTAATTTGTTTGCCCTTTCCTCTAGTTGTTTACAGCGTTCTTCACATTTTTTTGTCTTTTCCTCTACACAAGCCTCTAGCTTCTTCATGATGTCATTCATAAGGCTGTTTTCTTCTGCTTCTTCCAATTTCTGATGTTCAGGTCTAGGTGTTGGAGGAGGGCTAGGGCCTGGTGATGCTGTATTGCTATTCATTTTGTTGTATATGTTTCTGCCTTGACGTCTGCCCATCTCCTTGTGGTTCGTTCTTGGCCTTATCTGCACACTTGGTTCAGACAGACCAGTGTTCCAAAAGGGAAGTCTGGAGCAAGATGGGAGCTGGGGGCCGGCCTCTAAGTCTCAGGAAGAGGCTTGGGGCTCAGGCGGATGGGCGTGGGGGCAGGGCATGGAGACTGCAGGGTCTGCCAGGGGTCTTGGAGAAGGGGATCCTTCCCGGTGGGGCTAGCAGGGAACTTGACCGGTGGCCAGAACCTGGGGCCAAGTTGGGCAGGTCTTCCCTGGAGTGGCTGGTGCCCAGGGATGGGGTTGGGGGCAAGGAAGGGCACTCACCAGTGTTGCAAAAGGGAAGTCTGGAGCAAGATGGGAGCTGGGGGCCGGCCTCTAAGTCTCAGGAAGAGGCTTGGGGCTCAGGCGGATGGGCGTGGGGGCAGGGCGTGGAGACTGCAGGGTCTGCCGGGGTCTTGGAGAAGGGGATCCTTCCCGGTGGGGCTAGCAGGGAACCTGCCAGGTGGCCAGAACCTGGGGCCAAGTTGGGCAGGTCTTCCCTGGAGTGGCTGGTGCCCAGGGATGGGGTCTGGGGCAAGGAAGGGTACTCACCAGTGTTGCAAAAGGGAAGTCCGGAGCAAGATGGGAGCTGGGGGCTGGCCTCTAAGTCTCAGGAAGAGGCTTGGGGCTCAGGCGGATGGGCGTGGGGGCAGGGCGTAGAGACTGCAGGGTCTGCCAGGGGTCTTGGAGAAGGGGATCCTTCCCTGTGCGGCTAGCAGGGAACCTGCCCGGTGGCCAGAACCTGGGGCCAAGTTGGGCAGGTCTTCCCTGGAGTGGCTGGTGCCCAGGGATGGGGTCGGGGGCAAGGAAGGGCACTCACCAGTGTTGCAAAAGGGAAGTCTGGAGCAAGATGGGAGCTGGGGGCCGGCCACTCGCCATTCTATTTCTTTTTAACTCTGATGTTTTAAAATTGTTTTACTGCTTCTCATGCAAATCATGCATCTCCCTGAAAATAATGATAGGTCACCATTTAAGAATGTCTTAGATATTTAAACATAAAATTTATAATGTATATTAGTGCTTATAGATTTTGATTGTTTGAATGAGAACTATTCGAAATAGTCTTGGGCATTGAATACTTGGTCCTTAGCTGATGGAGCTGTTTGGGGAGGTTTAGGAGGTGTTGCCTTGCTGGAGGAAGTACATTACTAGAGTCAGGCTTTGAGAGCTTAAGTTCTCTCTCCTTAATGTTTGTGGTTCAAGTTTGTGAGTTCTCTGTACCTTCCTCCAGCCACCATGCCTACCACTCACTGCCATGGTTCCTCACCATGATGGACACATATCCCTCTGAAACCATAAGACCAAATAAACTCTTTTGTAACTTGCCTTGTTCATGGTGTTTTACCATAGCAACAGAAAAGTAACTAATATTTAGATATAAAGAGCTCTTCAATATATCACTGTTTAAAATAATTTATCAAATAGCATATAGAGTATAATATTTTTATATAGAGAAATAAATAATTTTTAAAATCACATTTACTAAGTAAACTATCATGGGCTAGATAATGTTTATCATTTAAACAACAAACCAAACAATGTCTTTGTCATATGAAGTTTTCAACCTGGCAGGAGACATACACAATAAATAATTAAAAATATATAAACATACATACAATGTTGTTAGGTAAGGATGCATGCTAGAAATTAAAATAGAAAAAATAAGGCAGCAGGTAGTCTGAGGTAAGTTGCTACCGTTGATAGAAAATGAGTGGTGCTTAAGGAGATACTCCAATGAGACAAAAGAGTAATGCAACTCCACACTGGCCTAACGTTCCTAACAGGGTAAACAACAAACTGAAGTTGCTGAGGCTGAATTATGCATCAGTCACTTGAGGCCAGTTTGGTTTAAATGGAGTGAGGAAAAGAATGACTGATGGAACAGTAGGCGGAAGCAGGAAGCAGGTGGAACTCACAGGTCATGTATAGGCAGTGTTGTTGTTTTTCAAACTGTGATAGACAATATTTAGTTTCTTTGAATAAGAAAATGATAATACCTGATGAAAAAATTTAAAAGATAATTCTGGATTCTGGAGGAAGAATAGACTGCAGATTATCTTGGAAGCTGGTGATATGGTCCAGATTCTTTAAAACAAAAAGAATGTGGGAGTGGAGAGATGGCTCAGGGGGTAAGAGTATTTACTACACAAGCATGAGGATCTGAGTTTGGAACCTAGCAACTGTGACCCCAGAGGCATGGAGGGCAGGGATAGAAGGACCAATGGTTCAGTCAGAAAACCTGTTCCAAGGGAATAAGGTCTCTCTCTCCACAAATATCTTCACACACACACACACACACACACACACACACAGAGACAGGGAGACAGAGAGAGAGAGAGACAGAGAGAGACAGAGACAGAGACAGAGAGACAGAGACAGAGAGACAGAGACAGAGATCATATAGTTGCAATAAAGATGTCAATATTGAAGGCAGTTAATTAGCTTTGATGCATTTTTAAAGATACATAAAATGTTAACAGCAAATATTTCTGAATTTTGGTGCTATAAATATTTTTTCAGTTTCATTTTTATATGCCCCATTGGTTTAAAAATATTTTGAGGCCGGCGGTGGTGGCGCACGCCTTTAATCCCAGCACTCGGGAGGCAGAAGCAGGCGGATCTCTGTGAGTTCGAGGCCAGCCTGGTCTACAGAGCGAGATCCAGGAAAAGGCGCAAAGCTACACAGAGAAACCCTGTCTCGAAAAACCAAAAAAAAAAAAATATTATTTTGAGACTAGAGTACACAATCAACAATCCAGTCTTTAAGGTCAATAACAAACATACAGTGGCAAAGATTTGCATCTATGTGACTCTGAAGTTGCTGCAGTCAAAACCCTAATTAGGGGGTGGGGTCCCTTCTGAGAAGTGATAGACATTAGATAATGGCACAGGATAGTCTAATCTTGAGACATAAAGACTTCCTTGACAAAGTCAGTCTGCTCATGAACAACTGAACAGTCATCGGGTAAGACTGTGAAGTGTCCCAAGAGCCTTAAGGCTTGCAGCATGGGTGAAGATTCAGCAGCAGGCAACATTTTCTAACAAAACTCTGTTCTTCTGATTTCAAGGAGCATGACAGTGAAGAGAGGTCCAAACAGGCAGGTGCTTACACAGAAAAGAATGGCAGCAACTCTAGGAATCAACCTTTACCAAACCTACAGGAAGTCATACAGCCCTTTAGCAAGTTCATTGGAAAATCGAGGGTACCTTGATAAGAGATGATATTTTTTATTGACAATCATGTTTCACTCTTCAATCCCTAAAGTTGCAGATATGTCTGCCTTATAAGGCTAGTTAGACTAGAAATAAGAGTCCAAGGATGCTAAAATAGTCAGTAGTTTCAAAGCTCCTTTTAGGTAGCATGCTTACTCACCTGCAATCTTTTCTTAGCTTATCATAAAGTACAAACTTTATGTGCATTTTATTAGAGTCTATCCTGAAATGTTGGCTCTGAGTTCCTTATTAGTGAGAATCATGTCTTACTTGTCTTTTTATCCTCAGAATATCTAATATTTGGTTCATGATAATGTTCCACAAATATGAAGGGATCAATAGATGAGTGTGTATTATTCAGCTTTCTGTTACGCCAAAATGCCCAAGAAAATCAACTTATAAAGGGGAAATTTTTATTTTGACATATTGAATTAAAAGGTTTCGGTCATGGTCACTTAGCCTTATCTCTCTGGGCCTATGTAGAAGCAAGACTCTATTGTGGTGGTATTTTACTTGTACTGAAATGTGATTTTAATTGTATGTTAATAAATAAAGTTGTCTGGGGGTCAGAGCTATTAGAGTCATAGCAAGTGCATGGCGGCGGTGGCGCACGCCTTTAAGGACCTGGAGGGCGGTACATTCAGGCAGTGACGAGGCAGTCACATGTTTGGGTTTACAACCAATGACAAGGCAGAACAGGAAGACTTTAAAGACAGACACACAGGAAGTAGGTCCTTTCGGAGAGCTCTCTTGGCTGGAGAGGATCCCTGAATCAGGAAGGGTGAGGCTCTTAGCTCTGACCTCTTGGCTTTCTTCTCTGAATTGGCTCTGTGTTTCTTATTTTATAAGACCGTTGGTTACATCTACATTTGGCGCCCAACGTGACAAGAATCCATTAAAAATCGCTTAACTTGGCTTGGCGGCAGGTCCGGTCTCCCGCCAGGGCGGCCGGCAGGTCCCGTTTTCCGCCAGGGCGGCCGGCTCCCTAGCCCGGGCCCAGGTCGGCTTGGCCTCAGGCCGGACTAACTTTGAGCTACTTGCTTAAAGCCAGTGCTACAGACAATTCAGGCCTGCCCTGCCGAACAGGGCCCCTGCCTGTAAAGCCAACACACGTGGTTGGAGCTTAAGGTAGCCAGAGCCAAGGCTTGACTAGGCTCAAGCGGGAACACGTGGCTGGATTCAAGTTCTTAGGCAGAACTTGTGGCTACGGTTCTTGCGTGTTCTCTCTCTCTCTCTCTCTCTCTCTCTCTCTCTCTCTCTCTCTCTCTCTCTGGATTCACACCTTGGACACTAGGAGGCTGTTTTGAAATTCCCTTGGATTGATACTGTTCTACGAGGACTTGGTAAGTCATTTAAACATATCGAATATTTTAAAGGAAACTATTTAAAAGAGAAATTTTTTCCACATTTAAAAAAAATGGGTTTTCTGTGTTCATTGGAAGAAAATTGGGCTTTGTTTGCAATTTTAGACAGTCTGACAATGGAACAGCTATATGAGAAGATTACTGTTGACCGAATTATGCTTTTTATTACTATGCTTATTCTCATTTTACTATTTAAAAAGATAGTCAATTTAAGTGCCAGGATGACAGCTTTAGAAAAACTTGATAAACCTGTAAAAACTCAGACAGAAGAAACTAACAGTGAAGTTGCTTCAAGATTGGATCATAGGGTTACAGAAAGAAAGCCTGTTTTCACACAGTCACCCTTAGTTTGTCCAGTAACCGTACAGCAGTTGCCTGATCAAATGACTACACAAAATATTTGGGCTCCAATTGAAATGTTAGATTTACGAAGGTTTAAGGAGGCAATAGTATCTTATGGCATGCATTCCCCATATGTAAAGCAAATGTTAAACTCTTGGTCAACATATAATAGGATTGTACCACAGGATTGGCGGGAGCTGGCACAAGCTGTTCTTGAACCCAGTCAAAGGCTTCAGTGGCTAACTTGGTTCAAGGATGAAGCTAAAAACATAGAAAAACAGTGGAGGGATAAAGGAATACAAGTCTGCCAGGATCAGCTTATTGGAGAAGGTCAATATGCTTCAGCACAAGCACAATGTTTATATGATGTCCAAACCCTAATTTTATGTCGAACAGCAGCCTTGAATGCATGGGACAGAGTTGAGGAACCAGGAAAAAAAACTGAGTCATTTACAAAGGTTGTACAAGGCCCGAAAGAATCTTTCACAGATTTTTTTACAAAGACTGGCTTCAGCAGTAAAGAGAATGGTCCCGGATTCAGAAGCTAGTAAGATAATAATTGAAACTTTGGCCTTTGAGAATGTGAATGCAGCATGCAAAACAATAATCAGGCCATTAAAGGCAAGATCTGCACCTTTGGAAGATTGGATTAGAGACACGGTTAATGTTGAAGCTCATGAGCATGATGATACGTGGGTAGGAGAAGCAATTTCAAAAGGTTTGAGGAATGTTAGATGTTTTGGATGTGTAAAGCAAGGACATTTGAAAAGGGACTGTAAACAGGTCATTCCTAGAAACAATGTTTCCTCAAGGAACAATGGCAACAGAATGCCCCTTCCTTCTGGAGTATGCAGAAGGTGTGGTAAGGGAAAACACTGGACCAAGGAGTGTAGATCAACAAGGGACAGACAGGGTAATCCTTTGCCTCAGTCTTCGGGAAACTCCCAGAGGGGCCTCATGCAGGCCCCAATAGCAAATCCAGTTCAAACCTTTCCTGCAGTCGTAGGGGAAACCCCTACTCAGAGCAATTAAATAACCAAATGCCTATTGGAATAAGTCATGCTGGTCAGGATGATGAAACAGAGAGAATAGAAAATTCAGGAGAAAACATAAAGAAAATTTTTTGGCAAACTTCTATTAATGAACAAAGACCAAAATTATCGATAAAAATAAATGGTGTTTTGTTGTCTGGTCTGGTAGACACAGGTGCGGACGTTACCGTAATTGCACCAGAATTTTGGCATCCAACTTGGCCTCTTCAGGAGGTAAACATTCAACTGTTAGGAATTGGGACATTATCTCAGGTGAAACAGAGTGCAAGATGGCTCGAATGTATAGGTCCAGAAGGACAGAAAGGAAAATTAAAACCATATGTGGCTAACATAGCTATGAACCTGTGGGGTCGAGACTTGTTACAACAATGGAATACTCAGATTAACATCCCTCCAATCTCAGAAACAAATCATAAACTAGCACATGTTTCTGAGAGAAATATTAGAAGGCATTATTCTGAGTGGTCACCAGCCATCCATATTATACAAGAACAGGGCACAACAACTGATGATCTTCCAAAGACATCAACAGCTCTACCTTTAAAATGGTTAACAGACAAACCTGTATGGGTCCAGCAATGGCCTTTAACAACAGAGAAACTCAAGGCTTTAGAAGAGCTGGTAGAAGAACAGTTAAATGCTCAGCATATTGAAGAATCAACCAGCCCTTGGAATTCTCCTGTATTTGTTATTAAGAAGAAATCTGGTAAATGGAGAATGGTAACAGACCTTAGAGCAATTAACAAAGTAATTCAGCCAATGGGCTCTCTACAATCTGGAATTCCTTTGCCTACTCTGTTACCAAGAGGATGGCCTCTCATAGTTATTGATTTAAAAGACTGTTTCTTTTCAATACCCTTACAAGAAAAAGACAGAGAAAGATTTGCTTTCACAGTGCCTACTTACAATAATTCTCAACCGGTTAAAAGATTTCAATGGAGGGTCCTCCCACAGGGAATGTTGAATAGCCCAACTCTGTGCCAATATTTTGTACAACAGCCATTGGAAGTGATATGTAAAAAATTTCCTAAATCTATAATTTATCATTATATGGATGATATTTTACTAGCTGACTCAAATGCAGATACTTTAGAAAGAATGTTTGAAGAAGTAAAGAAAATTTTGCCTTGCTGGGGATTACAAATTGCTTTAGAAAAGATACAAAGAGGAGATTCTATTAATTATTTAGGATATAAAATAGAGCTACAAAAAATTAGACCCCAAAAGGTGCAAATTAGGAGAGATCGACTACAGACTCTTAATGACTTTCAAAGATTATTTGGAGATATTTCTCATCTAAGAACTATTGTTGGGGTAAAAAATGATGAACTGCATAATTTGTTCAAAACCTTAGAAGGTGACAAGGACTTAAATAGTCCAAGAGAATTATCACCTGAAGCTGAGAAAGAATTGGCCTTGGTAGAAAAGAAAGTACATGAAGGACACATGGATCGTATTGATCCAAAGCTGGATTGCATTTTGGTTATTTTACCTTCTAGACATTCTCCTACAGGAATATTAATGCAGAGGGAAGATATTATATTAGAATGGATATTTTTACCAAATAAACCAAATAAAAAATTAAAAACTTATGTGGAAAAAATCTCTGACTTGATTTGGAAAGGGAAATTGAGACTTCGTCAATTAGCAGGAATAGACCCAGCAGAAATTGTCGTACCTTTAACTAAGGAGGATATTGAAAAATTATGGACAGAAAGTGAACCTTGGCAAAGAGCTTGCAGTAATTTTTTGGGAGAAATTAACAGCAAATATCCCAAAAGCGATAGAATTGATCTTATAAAGAGAGCTGATTGGATCTTGCCTCGAATTGTACGGGAAAAACCCATATCTGGAGTTCGTACATTTTATACAGATGCCAACAAACAAGGAAAGGCAGGTTACAAATCAGAAAATTTAAGTAAAGTGGTTCAAAGTCCTTATAATTCAGTTCAAAAATCAGAATTGTATGCTATTCTGTTGGTATTAATGGATTTTTCAGAACCTCTCAACATAGTAACTGACTCTCAGTATGCTGAAAGAGTAGTATTACATATTGAAACTGCAGAATTTATCCCTGATGCTTCAGAATTAACTTCACTATTTATTCAATTACAAGATACAATCAGGAAAAGGAGTCATCCTTTATATATAACTCACATTCGATCCCATACTGGTCTGCCAGGCCCTCTAGCACAAGGCAATGATGAGATTGATAAATTATTGATAGGAAATGTGCTGGAGGCCTCAGAATTTCATAAAAAACATCATGTCAATAGTAAAGGTTTAAAAAAGGATTTTTCCATAACCTGGCAACAAGCCAAAGAAATAGTAAAGAAATGTCCTACTTGTTCCTTCTACAATCAAACGCCATAACCAGCAGGATGTAACCCAAAAGGTACTCAAAGGAATGAAATCTGGCAGATGGACGTGTTTCACTTTGCAGAATTTGGAAAACTGAAATATGTACACCACACTATCGATACTTATTCAGGATTTCAGTGGGCAACTGCTTTGAGTTCTGAAAAAGCTGATTCTGTAATCACTCATTTGCTCGAAGTTATGGCCATCATGGGTATACCTGCACAAATCAAAACTGATAATGCTCCATCATATGTCTCTGTTAAAATGAAACAGTTTTTTGCTTATTACAATATAAAGCATATTACAGGCATACCACATAATCCTACAGGTCAAGCAGTTATAGAAAGATCAAACAGAACTCTAAAGGATATGCTAAATAAACAGAAAGGGGTAACAAAGACCCCCAGAAACAGACTGCATAATGCTCTATTAACTTTGAATTTTCTTAATGCCAATGAGAAAGGAACAACAGCTACAGAGAGACATTGGATAATAGAAAAAACTACAGAATTAAATCAGCCTATATACTTTAAGGATGTGCTGACCTCAGAATGGAAACCAGGGTATGTGTTACGTTGGGGACGAGGTTTTGCTTTTGTTTCTACAGGAGAAGATAAGTTGTGGGTACCATCAAAATTGATAAAGGTTCGATTTGAACAAGAGAAACCTCTTAATTAGAGGAGGTGATAGTTCTTCAACCAGCATGAACATCCAATTTAAACTAACTTATACCAGTAACACATGTCTTTTCATTTAATCAGATAATAACTTGCCAAAAAGGGACATCCCCAAAATTAGTCTTGGGGAAAGGTTTTTGTTTTTGTCTTTTAGGAGAATGAAGGTTAAGGAATCTGAAGAACACTGGACAAATGAGACAACTGAGAAAAGGGACAAATCATCTATCCCAGGAAACAGAGTGAAATGGCATATGGGTATATATTATCTAAAAAATTTTTATGTCTTCCTAAATGTTTGTTTCTGCTTTTCTCTAAAAATTTAACACTATTGGTCTTCTAATAGTCCCAGTACAATTAAAATTTAAAGCTGACTTTAGAGTTGGAGAATGGCTCTCTTCTTCTTTAAACTCAAGCATGTTGTTAAAAGGAAAATGCAAACCCCCTGTATCATGCCAGAATAAAAGAGCCATCTTCTGCTATGGGACAGGAGAAAAGCCAAATTAACTAAGGGACTATTCTATTACTAATCTCAACTCTTTGATTCTATTCTGATTCTTTAAAACTTTTCTTAAAGTATAAATTTTATATCAAAATTTACAAGATTAATATATAGATATATAGATATATATACATTTTAACCTTTGTTAAGATATGAATGGTCATATAGAGTATTAATTAATTCTAGAAAAAAGGCTTCAATTAGCTGCATATATATGTCTTTGTGTTCGAGTCTCTTATCAGTTTTCTGCAGGAAATCACGGCCCGGCCTAACATCAACTGAAGTCTCCAGGAAGAAGTTGGGGCCCCACAACAACAACAATTCCACGTGGACAATAATAACATCATTAAGCTGACAAACATCATCTACAGATCAGCTTTGAACTACAAGGTGCTCAGAGCAATTTTGAGATGACTAGCTGAGATGATCCAGTCTCAAAGACTACTTGAATAAAGACTTGCGATAAACCCTGAACTTTGGCATTATACACAGACTGGATAATGAAGGATATGGTTACCTTTCCTAGAATTTGACAATTAACCTAAAATTTTTCTTTCAGGATAAAGATAACTTCGCCCATACCCATCAGGAAGCAATTTTAAGAATACGACGCCCACATTCCCAAAGAGGTGGTGTGGGGCAGGTGGTTTTTTGGTCTTTTTAATGGGTTTTGGGTCTGGGATAATTTTCATTGTTTAGGGGAGTTGGTTACAAGTTGTTGTCAAGGGTTAGGAAAAAGGCTAAGCAAAGTTGATTAGATTTAAGGTTCTTGTTTAAAAAAAAAAAGAGAAGGAAAGAAGAAGAAAAAGACAATTACTAGTTTTAAATACTTTACATTGGATTGGATTGTTTTATATTGTATACAAATTATATATATTAAAATTGATATTGTTAGAAAATGCTATATATATATTTCTAATTGTACTTATACCATTCATTTAACAATGCAATTTTCTGATCCTTGAATGTTATTATTACCAACTATTAGGATATAAAGAAATGAAAGTTAGTAGTTAGACATTACAATAGAACTTGTAGTCATATTAGATATGTTTTAAAAATTGAGCAGATATATTTTAGACAGGTCATCTTCAAACCCTTCAGAGATCTACAGAATATGGCATTTAAAATGTTTTAATAACTTAGAAAATTTTTCTTTTTTGTTATGATTATGAGACATGTCGGCTCCTGGCAGTACCAATCTACTTCAGGGAAAATATGGGCATTGAAGAAACTGTGTATGGAGTTAACTTTCATTGTGGCAAAAGTTAGCCACTGGACAACAAAGTATCCTTGAATCAACTGCTGACAAAATGGACAGACAGGACATGAAACAAAAAACTACTGATTCTTGCCAAAACAAGTGTGGTTATGGCTTTATCAAAAGGCATCTTCTGAGGCCAGGACAATATGGCACCATCCCTGAAATGGCCTTCACAATTCGGAAAAGGTACAGTGCCCTTTTCTTCGAAGGCAGCTGAACAGGCAGTGGGCCGATGGCTTCTGATGTGCAATGGAACAGCAGCTGAAACAGTTATTCTTGAAGAGTAACTAAGCTCACGCCTTGCAATAGTAAACTGGCATTTGACAGAGGGATGTGGAGAAGAACGGGATGCTAAGATGAAGCCATATATACACAGCCAAGAAGAATGGACAGCTGAATTAAAAAATCAACAACAATTTCCAGAATTTAAAATCCTGAATCATAACATGACACTAGTGGAATTCAGGTGTTTCTGGTACATGGACTGCTTTCACCCAATGTGAGGTTGAACTGTTGACCTTGTGTACATCCTACTTCACAAATGAGTCTGTCAGATATGCTAAGCCTATAGGCTGAAGATGATGCCCCAACACTGTGGAGAAACCTCAGGTGACTGTCCAGGCAGCTGGCTGTTTCTGTCAACTCACAAATTTTTTGGAAGTTGCTTGCATGCACTTTCTGTTTTTATTTTTGTTAGCTAATATTATTTCCTTCTTGGGTCTCTGAGGGAGTTGAAGATTAGGTAGTTATAGTTGAAGGTTAGTTAGTTATAGTTGAAGATTAATTAGGATAGAAAGTGAATTAGATACATTTTGGACTTAACAAAATAGGATAGATAATGAAATTATTTTCTCTGAATTTGTCAAATACAAATGGACTAGACATTGTTTAGACATTTATTACTTGTATATATTGTATATAGTCATTGTACTTTTGTATATAGTTTTTCTTTTGTTAGTTATAACCTTTTTCTTTTTTTTCCTTTTTATTAAAATAGAAAAGGGGAAATGTGGTGGTATTTTACTTGTACTGAAATGTGATTTTAATTGTATGTTAATAAATAAAGTTGTCTGGGGGTCAGAGCTATTAGAGTCATAGCAAGTGCATGGCGTCGGTGGCGCACGCCTTTAAGGACCTGGAGGGCGGTACATTCAGGCAGTGACGAGGCAGTCACATGTTTGGGTTTACAACCAATGAGAAGGCAGAACAGGAAGACTTTAAGGACAGACACACAGGAAGTAGGTCCTTTTCGGAGAGCTCTCTTGGCTGGAGAGGATCCCTGAATCAGGAAGGGTGAGGCTCTTAGCTCTGACCTCTTGGCTTTCTTCTCTGAATTGGCTCTGTGTTTCTTATTTTATAAGACCGTTGGTTACATCTACACTCTATGGTGGACAACATGGAAAGCAGTACAGGAAATCATCTCATGGCAGAAAGGGAGATTGATTGATTGATTGACTGATTGGTTGATACTGGGGTCCCAATATCACTTCAGAATAACATCCCTTATGAACCAACATCCTTCCATTTGGCCACATCTGCCAAAGGTTCCACCACCCCTCAATAGCTCCATCAGCTATGGACTATATTTTCAGTACCATTAGATGACATTTAAGACACAAATCATGAGACGAGAGATGGTTCAGTGGTAAAGAGCACTTCTAGAGGACCTGGATTCAGTTGCCAGCACCCACACAATGGCTCACAACTGCCTGTGATATTAGTTTCAGGGGGATCTACTGCCCTTTTCTGACCTCCATGGGCTCCTTCATGCATGTGGTGCACATATTTACAAGTGGACAAAAATATTCACACACATAAAATAAGTAAGTCTAAAAATAATGTTTAAAAGAGATTCAAATAATAATGGAATGGATAAAGCTGATACAGCAAGAAATTATATTTAGTGACATTATGAAGACATTACATTTCAAATATATACTTAAATTTTACATTCCTCTCCATAATATTACCTACCCAAACATGATAAATCCCACCTGGGAAAATAACCTATAAAATACTAAGTAACCTAAATAGCTTTCTAACTTCTGCCTACACTTTTATACATGTTGATTACAAATCAGCTTGAGCTAGCCTTATATCCAATAGTTGCATGACTAACCTGTGACAGCAGTGTTTTCTAGAGATGTGGAAATGTTCTTTCCTTCTACTAGCACAGTGCAATATTTTCTACCTAAGAGAAATGACTGAAAGTCATGGCAGTGTCGTAAACACTAATGTACTAATAACTCTCAGTGTTTAGCATTTTGATAAGGTATATTGATTGGTTAGGACACCCAGAGAGCAAGGGCCCAGACCCAGCTCTGCCACTAAATGGCAAACTGGCCTCCCACAACTGACTTTGTTTTTCTGAGGTACAGTTTACTCATCTGTACAATATACAGGTAGAGCCAGTGAACCCATGATGCTATTTTCAGCTTTAGGTTTGCAGAACAGCTGCTATGACAGGAACCCAAAGCACACCAACCTATAAACACTCCACGGACATCTTGACTATGCATCTAATTACATTCTGAATGTATACTTTCACATAGATTTTACATTCCCCTCCATAATATTACCTACACAAATGTGATAGAGTCCACCAAAAATACAAATGACATGTCTCTAACACACAAAGTAGAAAGGACCTTAGTGGATGAGTGAAGAGAGGAAGTCTGAACATGATGTAACTCTCAATGCAAGCCCTTGTACTTAAAAAGGAATTTCTATGGGGACTCAAGTTCTATCAAAATTTAGCAGCATATTCACAACAGATGAAAAATAGCTCCCTGACCAAAGGCTATAAT
The DNA here is from genome assembly GCF_007827085.1 of Peromyscus californicus insignis. Lineage (NCBI taxonomy): Eukaryota > Metazoa > Chordata > Mammalia > Rodentia > Cricetidae > Peromyscus > Peromyscus californicus. The sequence goes on from NW_026294391.1 coordinate 99,052,946, forward strand.
GAATTAAGAAAAAGAGACTTTTCTAAAACATATGGAATGAGGTTCTGCTTTGTGATTAAGATGAATGTAACTTGTATACATTTTGACACATCATTGGAAATATTTATTTAATACTTGCAGACCCAAGGGCACTACAAAGTTCACCCAAGGAATGCTTTAGTTAATTGTATTCGACATCCACTCACAAGCCTCTAAATTATTTCTACATACTTTTTCAATTAGTCTTTATTGTAAGAAAAATTTATAATAACCACTTGCTAAAATCTTCATTTCCTCTACTAAACAATAATTTAAAGGAAACAACAATAGCCACAAACATTTTGATTAAAAGTAATCAAAATGGGGCTAGGGAAAATGGTTCATTCAGTCAAGCGTCTCCCATGCATGCACGAGCACCTGTATTTGGATCTCAGGCACTCACATAAAAACCCAGATGTGGTGCTATGCCTAAAATATCAGTGTTATGGGGGCAAGGCAGGCAGACCCCTGGAGGTCACAGGCCAGTCAGTCCAGCCAAATTGTCAGCTCTGGATACAGTTATAGACCTTGCCTCAAAAAACAGAGATTGGAGGAAGATACATCAACCTCTAGCATCTACATACATACTCACACTTGTGTGAACACTCAAACACACATGCACATTTAGAAACATGCACATATGCATAGTACCACACACAAAAAATAAATACAAAGAGTAACCATATTATGTGGCTGAGAGTTTTCTCTCCAGGTTCCACCAAGCCCTAGCAGTTCCTTAGCCCATTTATAAAATAAATATAGAGATGCTTATATTATTTAAACTGCTTGGCCATTAGCTCAGGCCTATCATTGTCTAGCTCTTACTCTTATATTCAGCACATTTCTATTAATCTATACTTTGCCACGTGGCTTGTGGCTTACTGGTACCTTACATCTTCCTTGTCCTGGTGGTGGCTGCAGTCTCCCTCTCCGCCTTCCTGTTCCCTCAATTCTCCTCTCTGTTAGTCCCGCCTATACTTCCTGCCTGGCTACTGGCCAATCAATGTTTTATTTATTAACCAATCAGAGCAACACATTTGCCATACAGAACATCCCACAGCAATATTATATTAAGTACAACACAAAATATTTTCCAAGTGCCATATACATTTTTGTTTAATGCTCACAATGACCCTATGAATTAGTTATCATTATTGTTTTATAGATGAGTAAATGAAGCTCACAAAGGTCAAACAACTTGATCAAGGTATTCATAGCTCATGGATAACAGGCCTAGCATATAAATCTCAGCTGCACAAATTCAGTTCTTTGCCATAGTGTTACTATTCTATAACACATTCATGCCAGACAATCATCTTTCCAGTAAGAATCCATTGTTAAGTAGAGGGATGATGTCTTAGAGTTTCTATTGCTATGACAAAACACCAAGACCAAAAAGCAAGTTAAGGAGCAAGGGGTTTATTTCACTTACATTTCCACATTGGTGCTCATTATTGAAGGAAGTCTGGGTATGGACTCAAACAGGACAAAAACTTGGAGGCAGGAACTGATGCAAAGGCAATGGAGGGGTGCTGCTTACTGGCTTGCTGTGCATGGCTTGCTCAGCCCACCTTTTTTATTTAAAATTATTTTATTCATTTTACATACCAACCACAGATCCCCTCTCATCCCTCCTCCCTCTCCCCCCACCCCAGCCTTCCCTTCCACCCCCATCCCCTCCTGCAAAAGGGTAAGTCCTCCCATGGGGGGACAGGAAAGCCTGGTACAGTCAGTTGAGGCAGGGCCAAGTTCCTCCCCCTTGCATCAAGGGTGAGCAAGGAGTCTGACCATAGGTAATGGGATCCAGAAAGCCAGATCATGCACCAAGGAGAGATACTGATCCCACTGCGAGGGGCCCCTCAAACAGCCCCAGCTACACAACTGTCTCTCACGTAGGAGGCCAGCTCCCATCTTTTGAAGGGTTCTTATGAGAGAGGGACAAGAAAATATTAGATAGAAAGAGAGACCTGGATGACGAGAAGAAAGACAGAAACACAGGATAGCTTCGGGAGAGCCTGAATCACTACCCAATGGCCCCTTCTGTTTATTCAAATGGGCTTTTTATAACAATGCCAAGGGGCAGGGCAAAAGACCCCTCGCTAGCAAGATCAAAGCACACCACACAGCCAAATGTAGACCATTTCAAACACCTGAAAACTAGCCTGTGGTCAAATCATCCCCTTATGCAGCCCTGCTGGGTAAAGCAAGCTCAGATTCTTGGACCCTGAGTAAGTTCTCAATAGGAAACCTCTGTGGGCCACCACACTCCCATATGCAGAGGGTCTAGTCCAGTCCCATGCAGGTTCCACAGTTATCAGTCTAAAGTTCGTGAGTTCCTATGAGCTTGGTTCAGTTGTCTCTGTTGATTTCCCCATCATGACCTTGACCTCCCCCCCTTGCTCATATAATTCCTCTTCCCTCTCTTCAGCTGGACTCCTAGAGCTTGGCCTGGTGCTTGGTTGTGGATTTCTACATCTGCTTCCATCAGTTACTGTATGAAGGCTCTATGATGACAGTTAGGGTATTCACCAATCTGATTACTTTGGAAATCAGTATGGTGACTTATCAGAAAATTGGAGATGAATCTACCTCAAGACCCAATGATACCACTCTTGGGTGTATACCCAAGGGATGCTCAATCATACCACATGGACACTTGCTCAACTATGTTAAATAGCAGCATTGTTCCTAATAGCCAGAACCTGGAAACAACCTAGATGCCCCTCCACTTGCTACAGGCCGCAGAATATATCATAAGAACCCAGCTGGTTATGGCGAAGTCACTACCTGGAGGGATCAAGGATTTCCTCCAGAGGAAGCCAAATTCTAAGTTTTTGGTGTTACTTGGCTTGTTATCTATCAGCTGTCTTCTGTTATGAAAATCATGTGCGCCTTCATAGTTTTCCCAATTGACTTTTCCCTAAGAAGTGCTAACAGTGTGGACTGATCACTCTCTGGACATACACATTCCAGGCATTTGGAGAACAGCCTCAGGAAAGGCTTTCTCTGGAAACAGATATCTCTCTTGGCCACTTTCAAGGACTAGCAGTAATAATAGTCCACATGCAAGTCTCCTGATTTAAGATAAATTCCACAAGGAGACACCACCTAGGTCAGGTGGACATTAAGTAATAGCTTTACACAATTTAGCTCAGACCCTCCTTTCTTACAGCCTTACTAACTTTATAGACCTCTAACTCCTTACCTAACCACTTGTAGGAATATTTAGATAACCTTCTGCGCTTACAGCTATGCTCAACCAAAACCCTAGTTCAAGCCTCCTTGTAATTATCATCATTGGCAGCATCCGGCCAGGTCCATCCCCAGATGGAGGAAAGTACCTTATCAGAAATAACTCTGTATTCTCTAAGAACAGACTTAACCATCCAGGCTACCTGTTTGAGAAGGCCTGGTGGATGTGCCAATTAAGCCTTATTTCCTCTTTTCCCAAACCTTACCTGTAGTTCCAGATCTCCCTTTAACTATCACCAGAGGCATCTAGCTGTACACAGGTTGCCTAGTGACTGAGCACACTTTCCCCCACCCTGCAGAAAAATGGCAGATAGCTTGGACAGATATGAGCCACAGGGAAAAAAAAAGACAGTTTTATTTTCTCCCATTGACCTAGCAACTTATAGATTCTTAACATTTTCTACTAATCACGTTTAAGACTACAGTTGAGCACATAAGATCCCTCTTCTTAGTTATTACCTGAATTTAGCCTTTAGTTAATTCATTTCCCCATTGGTCACTTCCCTTTGGGGTTGCAAATGATAATTAATGGTTATTGCCCCTCTATGTGATTCTTATCACCCCTCCGTTTGACCCTGGAAGCCTGGCTTTGCACTGCCAAGGGATTACTTGCTTGTAAGTGTATATAAACAGGGACTCCCAGGGCACGGGAGGACAGAGAAGAGAAAAGAGAATGGAAGAACTAGATGGGTAAGAACTTGAGAGGAACAAACTGAGATGGGGAAGAAATAGATTGAAGGTTAGAAGAGAGTACTAGAGGCACGAGATGGAAGATGAGGAAGAGCCAGATGGGAAAGTACTAGCTGGGTAAGAACATGCTGAAAAGGACCTAGATGAGGCAGAATTAAGACGAGAGAATTAAGATAAAACTTAGAGGGAGCAATAGATAAGTATAGGGAGAAATCAGGCAAGAGAGGAGCTAGGCACGAGAACAGAACTGAAACTGTGTATACAGGATGTTATGCCAGAGGAATTAAAGCAAGTGGACTATAGAGTTCAGTGTGCTGAGATTCTATTTCCTGAAAATAGTCCTCGCCATTAGTAGTTCTCTCTCCTGAGCCCCTGGGATGTAAAATATTAAGGCTGGTCCTGCTACTATTATACAAGATCAACTGAATAATGGATAAAGAAAATGTGGTACATATACACAATGGAGTACTACTCAGCTGTAAAAAAAACAATGACATCATGAATTTGCTGGCAAATGGATGGAACTAGAAAATATCATCCTGAATGAGGTAACTCAGACTCAGAAAGACAAAACTGGTATGTACTATCTCATAAGTGGATACTAGATGTAAAGCAAAGGATAATCAGACTGCAACCCACAGCTCCAGAGAAGCTAGGAAACAAGGAGGACCCTAAGAGGGACTCATAGATCACCTTGGAAAGTGGAAACAGAGGAGATCTCCATGAGTAAACTGGGGATGGGGGAGCAATAGAGGGGAGGGGATGGGGGATGAGAACATGAGAGAATTGGATGGTCAAGCTGGGGGAGCGACGGAGTGGGAGAGCATTGAAAGAGATATCTTGATAGAGGGAGACATTCTGGAGTAAGGGAGAAACCTGGTGCTAGGGAAGTTCCCAGGAATCCACAAGGATGACCCCAGATTAGACTACTAGCAATAGTGGTGAAGGTGCCTGAACTGGCCTACCCTGGTAATCAGCCCACCTTCTTATAGAAACTAGGACTAGCAGCCCAGGGATGGCACCACCCACTATGGACCGGGCCCACCCGCATTGATCACTAGTTGAGAAAATGCTTTATAGCCAGATCTCATAGAGGCATTTACTTAACTGAGGCTCCTTCTCTCTGATGATTCTAGCTTGTGTCAATTGACACACAAGACCAGCCAGTACAGATGATGAACAAAGTGTTTGTGGGAATTCACAAAGCAAATACTTTTAAAATGGAAACTTAACTCCAAAACACCATCCCACCCCACCACTTTAAATAAACCTGCATCAGTTGTTTATATGCATTCATTTCTGTAGGCATTGAATCAAGTGGATTTTCTTCAACTATGATTTTCATGAGTGGCAAATATTTGCCTAGTGTCATCCTGCATAGGAGAGTTCCTCAAGCATAGGATTAATGAAATTAATGAAAAAGAAGCTTTGGTAAACATTTTCTTTCTTGAAAAAAAAAAACAAGTACCATTATGTAATGGTATAACACTAGTGAAACATACATGTGGACCTCAGTGTGTGTATTGTCTCTATAAGTGTTAGCAAGAGTCTGGGACTTGTCACAAATACATATCTGAGAAATCTGTTCTAAGTGATCTTTTTAGTCACTTTCTAATTTCATTTAGAGGACAAAGTATCCATTTTCATGACTATATATGCAATTATTTGTCCTATGAATCTGAGGAGATAGGATCTATGCTGAAATCGCAATAAATATTACAGTAATGGCTATGATAATTTCTACAGTTCTTGAATCAATAATATATGCTAGTCTTTGTTCAATGTGTTTTATAAGCATTGTCCCACTTTATCCTTATGTCCTAATTTGCTTTCTCTAACTGGGACAAAAGTATTGACTAAAAGCAACTTGGAAAGAAAGGGTTTATTTCACTGTATACTTTCCAGTATAGGTTCACAGGTTATAGTTCATTATTGAGGAAATTCAGGGCAGAAATTCAAGCAATAGCAAAGACAGGAACCATGTAGGAAAGCTAATTATTGGTGCACTGGTGGCTCTCTCTCTCTCTCTCTCTCTCTCTCTCTCTCTCTCTCTCTCTCTCTCTCTCTCTCTCTCTCTCACACACACACACACACACACACACACACACACACACACACACACACACACACACACCAGGACCAAGCTAACTTGGGGATCATACAATTAAGTATTGTTATTTCTGTTTCTCAGATGAGAAATATAAACCCCCAAACAATGAGGTACTATACACAAGAATCTGGATATGAACCAAGGGGTCAGAATATAAAGTTCAGAGTCTTGACTGCTGGAGACACTGGCAAGCAGTGATGGAGCAGGTAGCACGGGGCCTGCTCTTGGAATTGCCTGAAGATTACATGCCTCATAGATGCTTCTTTTTTTAAATTTATTTATTTTTATATCCCAACTGCAGCTTCCCCTTCCTCCTCCCCTCTCATTACCTCCCACTTCCCTCAGTGCCCCCCCATCCACTCCTCCTTTGCTTCTGTTCAGTAAGGAGCGGGCTTCCCATGGTTATCAACAAAGCATAGCATATTACATTGCAGTAAGACTAAGCACCTCCCCTTGTATTGTGGCTGGGCAAGGCAATCCAGTATGAGGAATAGGTTCTCAAGAGCCAGCCAAAGTATAAGGGACAGCCTCTGCCCACACTATTAGGAGTTCCACAAGTAGACCAAGCTACACAACTCACATGTATGTAGATGGCCTAAGTCAGTCTCATGCAGGCTTCGTGGTTGTTGATTCAGACCCTGTGAGTTCCTATGAGCCCAGGTTAGTTGTTTCTGTAGGTTTTCTTGTAATGTCCTTGACCTCTATCGCTCCTACAATCCTCCCTCCCTTTCTTCAGCAGGATTCCCTGAACTGGGCTTAATGTTTGGCTGTGGGTCTCTGCATCTGTTTCCATCAGTTACTGGATGAAGGCTCTCTGATGACAACTGGGTAGTCACCAATCTGTACAGGCAATGGCTAGTTCAGGCTACATATCCACTATTGCTAGGAGTCTTAGCTGGAGTCATCCTTCTAGATTCATGCAAGTTTCCCTCACATCAGTTTCTACCTGACCATGAAATGCCTCCCTTTCCAGTCATCTCATTCAGTTCTTTCCCCCTCCACCCACTCCCCAACCTGACCCTTCAAGTTCCCATGCCCACTTACCCACAGTCCACCCAGGAGATCTCTTCTATTTCCCCTTCCCAGGGAGATCCATGTATCCCTCCTTGGGACCTCCTTGTTACCTAGCCTTTCTGGGTCTATGGATTGTAGTCTAGTTATCCTTTACTTTACAGTTAATATCCACTTATGAGTGAGTACATACCATGTTTGTCTTTATGGGTCTGGGTTACTTCACTCAAGATAATTTTTTTCTAGTTCCATCCATCTGCCTTCAAATTTCCTGATGTCATTGTTTTTAACATCTGAGTAGTACTCCATTGTGTAAACATACCACATTTTCTTTATCCATTTTTTTTTTGGTTGAGGGGCATATAGATTGTTTACAGGTTCTGGCTATTACAAATACAGCTGCTGTGAACATAGTTGAGCATGTGTCCTCGTGATATGATTGAACATTCTTTGGGTATATACCCAAGAGTGGTATTGCTATGTCTTGAAATGGTGCTGGCATAACTGGATGTCTGCATGTAGAAGAATGCAAATACATCCATATCTATCACCCTACACAAAACTCCAGTTCAAGTGGACCAAAGACCTTAGCCCAGACACTGAACCTGATAGAAGAGAAAGTGGGAATAGCCTTGAACACATAAGCACAGGAGATAACTTCCTGAATTGAACACCAGTAGCACAGACACTGAGAGCAACAATTAATAAATAGGGCCTCATGAAACTGAAAATCTTCTGTAAGGCAAAGGATGCTGTCAATAGGATAAAAGAACAGTCCACAGAATGGGAAAAGATCTTCACTAACCCTACATCTGACATAGGGCTGATCTCCAAAATATATAAAGAACTCAGGAAACTAGACATCAAAATACCAAATGATCCAATTAAAAATGGGGTAAGATCTAAACAGAGAATTCTCAACAGAAGAATCTCAAATGGCCAAAAGACATTTAAGGAATTGCTCAACATCCTTAGTCATCAGAGAAATACAAATAAAAATACTCTGAGATACCATCTTACACCTGTCAGAATAGTTAAGATCAAAAACACGCATGACAGCTTATGTTGGAGAGGATGTGGAGCAAGGGGAACATTCCTCCACTGTTGATGGGAGTGAAAACTTGGATAGCCACTTTGGAAATCAGTATGGTGCTTTCTCAGAAAATTGAGAATCAATCTACCTCAAGACCCAGCTATACCAACCACTCTTGGACATATACCCAAAGGATGCTCAATCATACCATAAGGACACTTGCTCAACTATGTTGATAACAGCGTTATTTGTAATAGCCAGAATTTGGAAACAACCTAGATACCTCTCAACTGAGGAATGGATAAAGAAAATATGGTACATTTACACAATAAAGTATTACTCAGCTGTTAAAAACAATGACATCAGGAAGCTTATTTTTATACACAAAACATCGTGAGAACTACTAAAAAAAGCAAATCTCCCCACTGTCCTTCCCTCTCTTTCCCTCCTTCTCTGTACATGCTATTTATTATTCATGAAGTAAACCAGCTTCTGTCCCACACACTCCCATGTTGATGATGTTCTGCCCAAGTGCATGGGGCCTGGCAACCATGGACTAAAACTTTCAGAACCATGTCTCCAAATGAAAATGAGTCTTCCCATTCCTTAAGTAGTTTGTGTCAGGCATTTTGTCACACTGATAGGAAAAGTAACTCCCTCTTGTCTTTTGCCCTTTTATTCTTTTGACTGTTCTCTTAGCATCCTGCCCCATGGCAGCCCAACCTCAACTCTATGTTGTTAATCAGGGCACCCATTGTCCCCATTTTCCAAGGCTATCACTGTCATTGGACTACCGTTTAAATGAAACTGTAAAACCTACTTAAATAAAACACACAATTTATCTCAAGAATGAAGTTAAAAAAAAAGTCAGAGTACAGTATTGGGAAATACAAACACAACCTTTCCATACACAGAAGGCTTTCATTAGAGAATACATTAGACTTAGGGATTTAGCTCAGCAGTAGAGCACTTGCTTAGCAAATACAGAGTTCAGAGTTCAGTACTTGTGGGGATGGAAGGAAGAAGACACGGCAGTTCTTCTCCCAGAAGATGCTGTGGATGGTTTGTGAGAAGGAAAATGCATTGAGGGGAGAGAAGAACAAAACACAGGACCTTTATCAGATTTAAATAGAAGACTTTGAAACAAGGACAAAATCAGCATTTTAATTTATTTTTTCCAATTATGTAATCGTATTTATCACCGAAGAGAAAACACAGCAGCAGTTTGAAATGAACACTAAATCTTTTATAAAAGTCTGTCCACATAGCACCCTCCTATTTTCTCTTCTCCAGTTTCAACCACTGCCATTGTCCTAATGCTAACGTACTGCCTCACCCTACAGCCCACAGACAGCCATCTCCCTGACTCTTGTCCTGTCTAATTCTTTGCCAGAATTTGCTGATAACTCTGCAGGACAAGCTCTGTCTGTGATAATCAAAGGGATGGAGAAAAGTGATTGAATTCACCATTCTCCAGCCCCACGTGGCATGCCAGCTGCAGCCTGTGCAGACCTATTACAGTAAAAGCTGTGTTAGCTGGCAGTTACCCAACAGGAAAAAACTGGAAACTAGCATTTCTAAAATGCCCTAATACAAATCTCCAATCCAGTAGCTGAAATTGATGCCATTGAAATTCAACTATGGTGACACAATACTTTGAAAGGGGCCTGATCAAAATGCAAAGCTAAAAGTTGTCTCTGATGACTTGAGCTAAGTAGCATAAACCTGGTAGGCAAAATAAAATCTATCCTCTCAACTTTATACAGAGTGAAGCAAAACAAAACCCCAGGCCACAGAATGGTAAGTGGATCTCCAAACTCTAAGTAGGAGGAGGAACTTAGGAGACAGCTGCCAAACCTTCAAAAGAACTTCATCTTTACATTAACATAATTATAATATTTAAATTCAGAAACCTGCCTAATATATAATAAATGAAAAAAACAACATATAGAGTCCTTATAATTATAACTGTAGAAATAGGTGTGTGGTAGGGATAGAAATAAGTGAGGAAGAAAACACGACATTAAGATCCATTTTGACTTTAGGATGCTGGCACTCGAACAGAACCCCTGTTTTTCCATTATAAAATGTACATAATATCATTAGTTTATTGCTTACTGCTATTAAGGGTAAAGAGGGCAATATCCCCCATGAAGACTGAAGTACTAAAATTAATTTTGCTTACAGAAGCAAATGATAGCAAATGGCATCTGAGGTTGCTTCTAGCATTAAGCCAAGTAGATCCCAAGACTCAGTCTACTTCACTCATATTAAAATAGTCGCTTTTAGAAGCAGGGAAGTGTTTTTCAATTGCCTAGTGCCTGGAAAATTTAACTCAATTAAAAATATTTATGAGTCTTGAACTGTGCACTTCCTTCTGTGAAACGGCAATGAAATATAGAGAAATTTTGACTATTTGCCTACAGACTATTCCAATACCATTCACCTGAGTGCTGTCCTGGCTGCTGCCTGCAGGCTCCCCTTGCTTACATTTTCCCTTTGCTTCTCAAATCTTGCTTATACTTGACATCAACTCTCCATTTGAAAGATAGTAATCCTTTTCTAAATTCAAGTAGTGATCAATATGATTAAAAAATACTGATGACTACAGTGTGTCTATTTATTAACCTTCCAAGGCCATGCTGAGAGAATTGTTCACAAGAGATTTAAACCATTGAGCTTCAGTGTCTGTCATTTCTCTCTACATTCATTGATGTAGTTCATTCAGGTCATGGCCCAGAGGTTGTTTGCCTGGGCTTATGTATGGTCACCACTCCTCATGGGCATGACAAAGGAACTTGAGAATGTAGACTGCTTATGCTTTTCTCACAGGAGATGTATAACCTATTAATTTGTAATTTGTTCAATGTATAAAACTGACTTAGACCAATATTCAAGAAATATGAATGTGTCTAATCATTGATGACTAGTTCCCGATATCAGTAAAAAGATAAGCCCTAAATTTTAGTCATTGGTAATCCCCTTTATATTTCTGGTCTCAGTTCTCTGACCCATCAGTCAGGATGATGTTAGTTGCTCCTAACAAAGTACATGGAACCAAATGAAGTACAGTCCCTTTCAACCCTAATGTATGGAGTATATGAAGACAGAGCACACCTAGGTTTTAAATTAGTTTTCAGTCTTTCTTATAAAAAGATGTTTAACATGTACTCATTCATATTTCATGATTAGAGAAATAACGTGTACAATTAAGAATATGCCTCATTTGCTGGGCGGTGGTGGCACACATCTTTAATCCCAGGAATTGAGAGGCAGAGGCAGGTGGATCTCTGTGAGTCTGAGGCCAGCCTAGTCTACAAAGTAAGTTCCAGGACAGCCAGGGCTGTTACACAGAGAAACCCTGTCTTGAAAAAAATCACAATAGATAGATAGATAGATAGGTAGATAGATAGATAGATAGATAGATAGATAGATAGATAGATAGATAGATATAAATAGATGGATGAATAAAGAGTATACCTCACTTGCAAAAGAACTTCACAAACAAGGTCCCATCTAAGTTGGGCATATACAATATTTATTCCAAATTTTGTCCTGTGTCCTGTTCGTCTCCCTCTATCTTTCCCTCTCCCTCCATCTGTCTATCTGCCTCTCTCTCTCTCCACTCACACATACACTGATGTGTGTGGGTGTGTGAATATAATATATGTATGTGTGTGTGCACACATGGGCATATGTGTGCTTGTATAAGGTGGAAAGTTAGTGTCAGGTATAAACAGGTTTTGAGAAACAGGGAACCTAAGTAAATAAAGGAAGCCTGGTGGCAGGCAATAATTGAGGCTGCACTTAGGTGAATGTGTTCTGGAGCTGTGAGTGCATAAATAATCACAATTTCTATATATTTAATTTCTATTTCACAGAAAAAAGTGTACAGCCAAGCTTTGTAAGTATCTTTAATTGGTTTAAATTTCTTAGGAACTTGGCAATTAAAATACATCTTTACTTTCAGTATCTTAAGTGATACAGGCTTAATCAGTAACAATAGCTTTAGTCCTTAGATATAGTTAGCTTAATTGTTTAGAAACAACTCCATGTATATTTCAAGCACATAACTATAATTCATATACATGTATTTATATTTTAATCTTCTAGTAGAATGAAAATTATCCCATTTTAAGTTTACAATTCATCTATAAAATATAATTTTTGAAATATAATGAAGTACATCTGTCTCTTTTTCCTCCCTCCCTCTCATACACGTTTCACATGTACAGACATACAAAAGCAATCATTACCATGACGATAATTTTAATGCTATAAAAGAACCATGTTACATTTTTTTTCAAGGACAGGCAATACTATAAACAGCTCCCAGGTAAGACACTCAACCCCAGATAGGAGGCATGTACTTCACAGTTAAAGACTGCCACTATCAGGTTAAACTATGAGCCACTACATAGCACATCTTTTTTTTTTCTCCTGAGACAGGGTTTTTCTGTGTAGCCCTGACTATCAGGGAGCTCTCTCTGTAGACCAGGCTATCCTTAAACTCAGAGATCTGCCTGCCTTTGCCTCCTAAGTGCTGAGATTAAAGGTGTGCACCACCACCGCCTGGTCCATGTAGCACATCTTTAAGAAAAAGTACAGAAATCTACTGTTTACCCCAGTGAACCTCATGTTTGTCATTCTTGGTTTGGGTGGCTAGTTTAGCTATTGCCTCTCATCTAACAAGTTTGTGGCCATCAATCTCTTGGCAACTTCTCTTCCTCTAATTTCAGTATTTCCTCCTTTGGTAAAAGAAATGTACCAGTACCTAAAAAGGTAGACAGAACAGGGTTGTGGTGGCACACACCTTTGATCCCAGCACTTGGGAGGCAGAGGCAAGTGGATCCCGGGGAGTTCAATGCCAGTCTGGTCTACAGAGTGACCAAGGCTACACAGAGAAACACTGTCTTGAAAAACCAAAAAAATAAAAAAATAAAAAAAGTAGGTGGATACACTGGTGATGGGAAAGTCTGAAATATTAGAAGAATCCATTTTTAATGGTATATGCTACCCATTACACGATAACATGTATGAATAAAAACTAAAAATATATAACTAGAATATTCTATTTCTAGTTTGTTGTGAATTATTTAACTATGTAAAGATGTGTTACACTTGTTTATGCTATGGAATATTTCTATAACTGTGTAAAGGTGTGTTACATTTGTTTATGCTGCATTTGTTTAATTATGAAAAGATGTGTTGCTATTTCACCTTGCCTGCCTAAGGCACCTGATTGGTCTAATAAAAAGATGAACAGTCAATAGCTAGGCAGGAAAGGGATAGGTTGGACTGATGGGGAGAGAGGATAAATAGGAGTAGAAAAAGAAAGAGAAGAAAGAAGAGAATGAGGAAGAAGAGGGAGATGTCCTGGGCCAGCCAAGCAGCTGCCAGCCACCAGACACAGAGTAGGACATACAGAAAGGTAAAAGGCCCTGAGGCACAACATAGATGAAGAGATACAGATTAAAATAAGAGCTAAGATAAGGCTGAACATTTATAACTAATAAGAAGTCTCCATGTCATGATTTGGGAACTGGTTGGTGGTCCAAAAGAAAAAGCCTGCTACACTAGTTCCTACATGTGTCTAAATAACCTTACTTTTTTCACAATGGGGATTAGTTTTTATAAACACACACACACACACACACACACACACACACACACACACACACACACACACACACCTCATTCTGTGTACCAATTTTACAATGCTAGACAAATCTTGACTAGGGATTTCTAGTACATCCCTAGTGATTCTATAAACAGCCCCAGGTATGACATTCAACCCAAGGTAGGAGACATGTACTTCACGTTTAAAGATTGCCAGGATAAGGTTAAGCTATAAGCTACCTATAAGCTACTAAGTAAAGGTCCATGTAGCACATCTTTTTTTTTTTTTTTTTCTGAGACAGGGTTTCTCTGTATAGCCCTGGCCGTCCGAGGACAGATCATAGGTCAAATCAGCTCACAAACAGCACCTCTTTTGCCTACACATACACAGTATTTCTTTTAAAATTATTGAAATCTTTATCACTATTTAGCATGATGAACATCACCTTTAAAAGATCATAGTTTTGACTGTCCATTCTCATAGGACGTGAGAGTGTGGGATGTATAGTGGCTACTCTCTTTCCATAGGGCTAAATATTCAAATTTTTTTTCATTGTCTGCCTTCCTTGCTAAGAGAACAATGTTTGGTTTTGAAGGTATATCAGATTTTGATTCATATACGTGTTTTTGGGGGGTTGAGAGTCATGAAATTAGGAAGGGAATTACAGACCTTACGAGGAGGGGACAACAGAGGCCAATAGAACACATGTGTACGTGTGATATAAAAGCAGAAAGGATGAGCAGGGGGAAGGAAAGAAGGAAAAGGACCAGAAAGAGACAGAGATGGGGACTAGAACTGTAGCTGAGCTGGGAGATTGCTTGTCTAGCATACAAAATCCTGAGTTCCCTCTCCAATGGTGCTTAAATCAGATGCAGTCTTACACACATACTCAGAAGGTAGAAGCAAGTGGGTGAGAAATTCAAAGGTATTCTTGGCTACATAGAAAGTTCTAAGACAGCTTGGATATATAAGACTCTATCTCAAAGAAAAAAAGGGGGTCAAGGGGACATAGGGAAAGTGTTTATGAAAATACTATGATGATACCCATTATTTTGCACACCAAGTTAAAAAATAATAGAATGGTTAATATTGTAAAAATGACCATCATAACAAAAGAATACACAAACTCAATGCAATCGCCACAAAACCTCACATACAAGCCTTTAGAAGTTGGAAAATAATCTTGAAATTCATGTGGAAATGCAAAAGACCCTGGATAGCCAAAACAGTCCTGAATAATAAAAACAGTGCTAGAGGTATCATCATACCTGATTTCAAGTTATGCTACCGAGGTATAATAACAAAAAAGGGGGCAAAGTGATCAATGGAATAAAATTGAAGACCCACATATAAACCCACACTCCTACAGCCACCTTATTTTTGGCAAAGAGGCCAAAAATACACATTGAAGAAAAGTTTGTATCTTCAGCAAATGATGTTGACCAGACAGGACAGCTACATGTAGAGAAAAGAAACTAGATCTTTACCTCTCACCGTGAATAAAACTAAACTTCAGATGAATCAAGAACCTCCACATAAGACCTGATACACTGCATTTGGCAGATGAGAAGGCGGGGGAAATGCTAGAGTATTAGCACAAGAAAGGCCATTCTAAACGTAAATCAGGTAGTGCAGAGCTGAAGACCAACAATTGACAAATGAACTTTATGAAACTGAAAAGTTTCTGTATAGAAAAGGACACCATCATTAGAATGAAGGGGTAGCCAGAATAATGGGAAATTCTTTACATCTGACACTAGAATATACAAAAAGCTAAAAACAAAAACAAAACAAAACAAACAAAAAAGCAAAAAAACAAACACAAATAAAATAAACAACAAAATTAAAAATTGGGGCATGTTCTCAAAAGAAAAAAAATAGAAATGGTTGAGAAATATTTTGTCATGAAATATGACCCCTGTTTAAGAAGTTATTGGCAATTGATGGCTTCTGGAAGAGAGAAAGTCAGTTTTCTTTAGGGATATGGCTACAAAGTCTACCCATGCTCCAGTACATGGTCCTTATACCCGTGCACATATGGGAAGCACTAAGTGAACCCTGTGGGTTTGCAAATACAAACACACTGGGTGGTGGTAGTGCACAGCTTTAATCCCAGCACTCAGGGAAGCAGGGACAGGCTGCCCACCTGGTCTACAAAGCGAGTTCCAGGACAGCCAGGGGTACATAGAAAAACACTGTCTTGAAAAAAACAAAACCAAAACCAAAAAAAGGCAACAACAACAACAACAAACCCACTCATATGAAACAAAAACACATAAACATGAAATTGGAAGGGAATAATGGAGTGGGACAGGGGAGAAGTTGGAGGAAAGGAAACAGACTTGATTAAAACACGTTATATGCTTGTATGAAATTTCCAAATGATAAAGTGTTTTAAAAAGATAACATTTGTAAAATGTTGAACACCCTTAGCCTTTAGGGAAATGCAAACTAAAAAGACTGAGAGTTTGTATTACCCTAGTCCAAATGGCTAAGATAAAAGGCTAACAAATGCTGACATGGCTGTGGGGAAGGAGAACACTTACTGTTGGTAGGAGTGCAAATTGGTGCAGTCACTGTGGAAATCAGTGTGAGGGTTTCTCAAAAAAGTCTAGAAATGGATCTACCACATGATCCAGCTCTACCACTCCTGGGCTTATTCCCAAAGGTCTCTATATCCTACTACAGAGACACTTGCTTGATACCCTACTTCTCAAACACTTGCTCAGCCACATTCATTGCTGTTCTAGTTACTATAGGCAGAAAATGGAAACATCCTAGATGGTCATCACCTGACAAATGAAGAATGAAATTCTATTTAAGTGTAAAGAAATGAAACCATGAAAGTTTCAGGTAGATAGATGGAAATAAAAAATATTATATTGTGTAACATAACTCAGACTCAGGAAAACAAATGCTGCATGTTCTCTTTCATATATGGATGCTAGTTTTGACTCTTTAGATAAGTATGTTTAAATTGGAGTACCCATGGAAGTCAGAAAACCAGTAAGGAGCCATATAGGGAATTTCAAGGGAAGGTGGAGAGAGCACAGGAGGTATTAATGGGGGGAAAGGAATAATAGAACAGAAAGGACTTATTGGGGTGGAGGATGATGGGAGGGCAGGGAAGAGCAAGGAGTATCGGGAGTGATAACTAATACTAAAGACCTTTCAAAATGTCATATGGAAATCTACTACTGTAGAAGTTTCCTAAAATATATACATATAAGGGAGCTTACATGAAGTTACCCATAACTATGTATAGGAGCCCAGCTCCGACCTGTTGAAGGGTTCTTGGGGGGAAGAGTGAGGAATGAGGAAGTATTAGAAATATAGGCATAGATGGAGAGAAAAAACAGAGACACAGGATAGCTTCAGGAGGGCCCTGGGTCAATATCCAGCTGCCGACTTTATTCATAATCGGCCTTTTATACATCAGCAAGGGGAAGGGCAAGAGACCTCCCCCTTCCAAGGTTGATGTATAAAGTACCAACAAGTGTAGACCCTTCAAAACACCTGGCAACCATGCCCTTGGCCAAATCATCCCATTATGCATCCCTGCTTGGCAAAGCAAGTTCAGACTTTCTGACCTTGAGTAAGGCCTTACTAGGGAGCCTCTGTGGGCCCCTACAACTATGTAATAATATCTCCTCTAGATATATAGATCATCTGTTTTTAAGTTGTTAGTCAATAAGTTCCCATAGATACCTCCCACAACCCAAACATTACAGGCTATTGTTGGTGGTTACCCTTCAGAACTTGATGACAAGATCCTATTTCTAAAGACACCATGCACTTGAGTTATAAAATATGGAAAATCAAATTGGTGCTGACCTAGAAGTTTCATTCCTACTGGCTAGTGGATTTAAGGCCCACTCCATAAGGAGGAGCTCATGCCTAGTACCATTAATTACACCAAATACCTATGCCTAATTTGGTCATAGGCTCTATAGGAGAGCCTAGCACTATTATTCTGCTAAATTGACACAGTAAGAAATTCTCCTCTAAGTTCTTATCTCTATACCTGTATATTAAATACATCTCCCACCTCCCATCACAGAAGCTTCCCCCCCCCCAATAGGTGGTGATTCATACAGACTCACAACTGTTCAACCCACAGAGAATCAGAGACTTTGGAGTGCTCAGCGCTAAGCAGGACATCTATATCATACTTCCTCTCTCAAGACTCTGGAATCATTGTGGAAGAGAGATCAGAAAGATTGTAAGAGGCAAAGGTTATGGACATCTGCAGAGAAACAGTATTTGGCAGACATGGCAGGGATGTTGCACACATGAACTCACAACAGCTGTTACTGTATGCACAAGATTGATACATACAATATCCCAGTGTGGATGGAAGAGAGGCTCATAAACTTCCATTCCTAGCACAGGAATTATTGACAACTGAGAGCTGCTGGGAGGCAGAGTCAGTTTCCTTCAGGTATATAGTCTCTGAGAGGCTACCCATGCTTCAGTATAGCATCCTATACCCATGCACATACAGGCAGCATTAAATGGATTCATTGTGTTGCTTTTTTTAAGAGTACTTGAACTTGGAAAGGAAAATGGTGGGTAGGATAGGGAAGGATCTTGAGGGGAAGAAATACGGGTGTATTGGATGGAAACACTTTATAGCATGTAATTATCTGTATAAACTCTCACAAATTAAAAAAGCTAAAAATTAATGATAAAAATTAACAAAAATTTTCCCATCTTGAGATCTGTGCCTCTTCTTTTCAGCTGATGTCCCCTTGCCATGATTAACAAGCCCCTCCATGGCTGCAGATACTCAGTAGTGCACAAAAAACCTTCCAATTCCAGATCCTATTTTGCTTTTATTCTTCTCTCAAACATTACATCCAGACAACAGTTTCTCCTCCCTCCACTCTTTCTAGTCCCTCCTCACACTTTCCTTCTCCCCCAGATCCACTTCTCCTTCAATTCCCTTTAAAAAAAAGTGCTGTCCTCCCAGCAATATCCACTGAACATGGCTCAACAAGTTACAATAAGACTAGGCACAAACGCCCATATCAAGGCTGAACTAAGCACCCCACTAGGAGGAAAAGGGTACCAAGAGCAGGCAAAAGAGTCAGAGACACCCCCTACTCCTACTTTTAGGAGTACCACAAGAACATCAAGCTATACAACCATAAGGTATATGCAGAGGACCTAGTTCAGACACATACAAGGTCCATGTTTATCAATTCAGTCTCTGTGAGGACCTGTAAGCCCTGTTTAGTTGATTCTGTGGGCAGTGTTCTTGTGGTATCCTTGAACCCTCTGGCTCCTACAATCCTTCCTCCTCCTCTTCTGTGGGATTCCCTGAGCTCCACCTAATGTTTGGGTGTGGGTCTCTGTATCTGTTCCTATCTGCTGCTGGAGGAAACTTCTCTGATGATGACTGGACTAGGCACCGAGCATGAGTGTAGCAGAAGATCATTAGGAATCATTTCATTGACTTGTTTGGTGTTTAGGTCTACCCTAGATCTCTGGGCTATCTAGCCTCTGGTTCCTGGCCATCCAGGCAGCATCAAGTGAGAGCTCCTGTTGTAGAATATTAAGATGTGTTATATTTGTTTATGCTGTGGAACGTTTGTTTAATGATGTAAATATGTGCTGCATTCTTTTATGTTGTATTTATTTAACTCTGTAAAGCTGTGTTATTATGCCTGCTTAAAATACTTGACTGGTCTAATAAAGAGCTGAATGGCCAATAGATAGACAGGAGAAAAGACAAGGGGGCGGGGATGGCAGGCAGAAAGAATAAATGGGAGAAGATATCTGAAAGGAAAGGAGGAACAAGAAAAGAAGGAGAAGGAGAGGAGAACATCAGGGGCCAGCCACACAGCCACACAGCCACACAGCCAGACACAGAATAAGAAGGAAAGAAAAATATATACAGAAATAGACAAAGGTAAAAACCCAGAGGCAACAGGTCCATTCGCTTGGAAAATCTTTTTTCCAACCCTTTAATCTGAGGTAATGTTTATCTTTGCTGTTGAGATGTGTTTCTTGTGTGCAGAAGAAGAACAGATCCTGTTTTCTCACCCAGTCTGTTAGTCTATGTCTTTTTATTAGGGAATTGAGTCCATTAATATTGAGAGATATCAATAACCAATGATTGCTAATTCCTGTTATTTTGGTGGTGGTGGTGGTAATTGTGTATGTGTTTCCCTTTCTTTTTATTTTGCTGGTGTGAGATTATTTACTTCCTGTGTTTTTATGGGTTTAGTTAATCTCCTTGGGTTGGAGTTTTTCTTCTTGTACCTTTTGTAGGGCTGTATTTGTGGATAGATATTGTTTAAATTTAACTTTGTCATGAAATATTTTCTCCACCTATGGTGATTGGAAGTTTTGTTGGATTGTAGTTTGGGCTGGCATCTGTGGTCTCTTAGAGTCTGCAAGACATATGTCCATGCCCTTCTGGCTTTTATGGTCTTCTTTGAGTAGCCAGGTGTGATTCTAATAGGTCTGCCATTATGTGTTACTTGGCCTTTACCCCTTGAAGCTTTTAATATTCTTTCTTTATTCTGTATGTTTAGTGTTTTTATTATTATATGGCCAAGGTTCTTTCTTTTTTAGTTCAATCTATTTGGTGTTCTGTAAGCTTCTTGTACTTTTATAGGCATGTCCTTCTTTAAGTTAGGAAAAAATTTCTTCTTTATTTTGTTAAAAAATATTGCCTGGGCCTTTGAGCTGAGATTCTTCTCCTACTAGTCTTATTATTCTTAGGTTTGGTCTTTTCATAATGTCCCAGACTTCCTGAATGTTTTGTATCAGGAATTTTTTAGATTTAACATTTTCTTTGACTGATCTATTTTTTCTATCATATCTTCAATGCCTAAGATTCTCTCTTCCATCTCTTGTAGTCTGTTGGTGATGCTTGTATCAGTAGTTCCCATTTGCTTACTTAGATACTTTTGTTTCCAGAATCTCCTCCATTTGTGTTTTCTTTATTGCTTCTATTTCATTTTCAGGTCTTCAGCAGCACTGAAAACACGGGGCAATTTTCACACAATCAGCCTACCTGGTTCTGATGGCCAGCATGACCTCTGGTGGGTCAGGGGACTTCCACCACAGTTGTGGGCCCAGATATAATGACAAGGGGAGGAAGGGTGGTCAAGGGTTGGCTGAGTGGCACTGAAGGAGTGTTGGCCATCTGCAGGCAGGGGACTTAGTGTCTTGAGTGTCTACATGACCTCTGATAAAGTAAGGGGCTTCTGCCAGAATTGTGGGATCAAGAAAGATCTATGTGAGGGAGTGATATTTAAGAGCTGAGACTATGGCACAATTGAGTCCCATCGGGATTCCTTTCCAAGCACACATTTATAATAATACATAAGTGAACACAAACACTTTACAGCAGTGGTTTCAAAACATCTTTCAAGTACTATACTTTTCCAGAAATGCCTGAGGGTAGGCGTGGGACATGAAGGGGACATAGAAGGCAGAATAATGACACCTAAATATGTCTGTATCCCTATTCTTGATAACTGTAAATATGTTATCTTACATGACAAATGCATGCATTGCAAATATTAAGTTTCAGGATCCTGACAAGTTTATCTGAATTTTCCTGGTAGGCTCAAAGTACAGGGGTCCTTGAATATTTAGAAACTTCTCAATTGTGATCAGAGATAGGACTATAAATGAAGCATCAGGTGGCTGGGGTGGTGGTGGCTTTCAAGATGAAGGAAGGAAGCCATGATCCAAGGAACTTGAACAGCCTCTGGAATCTGGAAAGCATAGCAAACAGATTCTCCCTTACAGCCCTACTGGCACTGTGATTTTAGCACAGAGACTTTCACAGAGGTAGGTAGTAAATTTGCATTGTTTTAAGTGTGTTGTCTTTTTGCTATGGAAACCACAGAAAAATATTAGCATTCCTTTATTATACAACCTCTTTAGGGATTCTAACAGAGTGGCTTGAATTTAGATGTTTTCTACACTGGGGTTCTATAGAATAGTCTACTTAAGGTCAAGGTTTCAACATAGCCTGCTGGTCATTTCCCTCAGGTATGGCTTTTCTCTTGTTGTTGCCTTAGCTAGACTTCCTTATCCCAACCACTCAGGTTCACTCACCATCCTTCTAGTCACACCCCAAAGATATTTTTCTCTAATTGTGCCTACTTGACTATCACAGGCAAAATCCATCTCTCCTTCCTGTTTCATTATGCATTATGTGTGCTTTTCTTACTGAACTTGATATAAATCAACAAATCTTGAAGGACCAGAATCTGGATCATTGATCATGTACATCTTTTTGACTAATTATCCTTTTCTTTTGCAGGGCTGTGGCTAGAACTCAGGACCTTATGCACATGAGGCAAGAACTCTCATCACCCAGACCCTTATAGTGCTTTCTGTAAAATTATGAGGGTATTTTAATTGATAAAATGATTACTTTTGCTGTTTTTAATAAATGTACATCATGTACTTTGGTCATATGCATTCCATGTTCCCCTCTGTTGCCCTTCCTCTCCTTCTCTTTAATAAGGCAACTAGTAGAGTGTTTTCTCAGGTACATGTTTCTTCTCTACCATGTCTACATGAACCTCTTCTGTGTTTTCAGTCACTCTTTGTTTCTATCTTTCGTAGCAGTTAATGCTACCACAATTTTGTATGTATTTATGTCTTTAATGCCCACCTTCCCAGTAGACCATGTTTGATGACAACATGTCAGCCCTGTTTACTATATGGTACCTTCAGCATTTGCCACAGTTTTGGCAAATATCAAATATTTAGAAAATCAATGCATTGTTGAACACATTCTGCTCAGTTTCCTAGTATATAGGAGAACAGGATCTATTTGCATAAGCATGGATGTCAGGGATCACAGAAGGCAGACTGCAGCAAAGGGGCTGGAGATCATTTCTACCCACTGTCTCCCTACTCACAGTATCCAGCCCCTCTGTTACTAATAGGAATAGCCAGGCCTCATCTCACTGAAGCAGCTGTTCACTCCCAAGAGAGTGAATAAATGGAATCCTGGCACCGAGCTCGGAAAGATTGCCAACTTCCAGTACCACTTGTCACTGTGTATTGGAGACATTTCCTTGAGAAAATTAGTAGGCCTTCTGTGGATCAAAAGTGACCCAAATCCAGAGCACTCCTATTGAGATAGATCATTTTGTTTACTAAACTTCATCAGAGAAGATGCTTTTCAATTTCAGTGGTCAAATCAATACAGCAAGCAAACCTTATTGGATACTGCATATTGGATGACTTTTAATAATTAGGTTGGTTTGGTAACTAAGAGGTTGCCACCGATAAACTGTTCATAAATACTAATTAGGAAGCCCCAGTGAGAAATGTACTCCTTTGCACCTGTTACATAATATAACTGCACCTACAGCAAGGAAGAGTTTTAGACAGATTATTCTGAGTTTGTTTTTCCTTAACCAAGGCCAGCATTGCAAAGAGGTAAGATACACTGCAACCAGACTAGTATGATCAAAGGAATGCTATGGAGACATGCCCTCAAAAACATCTCTCCCAGTGTTGGCTCCACCTGAATGCTCACATTGTTTCCCCAATTTAAAGCTGTATTCATCCCCATGCAGTAAACAATGAAATGTCTCAGGGATGGAAGTGTAGCACAGCAGTCAAGTATGGTCTTAGCATGCCCAAGACCCTGAGTTTAATCCCCAGTACAACATAAAATATAAAACTATGATGTTTAAGATATATTTATGTGAATGAATGTTTTGCTGGCGTGTGTATATGTTCACCATGTATACACCTGGTGCCTACAGAAGTCTGAAGAAGGATTTAGATTCCCAGGAACAGAGCTATAAACAGTTAGGAACTACCATGTGACTGCTGGGAATTGAACCCAGCTCCTCAAAATGAGCAATGAGTGCTTTTAAATGCTAAATCATCTTTCCAGACCCCAAAGCAAAAATTTAATTAAATACCTGGAAAAGAGCATTCTAGTTTCTAACTGTAATAAGGTGACATGAATCTAAATTTAGAACAAGCTTTTTTATATAATAAAAAGAAAAGGGTTGAAAATGTGTGAGTGTTTTTATGTGTTGTGAGAATGGGAAAGAGTGTGAGTCATGCCCAAGACATAAAGATGAGAAGCAAGTGGAGAGTAAGCTATGACTACAGGTAAAGGGGCCAACTTCAAGTTTGCCTAAGAACGCCAAGCCTGACCACTTCCTCCCACCATTATGTTTGTCATATAAGAATGTCTTCTTGGGGGCTTAGAGAGATGGATCAGAGGCTAAAAGTCCTGACTGCTCTTCCAGAGTTCTAGATTCAATTCCCAGTACCCACACAGCAGCTCACAATTGTCTGTAGCTCCAGTTACAGGGAATCTAACGCCCTCTTCTGGCCTCTGAGAGAATGGGGCATGCCAAGTGGTACACAGACATAAAAGCAGGCAAAAGACCCAAATACATAAAATTAATTTTTTAAATAATGTTTTTCTTCTGGGAAAATGACAAATCTTGTTCTTAAATAGGCTTTTTTGTGCTCAACAGTGCTTAGACCAAGGCCATTTCTCAGAAAAATTTCAAAGCTTATTATGTTTCCTTCAGTTTCCCAACAAGCTCTTTTCTATGGCTTCTCTTTCCATCTCTTTACTTGGGCTCCAGGGAAAGGATTCAAAGGCTCTAAAACAGCAATCTACTTGGTTTTATATCTTATTTTGAAATAAAAATTGATGCCTATTAAAAAGATGTGAGGCGAGGCGTCAGAGAATTGTTAGAAGGGTAATTGGGGGTAGGAATAAGGGTTTCATTTTAGATGGATAGAAAGCTCACCACAAATCCTTAAAATAAAGCAGCCATCACTTTAATCTAATAGTCATTTTTATATCATTAATGGTGAGACTATTTCCTGATATGATACAGAATAGAATTTTCAATGTCATTAATAGTATAATATAAAAATAAATGTTTGGCTTGAATCTGTGAAAGACTTTTTTTACAGGCATGGGGAAATTAGCCAAATGGCACCTCAAGTTCAAGGATGTCTAGAAGAAGACTGGCCTAGTTTTTTACTTTCCTCAGATCCAACCCCACCTCTCTCATCTCCACATCTCTGTCTACTCCTCCTTTTTAGGTTCTAGGGATCAAACCTAAAGGGCTTTATAAATGCTAAGAATATGTTCCACTATTGAGATAAGCCAATAGTACAAATAAAATTCAAGTATGCATTGGCATTAAATAATATTAAGAAATTTCCCATTTTTGCTATGTTTATGTGATTTTGACACTGGAAGAAAAATATTCTTATTCTTAGAAAGGTACTGAAAGTTCTAAAATGTATACCATCCTGATTATTACATATTTCTTATTTTGTCTTTTTTTTTCAGAGCTGAGGACCAAACCCAGGGCCTTGTGCTTGCTAGGCAAGTGCTCTATCACTGAGCTAAATCCCCAACCCCTACATATTTCTTGTAATTAAAGATAATTTAGCCAGATGATTTCAATATAGATAAGGAATCATAGCTTGAACTTTGCTCTGTAAAGGACCCTAAGTATACTCCTAATATATACCAAATGGAGTCAGGACAGAATATAGTATTGAGTTACTTTACTAGAGACAGTCTACCATTTATATTTCTGTACAGATATTCTACTGAGTGAAATCTGGGACATTTTATTGATGTAATAGTTGAAACAGAACACTGTATATTCAATATATTCGTATGAATAAAATTTTAAAGGTAGAATATTAAAACTCAGAGTCCATGAATAACTACTTAGATAATGCTACATCTAAAAATACAACACAAAGATACAGTCATAGGTTAATGCTACCCAAAATATAGAGTCCAATGAGATATAATCTGTTATGACTCATTGGAAACAATGGTAGAAAACCTAAGGCCACAGGCTCTATTGCCTACCCAGATTCTGTATTTGAATCCCAGTCTGTCACCTCACAGCTGAGTTTTACAGGAAGCAGTTACTTTTGGAAGTGCAATTTCCTCATTTATAAAATAATAAGTGTATTTACCTCATAGGGTCATCTTGTGATTAATGAAATGCTGTATATGAAATGTTTAACACAGAGTCTGGGACACACTCAGCAGTCAGTTAATGGGCACCATTTCCCCTCATCTCTAAATAGCTTTTAATTACTGATCCATTGATAGACTTGGAAGAGATCATTATCTCTATGAAATTGAATGTAAAATTTTGTGAACTCTTATTTTCTGAAAAGAAGGTCCTTAACTTTTAAACACACTCTCAGAGGTCAACAAGCACCTCACACAGTTAAGATTCACTGCTCAAAAGGCATTAGTATAGCTAGTCAATTGCAGCTATATAACGTAACTATAGTAATAATAGAGAGTGATTGCCATATATTATATGTGTCCTATCACAACATTGTTGTCATCTCATCTAACAACACTTGGGTTTTCTAAGTATCAACAGCCAAGAGTAAATAGAAAGAGTGATGAAAGATACGGTCACTGTGAGACCTGCTCTTGGGAGCAGGCCCAGCAAGATGGTACACAATAGGCAGTGATACCCTGCCCCCCAACCTAATACTTATTGGCTCCAAAGGGGGTAGCCCTGATTAATGCCTTGTTATAATATTTTCAAAGGTCATCCTATATAATGAAGGATCCATGCCCTAATTGCATCATTAGAAAGACCATATTTGATCAGGAAAAGAGCATAGTATTTTTCTGAAATTCACGTTACCCAGAAGACTCTGGCTTCCTGAAAATGTTAGTAAGTATTTCAAAACTCTTGGTGATCATTCTTGAGGACCACTGTTTTACTATATACCTGCTTTTGCAGAGAAATGCTGCTAATATCTTCTACAGGAAAACACACAGAGCCTGCAAATGTGTCAGAAAGAAGACATGCCTATAATCAAGAATTAATCCAACTAACTATGAGTAACACTTCAAACACTAGCCAATCCATTCTGAATTCTGTTTTGTGATTCCATGTGTCACTACACACACCCTGAGAGGATTCCAACTTCCTTTTAAATCTCCCTTAAGAGGGGCTATGTGATTCTGGCATATCAGTCACATCCACTCTGAAGATGCTGCATTTTTTATTTTTATTACAGCTCTTTACTTTATCATTGTCACGGTCTGGTTTCACATCATAATTTATGTTCTCAGTTGCAGAAAATTTCTTGTCAGATGGTATGTTCTCCTAGCAACAGAATAAAACAGACAAAATAGTTCATTTGGGAGGCATGCACAGAGTATGATTTAGAGTAAGGCAAGTGACTTGTACAATTGGCAAGTACTTACTGTGCACCAACCAAGTTCTAAGCAGTGTACTAACTTCAAAGGACCCATAGTAAAGATAGACTTTTATCATCAAGAAGACAGATGTGTAAGTAGAGGATGTCAATAGACTGTCAAAGAAGGCATTAACAACAGGATATGCAGGATACAATAGGATATACAGGGTACTGTATCACTCATCAGAAGAGGCTTTGTTAGGGAGAACTAGATGTGTCCAGTGCATATGTGTATGGAGAAATGTTATAAACAGAGGAAATTACATGGACAAATGCTTATGGGTAAAAGATATGTTTATGGAATAACAAGTAGTTATATGGCTGTTTTCCAAAGGTCAAGAGAAGAATTTCCAATGTTGTGGCTAAAGCCAATAGTCAGACCATAAAGTTTCTTACAATTCCTAGTAAGGTGTTTATACTATTTAGAAGGCATAAAGAACTATTTATTTATTATTTGGAGGGGTGTGTGCCAGAACACATGTGTGGAGTTCAAATAATAACTTGGCTAAATTGGTTTTCTACTTCCATTTTTCCATGGGTTTCAGGGATTGAACTTGGGTCTTCAGGGTTGTGCAGCAAGTGCTTTTACTTGCTGAGCCATCTTCCCTACCCTGGCATAAGGAGCTATCAAAGAGTTAACAAATACAATAATAATTGACTCTTAAAAAGATAATATGGGTTGTACTACACTAAATAGATTGAAGTGAGGGAACACATGGAGAATGGGGGTAAATGTGAAGGTTATTGCAGCAATCTAGGCTAAAGATAATGGGTTATGAATTGAGTACTCTAATGCTGTTGTGGGTGCTGTACTATGCCTTCAATAGCACCCTTCTGAACCACGGCATTCAATACTACACCTGATCTCCACATGCAGCTGATACCCAACATTAAGCAATGGAGGAATTCAGACTTGTGCTTCCCCCTCACCTTAATTGAAGACAGCATTGAAGGACCACCTCAGCTTGTGAGCTCCTCACAGAACCAGCCAAAGTTCTTGTTGGAATTGCTTTCTGGTTCAAGCTATGCCTCCTGTCTAATTTTGCTTTGCCTACTGCTGTGGGATGGTCTGTATGTCAAATGTGTTGCTGATTGGTCAATAAATAAATCACTGATTGGCCTGTGGCCAGGCAGGAAGTGTAGGCGGGACAAGGAGGAGAATTGAGAGAACAGGAAGCTGGGTGAAGGAGACACTGCCAGCCGCCATCAGGACAAGGAAGATGTAAAGTACCGGTAAGCCACAAGCCACGTGGCAAGGTATAGATTAATAGAAATGGATTAATTTAAGCTGTAAGAACAGTTAGCAAGAAGCCTGCCACGGCCATACAGTTTGTAACCAATATAAGTCTCTGTGTTTACTTGATCGGGTTTGAGCGGCTTGGGACTGGCGGGTGAGAGAGATTTGTCCTGACTGTGGGCCAGGCAGGAAAACTCTAGCAACAAATGGCATCCAACGTGGTGGCAAGAGTTTCCACCTAAAAACTGAGAAAAAAGATTCTAAAACGGAGCCAAAAACAGCTTCCTAATTGTGTCTCTCAAATGAGCGGTAGCTGCTGGTTTGAGCTACCGGTGGGTTTCTGGTGTGCGTGCTCGACCTGCCATATGGCAGGAATGAGGCCTCTGCAAGTGGCACATTAAGCTGCATTGTGGATTTAGCCTTTGCTAGTACAAAACAAAAAAAGAGGTTTCTGGGCTACACGCTGCTTGGATAAAAGCATAGACCCACGATAGCTCCCAGAGCTGGCGGTAAACATACTGTACCACTGCCATGTTGGGAAGCTGAGGTGGGCAGAGCCAGCAGCCACAGCTGCTGCAGCTTAAAGCAATAGATTCACAATAAGACAGATTCAGATGTAATAGTTTACAATGTGTGTAAAATATATGTAGGCTTGAAAGAGATTAAAAAGGTGATATATATAGTTACAGAAACAAATACATAGTTTTAAAAAATAAAGTCTTTAAAGAGACAGTAAAATTAATATAAAAAATAAGCCACGTAAAAATGGATATTACACAGAGAATCTGCATTGTGTTGTCTTTGGGATTTTTAACTGCAGAAAAACATTTGATTGTAAAAGCTGTTGAGTTATGCCAAAATGTATATTTTAAAGGTACCTTGACTTCAAAATTTGGATATAAGGATATGTTGCTTTGGAAAGGAGATTCTGCTTTTGTTCTCACAGAAAGCCAGAGGCTATGGATTTGTTCCAGATTAAGATACATCAGGTTTGACCAGCCAAGACCCCCTGAAAGGTGACACCAAGGCCCAGATGATCCAACATCCAGAATGGTTTCAAGGCAACTGGCTCAGACGATACAGCCTCACGGACTACTCCATGATCCTAAAATTTTCTTTGTTTCCCCAGAAGATACAGTGCCCCCCTCCAGCAGGAAGTAGTAAGAGAAGCTATGCCCAAATTCCCAAATATACCAAGCTGACTTTGGAGATGTGTAAAGGTTAAAACCTTCCTTTTTAAGAAAAGAAAAGGGGAAGTGCTGTGGGATGGTCTGTATGTCAAATGTGTTGCTGATTGGTCAATGAATAAATCACTGATTGGTCAGTGGCCAGGCAGGAAGTATAGGCGGGACTAACAGAGAGGAAAATTGAGAGAACAGGAAGCTGGGTGGGGGAGACACTGCCAGCCGCCATCAGGACAAGGAAGATGTAAAGTACCGGTAAGCCACAAGCCACGTGGCAAGGTATAGATTAATAGAAATGGATTAATTTAAGCTGTAAGAACAGTTAGCAAGAAGCCTGCCACGGCCATACAGTTTGAAACCAATATAAGTCTCTGTGTTTACTTGGTCGGGTCTGAGCGGTTGTGGGACTGGCGGGTGGCAGAGATTTGTCCTGACTGTGGGCCAGGCAGGAAAACTCAAGCTACAGCCTACTCCCTTGCTGGTTTGTTCCTGTGAGTATTTCCCAACATATTTCCTGCATACAAACCTGATCAAAGGTAGAACATCAGTAGTGCCTCTCTACAAAATGAGAGGGCAGATAGGCTGCTTTGCTGTAAGCACTTTCTATCTTCTGTACCATTTTGTGGACTTTGGGATTCTTTGGCAATTCTTGCAGCTGTTTGAAAACAGCAGGAAACTAATATGACAGACGTTTAATTTTAGCAACCCCAGCAGGACTCACCGCAGTAATTAGAAATGTTTCACAACATACCACCCACAAATCTTGGACCCAGTTGGGGTTGACAGTGTCTACTTTCATAGATACAAAATTCTTTATAGCTGCCATGCCAAAGCTTGCTTCTCATGAAAAATCCTGCTATTCCCTGTAGACTGGCAGGAATGGTGCAGTTATCTTTTGCTGATACCAGAACTAAAAGCAGTAAGTCCAGCAGTTCTTAAAATGCAGTGCAAAGCTAAATGTATGATTAATATATCAAGGTGGATATTGCTACTATGTCTCTCCTCCCCTTTCACAAAGTTCCTCCGTAAAATACAATGACAATGCAGGCTTCTTTCATGACTTATTACAGCTACCCCTCACTTTTATCAATGGCAATCCATTCCTAAACTTTAACTTCTGAGATTCTGCCCACATCAGTACAGAGGCTTCATAGCAAATTTCTGTGATTGATGAAGGACATTTTACTATGTGGAACTCCTGTGTTTATGAAGTGGAGTACTGATTTTAGAATCAGAGGGCCAAAGAGTTTCCAACATGTAGCCAGGGAGTTTTCATCCTAGTACCTCTGGAAATATGTGGTAACTTCGGGGGATCTATGAAGCTCAAGAAGTGCGTGCAAATTTTATTGGAGAGATGCTATAACTGTTATTAGAATATAAAATCTAATATGCAGGAAAGCCTAAGAACCATTATCTACTCCAAATCCTGTTTTGTGCTTCATAAAGTAAAGTTTACAGAAATGAAGTTTCGATGACTTATCCAAGGTCGACCACTTTATTAGCAGCTCCACTGGCATTATCTAACATTCTTGTTTGCTTCACAGGAAAAATCCAGCAAGCTCTCTGCATCATTCCTAGTACATTAAAGTTCCCTCTCACTCTCTCATCACACCACTTTCCTGATACCAAAAAAGGAAACAAAAGCCTTCTTCTAAGCTGAGGAACTTTTATAATACTTCCTATTTATCTAGCATTTCATGGCTTTTCAGGGCACTTTCATATACTTGATTACATTTGACTTGAGCCTCAAAAACCCTTTCAAGGGGAGAAGTTATGAGTTAAAAGCATTGACTCTGAAACTGGACTGCCTGTTATGGAATGCCTCCTTAGCTATCAGCGGAGTCACCCTGAACAAGTTACTTGGTAGATTTTTGTGTCTCAGGTGCCTTATACACATGATGAGGATAATGATGGCATCTACATTATTAATTTCTTATAAAACTAAGTAGGTTAATGTGTGAAAATCACATAGCATAGCCCACCATAGAGTCCACACTTAATGAACATCAGCAGTCACCATGAGGAACATTTAATACTTACCAACAAGGGGCTCAAAAACCAGTTGATGCCTATGACTTCCTTTATAATCCTAAGCCAAAACTTTTTCAAAGTATAACATGTATAATTCGGAGTATAAATATAACAACTACAAAGCAATCAATCTCCCATGATTAACACAGCTATTAATTTATTTATGTTTAGCAATAAGCCAGATGTCATCCTTGCATGTCTAATGTGTAAAATTCTAAATCTGTCCCAAGAATCACTTCTTATTCCTGTTTTTAAGTTCACAGAAGAGAAAATCTAATCAAATCATTGAACACATTCTATTGAAGCCTCTTTTGAAGCCACATTGCTCACATCCCTCAAAGAATATTTTTAAAAAAGAAAAACATCTTGAGTATGCTCAACTATGAGGGCAATTTGTTCTAAATAAAATGTCATTTTAAAAACTCAAACCCCCTCCATAAAAGACCCTGTGTGAGTTCAAAAATGCGTTCACAAAGCTCAAAAAGAGTCCATGTCATATTCCCAAATAATCATTAAGGCATGGACTTAGGGTGTGATTAAATTGTGCTACAGTGCTCTTGCCTCCTGGCTAAAAGAAGAAGGAAGTGGCAGTGACCCCTTTGGCTGTGAGAATCCAGCACTCTCAAATGCACATCAGATGAGGGGCCTTTTAAATGACTTTCTCAATTACCATAAAGCATTTTATAAACTTCTCTACACGGGTCCCTCTGTGCTTTACAGGCTGGTAGAGTGTGTGAAATGCATCCCCTTTTGGCAAGAGCACCCCTAAGGGCAGTGAGCATACTCTTCAGCAATAGCTTAGTAAGTTACAATGTGTAAAACTGGGGGAAGCCTGTTTTCCTTTAAACACTTACCCATTCTGCTACTTTGCAAGTTTCAATACACAATTTTTTTTCAAAATGCTATCTACACTTGGTCATTCTTAGCAGAAGACTGGCTAAGACGGTTGCATTAGGAAAGTGGGGATTTTATTTTCTAACTTTAACTTTACTCCCATGTAAAACCATCCAGGTTTTTCAGTGTCATGGAAAATTATAATATCCATCAGAGGCCTTATTAATATCCATGCCATTCTGTAATAGAACAATTAAAATGAAGAAATTTTCGCAAATAAGAATCTAGTCCTGACTCTGCTTGTATTAAGTTCAGAGCAACATAACCTGAAGCATTTATCATATGGTTGAAAAAGGTTGTTTATATGGCTTGTATCCAGAACATGAGAATGCTGAAGCCTGGATCAGATCCTGGGTATAAGACTTAGAAGACCATGATTGTGGTCAAGACTACCTATAGCACTGGAAATCATTCTATGGGTTAGCTAACTCTTGTGCCTACACAGACACCTATAGCCTGCACTCTAAGACATGTCCTGGCTCAAGGCGGAAAGAGTGTAGTATGACAGAAAGGTCACCAACTAGATTAAGCATCAGGGCTCTGAAGCCTACTGCCAATTCTGTCGCAAATTAGCTGGTGACCTTATAAAAGTTACTTCTATCTGGATCTGTTTCCTCATCTATAATATGAAAGAGCTGAGAGAAAATTACATTTTTTAGCCAATTATCACGTTACTATAAACAGCCCAAAGTAGCAAGTTAACATAGCAATTCATTGTATCCCTGATGGAATTTAGATTTGGGGATTCTAAAATTCCCATCAACTGTGTCTGCATCTTTCAACAGAAGACCCCACTTGGCAACCTGATCTCACAGTGATTTAATATCTGCCCTTCCAGGAGTGGGTCTTGAATGTTTATGCTGACTATTCCATTTGCCATTCCTCCAGCTTCCCCATAGCAGGCACAACTTAGTACCTATTGACTGGATGTCATATACCAGCCTTGAAAGACATTCTAGGCCCTGAAGTTATTGTATTCATTCATTTGTTAATTTGTTGATTGGTTCTAGGACAGTAGCACTTGTAGATCATGAACCTTGTCCCCTCCATGCTAGCATGTGGACATCCTAGATTTAGACCTCTATTAGATCCATGTTCTCTATCTGAATCAAAAACTTACTTCTATATTCTTATTCTCCAACTCCCTGATCTCTTTTGAATTTACCTTCCAAGTTTTCCCCATCATACCACTGCCTGTTGTTTTCAGACTTTTTCAATTCCAACTTAGAGGCTGGCTTATTATCCCTAGGGTAGTTTTCCTAATGTACAAAGAGCTTCCCTTTATGCTCAAGCTGTAAGTGAGCAAGAAAGTCTGGTCTTACCTCCCCCCTTTGTGGAATGTTCATGTGGGCTCGCAAAACAAGTTTTGTGAATATAATACTATTTTGGATCTATACAAAATGATGTTTGCTATGGAAGTGTCCTAGTGTTCAGACCTGGCTATCACATATCATTATTATGCTGATTGGTTATTACCTATTGTGATGGCTAGTTTTATGTTAGCTTGAAGCCTGATACAAGCTAGCATCATTTTGGAAGAAGGAACTTCAACTGAGAAAATGCCTCCACAAAATTGACCTGTAGGTAAGCCTGTAGTGCATTTCTTTAGTTTATGACTGATTTGAGAAGGCCTAGTTCACTGTAGGTGGCATCACCCCTAGGCAGGTGGTCCTGGGTTGTATATGAAAGCAGGCTATGCAATTCATGCAGAATAAGCCAGTAGGCAGTGTTCCCCCATGGCCTCTGCTTTAGTTCCTGCCTCCTGGTTCCTGCCTTGAGTTCCTGTTCTGATTTTCCTCTGTGATGAACTGTTATCTGGGAGTGTAAGTGAAATAAACCCTTTCCTCCCCAAGGTTTTTTTGTTGTTGTTTTGCTTTGTTTTGTTTTGTTTTGTTTTGTTTGTTTTGCTTTTTTTTTTTGATGATGGTGTTTTATCACAATAGAAACCCTAACTGACACAGCTATGATTTTCAGTTTGTTAAGTATTATATCACTTCTCCACAAGGTTTATGACCACTACCTCTCTTTTTTTCTACATATAGTCTCAGGCTCCACTGTACTGACTCCACATCAATGACGTAAAATAAAAAATGAGTTATTGATTACATATTATTTCTCATCTTTCTTCTCCATTCACAGTTGAGTGGTTCCATAAAGCTCTTTGGGTGTTTGGGTTGTTTTGGTTTTTTTGTTTGTTTTTTGTTTTTGTTTTTTGAGATTCAAACTTTTTTATTTTAACTATTTTATGCATATGCATGTATGCCTAGGTATGTGTATGTATACACAGAGATCATAAGAGGCATTGGATCCCTTGGAACTGCAGTTACAGGTGATTGTGGGTCACCATGTGGGTGCTGGGAACCAAATTTGGTTTCTCTGCAAGAGCAATTAGTTCTCTTAACCACTGAGGCACCTCTCTAGACCACAGGCATGTTTTTAAGATTCCAGTTAAAGAAGGCAAAATCCTACAGATGTTCCTCTCTCTATCATCTAAAATTCTCTGATTATTCTATTACATGCAAACCTAAGGTCTATTGTGAAGGTACTTTACAGAATTATGTTTCTGAATCTTAAGATGGGGGCATTTATGTTGAATTATCCTGGTAGGTCATTTGCTTCCATGACCTTTTTTTTTTTTTTTCTTTTTTCGAGACAGGGTTTTTTCTGTGTAGTTTTGTGCCTTTCCTAGAACTCACTCTGTATCCCAGGCAGGCCTCGAACTTACAGAGATCCACCTGCTGCTAGGATTAAAAGCATGTGCCACCACCACCAGGCTCTTCCATGACCTTTTAAAACAGAGAATCTTTCCTATCTAAATGCAGAAGAGGTGGAAGGGATGGGGCAGAGGAGGAAGTCAGAGAAATTAATGGCACATGAGGGACCCAATCGACTATTGTTGGCCCTGAAGATGGTCACTAAACTATTTGTAGAAATTGAGAACAACCTCCATCCATGTAGCAAGCAAAGAAACAGATATCTCAGCTCTTAACTTCACAGAAGGAAGCTAATCTAAAAACCTTAATAAGCCTAATAGGTCTCCCCTTAAAGTTTTCAAAACAGAATGTACCCTGTCACCTTGGTCTTACCTTGTGAAACTCTAAGCAGTGGCATCATCTGTATCACATTGTGCCAGCCTTAGATTTTCAGAACTGTGAAATAATTTGTGTTATTTTAATTTAATACATTTTTGATCATTTTTATAGTAAGTATAGACAACTAATATATAAGAATATTTCTCAATGTTCAGTATTATTTCCACTTTGTTATTATAGTTAAAGGGATATCTTAAGCTAGTAGGCATATCAATATTTTCTAGCCAGTCAGAGTGGTGCACACCTTTAATCCTAGAACTTAGGAGGCAGAATTAGGCAGATCTCTGTATGTTTGAGGTTAGCCTGAGAAACATAGTAAGATCTTGTCTCAAAAAAATATCTGTTCTGTCTTTACTGGTCATAAATTTTTTAATTAGGAATCTTGCTTCTCTGTAAACTTTCTGAAGTTATAATTTCATTTTTCTTTATGGCTGTTGTGGGCTTATACTGCATTTTCACTATCAATTCACCTATTAATAGGCTGGCTCGGTTTGTTGCAATTTTGAATAATGCAGCAATATGTACAGTTGTTTCTGTGCTAGGATAGGATACTGAGTCATTAGGACATATGCCCAGAGGTGGTATAGCTGGATCATAAGATAGCTCGGCCTTTATTCATTTCCATAATGGCTGGACCAATGGTGCATAAAGGCTTCTCTTTCCCCTCATCCTTGTTACAATGTGTTGCATTTTTTGATGATAGATATTCTGACTGGAGTGACATGGAATCTCAAATTAGTTTTAATTTGCATTTCTCTGATGTCTACAAATGTTGAGCATCTTTTTAAACATCCATTGGTCATTTATTGGTTGACATGTTCGTTCTTTTGCTGTTGAAATGCTGCCCATTGTATATATTTGGAACAATAACATCTATGGCCAGCAAAGAGTTTTCTTATCCTGCAAGTTGTTCCGTGTTGATAGTGTCTTTTGCTGCTCAGACCCTTTTCACATCTATTCCTATTTGTCAATTCTTGCAATTATTTCCTGTGCAACTAGAGAACGGTTTGCACAGTTCTTCCTCATGTCTATATCTCTTGGTTGTTATTGTTAATCATTCTTTTCTCCTTTTTCCATTTATTAATTGTAAAACCTAATGAGTTGCATTGTATTTCCTACTTTGATCATCTTCAGCCTCCTCTTGTATCTTCCTTCCGCCTCCTACTGTCACCTTCCCTCTCCCTCCAAGCTCTCCCTCCAAGCTCTCCCTCTACTTCCATGTATCATCTTTTAACTCAAATTATCACTGTTACATGTATTGTTCAGGTCTTCTCTAGGCTATCATATTGCTCAGATTTTATGATACAGTTTCTGCATCCTATATGAGTGTTTTGTCTAGAAGTTTTAGCATTTCATAAGATCTTTGATCCATTTTGAGTTGATTTTTGTGCAGTTGAGAGATGTGGGTCTAATTTTATTCTTCTGCATGTGGTGTTGCCACTGTCTCCTGCTGTATATTCACTGAACTCCACACTCAGATATAGGCCAGAGTTATCATTCTTCAAACAAAAGCACTAGAAATCTGCTGTGAGCCACGTCTATGCTTTTCCTTTTAACGTGGAGCTGTTCATTTACAATCATAGGTAAAGCTACTGTCAGTCATATTTCCTTGGAATGTTAACTGGCTGAAAACTTACTGTTATTTTTTTTCTAGAGGGAAGTCTCCTTTGAGAGACCCATAGGGAGAAAATTTCGACACAAAACTCAGGAGCATCCTGTTTTCATGTTCTCACACTTAGGTTCAATTTTCATCTCAATTAGGTTTATATTTTCTCGGTATAGAAAGTAATCTCATGAAATACACAAACTAGCCTACTGAAGGTTTGAATTGGAATGAACTCTGAGTTGATTGGACACATGTTGGTCAATTAGCATTTCAAACAAGTATCAAAGAAGCAGAGGAAGATTTCTTTACTTTTACATTTACTGGCATCAATTGAAAGACTTTGGAGACCATAGGAACTTAATTTTCCCTGCAAAGTTAAAGGGAAGAAATAAGAATGGATTTGATTGGAGTTTGGGGAGAACATTTTTCATTGTAAACAAATCTTATTTCAGTACAGGAGCTGTGATTTTCTATAAAAAGCAATATTTGGAGCTTCTAAAATGTTTTCTTTTTCTGTTATAGAGATACAGCTTTATATCCTTGTCTCTCACACACGAAATATCATAGAAGCCTCTATAGAAGCAAAATGTCCCACTTACATGACCTCAGAGAGGCAGATGCTGGTAGTGCCAACCTTTTTGTTACACTGGGATAAAGTTTTAAATAGAAGGAAAGGGTAGAAAATATGAACTACTTGCAAATTGCTTCCTCATTATCCCAGGCCTTTAGACTTGGGAAAAAGGAATCTGAACCTCTCTTGGGTAACTAACATCATCACTTGCAGCTTCCACATTAAAAATAATCTTGCCCTTGCTGAGGATACATGAACTTTGATGTTCTAGATCTCAGCATACTTTCCAGCTTCAGAAATCCCTATTATCTAATGTCCCTAAATCATTAGTCATACTAGGCCCTCTGGCACCCCAAGACTGAGATGTGTATTCAAACTCAGAGTTTATTTTCAGGCAGCAGAAAGAGAACAATGCCTGAACTCCTCAAAGGTATCACAGCATTTGCATAGTATTTTATTGTTAAGTAAGTTAGCAGTTAAATGACTGGTTATAGATTTTGTATATTGTATATTTCCTATATATCAAAGGTAGTAAGCCCAGGAAGGATTCATAGTTCTTGAACCTACCCCTTACCCTTCATACCAAATGGCTAATCATGTCAAAGTGGGAAATCAAGCTCCCACCAATGGATTGAGATGCAGTTACCATCTACATCAGGCATAGAAGACAGAAGCCATCTTGAGCCAGTGTGATTGGTAGCTCAGTTTGGGTTCTGTGCTTGCTAGCTCAGTTTTGGTTCTGACACACAGTGTTTGCAAAAGGAATTGCCGTTTGGAGCTACTTTCACTTTGTTCATGTGTTCCTTTGGGTGACATTGAGATTCTTCATTGTTGTTGCTAAACAACATGAATAATAAACAGAATGTGTCATATACTTCTGGGTCTCAGTCATTCACATCTTAAGGCAGCTAAAAAAGAAAAAAAACAAAACACAGGCATACTTCAATAGACACTGTTGTTCACTGGGGACAGCTCTCTGGAGTTCAAGCTGAGCACCTGATAGCAACTCTTTGCCTGTTAAAGTGACCTTGAAAAGTCCCAGGCATCTTCACTGGAAGCATCATGATACATCATGATAGGCTTTGTCAAAGTCAGTCTAGGACCAAGAAGATAGAGACAAATGATTATATGAGCTGGATCAGAGTCTCCTCTAACTTTCTACTCTATAATGCAAGTAGACGAAACACAAATCCAATGTCTATTCACAAAGAAGTATCTTTTTCACCTAGAATAACCTGAAATTTTTTCCCATGTGGTTGACTGCAGGTCCTAGCCTCTTTCTCAATTATACAGATGGGAAAGAGACAGAACTGAATAATATGTGACACTGAGGATCTGATGTTTCCAAAGAATGATTTCAAGACTAAGGACATCACTAGCCCAGAGTCAGTCTGTGTCTCAGAAATGGAAATAAGAAAATTTCAATACAAATATGAGCCATACCACTGGCTTG
Organism: Peromyscus californicus insignis; assembly: GCF_007827085.1. Taxonomy (NCBI): domain Eukaryota; kingdom Metazoa; phylum Chordata; class Mammalia; order Rodentia; family Cricetidae; genus Peromyscus; species Peromyscus californicus. The sequence goes on from NW_026294391.1 coordinate 99,091,975, forward strand.
CAATGTGGCCTCCAGCAGATCAGTGATATTTTCACTCTGCCTGAGTTTCCTAGCTCATATTTGCCACTGGGGCTGCCAACCTCCTCCCAGCAGACTCTCATGCTTGCGGCACATCTCATTCAGAATGTCTTATTTGAAATGCTTTCACCTTGGCCATCGCTGATGCCTGAAATAATATCACACCAGAATAGCTGTAGACTGAAATGCATCACTGACTATATCCCACTGTTGGGGCTCATGCTGTTGCACTGCTTGGTGGCTAGCTATTAAAGAAATAGCAGTGACTCTAGCACCCCTGCTTAATAGACTATTCCTCTGCACCTCTGTCTTATTACTCCAAGAAAATAAGATTTTCCAGTGTTTCCCAGACAGTGCAATGGAAAAATGTGCTATGAATTAAAATTTAACAGAGAAAAAAATGCAAAGATACCCTTAGAAGTTAAAAATAATATGCAGATTTGTTTACTACCTTGGTTATTTCCAAGATAACGAACTTGATTCTAGGAGAAAAACACAAACACAAACAAAAACAAATAGGAGAATGTTCTGTGCTAATAAAAGCTACCACTGGCACCGCCTGTTGAAAACATACCTCCTCATGCCTTAACTCCATGCCAAGCACAGGAATAGCTCTGAAACAAAATTGTAGCTATGTGCTTTTGCATATTCTCAGTGTTCCTCTGAGTCACCCCTAAATCTCACAAGGCTCCAAAACCATAGACAGTTTATGCCCCTATCCCTCCCCTAAGAGATTACTTTTCTAACCACGCAAAGATATTTCTTAAAAGATTTAATTATTTTTATTATATGTGTATGGATGTTTTACATGCATGTATGTCTGTGCACCACATACAGACAGTGCCCCTGGCAATCAGAGGAGGGCAGATAGCTGTGAGCTGCCATGTGGGTGCTGGAAACCAAACCTAGATCCTCTGGGAGAATAGCCAGAGCTCTTAAATGCTGAGCCATTTCTCTTGCCCCTCACCTGAGATAACTTTTAAAATGCAAATGTCCAATTCTATTCCCTAGGCAATCTGGCTATTTTTGTTTAACCAAATGCCACTCTTCTCCCCATCTTCCACACAGCAACTGTTTTACCAGACAAGTTTTGAAAGATGTTCCCTAAGATCTTCTTCATCCTTGATGTTCTAGTAAGGATGTAACACTGGCATCACCTAACAACTTGTCAGCAATAAAGACTCTAAGGTTCTGCCCTTTAAACATGTAATTTAATAAGATCCCTAGGAAATCTTCATGCACAGTAAATACTGACAAGTATTATTTTCAAAGGATTGTATCATCTGGCAGCATAATAACCTGTATTAATCCTTCATTGTGAATTAGTTTCAGAGATAACTCTACCAAGTCACTTACTCATTCAAGAGTTGGGAATCTTAAAAAGTGCCTGACTAGTTTGTTAGGAAACAAAATTTATATTCTGTCAAGATCTTAAACTAGAGGAATCCCTCACTAGTGGTAAACTACAAGGCACCTTGACAGACTCATGGGGATACTTTGAAAGTAGGTGAAGGGAAATAGTGAACAAGTAATACCATGTAAGTGGTCACTTATGGTATCAATATATAGGGTTGATTTGTGCTACTTAATCCAGACCCTGAGCCTCATAAATTCTATTCCTATCAACTCAAACTTCTCGCTATTTTATTCCTCTAGTAGGTCAGAGGAGGCTGGTTTTAAGTACAGGTCTCTGTAAAAGATTTGGTAAAGAGTATGGAATTTTATATGGGTCCTCAAGTCTATTCCATTGATCAATGTGCATCTCTCAACCCTCATCAGAGAAGCTTTTTATTTCAGTAGATGACAATTAACACAGAGAGTCAAAGCTGGTGCAGAGAATAAGAGAAGGCAAATACTCAACCCTAAATGAGACATCTATATCACACCCTGTCTTCCAATTAGCTCAGGGACAATTGAGGAAGAGTGTAGCTGGAGAGTTTCTCTCTGGGTCCCACCAAGCACCCATAGTCCCGCAGTCCACTTATAAAATAAACACACAGATGCTTATATTATTTAAACTGTTTGGCCAAATGGCTCAGGCTTCTAGCTAGCTGTTCTTTTATCTTAAATTAACCCATTTCTACTAATCTTTAAGTTGCCACATGGCTCGTGGTTTACCAGTATCCTAACATCTTCTCATGGTGGCGGCTGGCAGCATCTCTCTCTTCCACCTTCCTGTTCTTCTAATTCTCCTCTCTGCTAGTCCCACCTATACTTCCTGCCTGGCTACTGGCCAATCGGTGTTTTATTTATTAATCAATCATAACAACATATATTCACAACATACGGGACATCCCACAGCAGAAGAGGAAGTACAAATATTTTCAGAGTCACACACTGGATGGATACAAGGAAATTGTTTTCTGAACACAGGAAGGCAGTTGTACCTTTGAACCCACAGTAGTACGATACAACACACAAGACCTAGTAAAGCTCTATTCAGATAGACATAATGCCAACATGGACAAAGAGGGGTGGGCATGAAGTCCCCCATAACTGATATGCTCTGGACAAGTGATCATTGTTGGGAGAGATTGAAAGTTAGTTTTCTTTAAGACCATACTCCAGTGGAAGGGCACACATCCAAGAGTATATTAGCATCACAAATTGGACCTAATAGTTTTTTTTAAAGAAAGGGAGGACACAATGTTGGGTAGGGAAGGGGGTGCGGGATAAGATGGAGGGACAAATATCATCAAAATGAATGTATGAAATTCTCAACTGATATTTTTTAAAAAATGAATAAAATGTGTGAAGAAGCCTTATGAAACATCACTGATTCATAAGTGAATTAATATATAATTTAAATAAAAGAATTTATAGGAACCCTACATCTGCTTGGCTATACTCCCTTGGAGAAATGAGCAACTCTGACTAAAGTACTACAGCATGAACATTTTCATAATAACCAAACTAGGGAGAGAAAGCAGGGAACCATTGCAGGAGTGTTGGGGATATTTTTCCAACAAAGGAGGGAGCCATGGTGAGGCCAGGCTGAAAAGATGTTTGACTTTGTTCCAACTGGCTCCTGTAGACAAATCAGACCTCAGATACTGACTATTTTAAGTCCTATTCACCTATCAGCTACAGAAAAAAGTAACTCATCCTTTTTGTAATATAACATCAGATTTGGGGTTTCTCAAAAGTCCAACCCACTGATTTTTCACACACAATATGAAAAGAAATATGCAGAAAAGACTAAATGATAAAGCAATTCCCTTCTAAAGGCACCAAAGAACTTAATCTGAGCACACAGTTAGATAATTGTGGTCAAATATTAGACTTTGGCATTTTGATTTCAAATAGCTTAGCAGGAAAACATAAACACTTGATTTAACCTGGATTCAAACACTTGTAGCCAGTTTCACAGCTCATAGCCAAGAAAAGCAAGTGATTGATTATGTGAAGTTCCATGAATAAATTGTGAGAAGTTGGGAAGGAGCACCTATCCTATTTATTGTAGGATGTTAAGGTATACAAAATATGAAGAATTTTTATCCTGAATAAACAAGCCTCCAACTTAGTTCATATTGAAGCTCTTCAAAAGAACTCTAGAACAATCTCTCAAGTTAGTTCACCCCTTTACACATGGATAAAATTTGAGTCAACAGTTTTATACAAAATTTTTGCTCCAGCAAAATCAATTCTTTGAATATTTAAATATATATTCCTTTTCATCTGATTTTAAATTCTTTTGAACACATTTGTAAAGCCTATCAAATTTGTCCATACTATTCTTCCTTTCACTGCCGCTATATCTGTTCAGGAAATTTTTACCACAAATACAGCATTTTAGAAATAAATTCCCTGTGTTCCCATAATCTTTGTTATTACTGTGTACATTTGAGTTTATACTGTTAACAATATGGTTAAGTTCCCTTTCTTCCAGGACATAATAAAGCGTATAGGTGTGCTACAATCAGCTGTACAGGCTTTTGAGGTTATGGTCTGGCCATCCAAATAGAGATCATCATCTCAGGATCTGCTCCAACTAAAAGAATGGCCAAAGAAGGAAACTGGGACAGTGAAACTGCCTGACAACCTCTAGCCTGAGCTCCCTGGGAAATCAGCTGTTCTGTACTACAGCCTAGAAAGCATAAAGTGCTATCTGCCAGGACGTACTTGCTCTGTGTTTCAGACATATTATCTTTGATAGAGCATGCCTGCCTTTGCCATCCTTCCAATTCTCCTGACAATCACCTTTGTCCCACTTTGACTTCTATTTCTAAATCTTCCCTCATTCAAAACTAGAGCCCTGTGTTATATTTATAACTATTTTCTTTATGTTTCAAATCCCTGTTATGTTCTCTACAGTATTGAACATTCACATTCCATCATTCAGATGGATAGTGCTCATGAGTGTACATGTACACATACATGTATTTTTTAAATATATATATACATATTTATGTATATATGTGTATATATATATATATATATATATATATTTGTGGAAACCTACACACAGGCATTTGTTTCAGATACAAATAAATTCCACTAAAATACTACAAATGGTTTTTGAAAGATTTATTAATTATGTGCATATGAATGTTTTACCTGAATTTATATATGTGTAGCATTGTTGTGTCTGTCACCCTCAGAAAGTATGGGAATTCCCTGGAACTGGAGTTCAAGATGTTTGTGAGCCACTATGTGGGTGCTGTAGTGGATAGCCATTCCAGTTTTGGTCTGGAAGTTCCAACCCCCATTGAGGCTTCGGTAACTATCACGCCTACAAGGCGGGGCCAAGAGAGGGCCCTGAAGACCCGAGATCAGGATGCGCCACCTTCTTTTGGTTCCCCCGACCCTGGACGCTAGAGGTAGACTAAACAGAGTTCTCCAGAGAACACCACCAGACTGCGCTACGTCTTCCCCAGACCCTGTGGCCTATCCCTTCATTTGTGAGTTACCCCACAAAATAAACCTCCCTTTTAACTACATGGAGTGGCCTGAATAATTTAACCAATAGGGTGCAGAGAATCAAACATGGATCCTCTGCAAGTACTGTGAACCATGAAGCCAGGCCTCCAGCCCCTACAAATGATTTCTAATTGTGACATAGGGAAATGTAATGCATAACCTATGCTGCAATTTTAATGTTAGTTCAAATGAAACAGCAGCAAATGTTGTTGAGGTTATTTCTAGTTGTTCACCTTGTGCCTAAAAAATGACTTTCTAACTCACTCTATTTGTACATTCTATAGACATCAGTTCCTATGTATATATGTTTATATATTGTGCTTATGGTGCTATCTAAAGCATGGGATTATTTTTTTCATAAATGTTCTCTCAAATAGTTGTCATTCAATTGCTGACACCATCACGAATAAGTTAGACTTATAGTCACTAGCTTACTACTCTTCTACAAAAAAAGAGCTCCATTTCCTCGTCTGAATTTCTAGCATCTAAATTTTCTTTTCTTGTTATCAGAAAGAAAGGAATGAATAGAAAATTATGGCCATACTCTGTACTTGTTCACAGCATGCTCTCTGTGCCTTTTAGTTGACATTAACATACAGTTGGTTTCCTTAGAAACTTGTGTAACAGACTGTGGAACCTCTTTCAGAACCACTGAAAAATTTAAAGGGCCATGTCCTCTTCTCCTCTGGACAATTTTAAAAAATATTTTTAAAAAAAGCTGCTTGGCTTTTACATGGCAAGGACACTGTAACAGGGCTTTCTATGGCTACAACGTAAGATGTTTGTAACAACAACAACAAAAATGTCCACTGAAACATGTTTATATACACATATAGTTATATACAAAACCATGCACATATGGGAAAAATCAAGACCTAAATTGCTTTTTCTGGCTTGCTGACTAGGCTCAAGTTCAAAGGCTTATCGTAGGTTTTTAAAAAGAAATTATATAATGTGCATACTCTCATGGGTCATAAATAGTAGTGGATAACACTGCTCCTGGAAGATATTCAGGGTTCTTGAGCTCGGCACAGTATTTGAATCATCATATCTGCTGAAACATCCCTTTCTTTCTTACAGTTTACCTTCTCCTATGTTTTCTGTGATACCCCACTGTCTTCAATAGCTTAGCTCTTGACCAGACCTTTTATATGTAGTTTATAAGCTGTGCTTCTCTTTCCATTGCATTAAGACTCCTTTTTAGCCCCATCGCTTTTCTTGGCCTTTGTGAGCTGCCTCACTGACAGCAGCCAATACTATTGTTTCCACTACAATCTTACTGTGACTACCATCTTCAGTTCTCCACTGAGCCCTGGCCTCTCTCCGGACCTTTAATTTCAAACACCCAGGCAAAGATATCAGCCAGCAAATCCACCTGAAATCCTACTCAATGAACTTGATGTCAGACATCTATCTTATCCCATAAACTATCAGCCCCTTTAGCTTCCCTACTTGCCTATTAGAAACAGTACTGTATTCCTATATTTCAAACCTGGTCCATTTTTAAACTAATGTTTTCCTTTTCTTCTTTCAAAGCTGCCCATCATGAAACACCTCGAACATAGTCATTCTACAAACATTTATTGAGGGCCTAACACAAACCACTAAGCTTAACATTAGGAAAATAGTAGGGTTGTTTCTATACTTTTCCGTGTATAAGGAATGTGGAAATCTTCAGTTACAGAGAGTGTAATCATGAAAGGTTACCTAAATCCTTTCTGTCCTAAATAACTAGAAATAGGATTTTTTTTAATGTTAGATTTTTGCATATTTGGTCAAACTCTCCTGAAACAAAGACAGTCACCTAAGGACCAATCTCAGATGACACCTGAATACCTGGGCAGTTAAGCTTATGAGTTGACACTGGAGTTACCTCAGTGATACTGGGCCAGCAGATGATGGTCTTTTTTGACCCTTATTTGTAGCATGAATCTATTAATAAAACAAACCCGGAGCCAAGTATTGGGGTGAACACTGGAAGATCAGAGAGACAAAACAAGGCATAGCTAACCTCACCTGGCCAACTTTCTCAGCTGATCTTGTTTCCTCAGACTGGATGCCTCTGAGTCGTCATCCAGAATGAATCTCAGCTGAACTGCTGCTCAAAGCCTGAAAGCTTAACCAGCCAAATGCTTCTCGTTTGTGGTCCTCACGCCTTATATACCTTTCTGCTTTCTACCACCACTCCCTGGGATTAAAGGCTCACTTTCTGGGATTAAAGGCATGAGTCACCATGCTTGGCTGTATCCTTGAACAGATGGATTTCTGCCTCTGGAATGCTAGGATTAAAGGCGTGTGCTACCACTGCCTATCCTAAGTATCTAGTGGCTTTTCTGTTCTCTGACCCCAGATAAGTTTATTAGGGTACACAATATTTTGAGGAACACAATACCACCACACTGATTAATCATTTTTCATTTTAATGTATAGATGATAAGGTCATTGCTCAAGCAGGCAAGAAATTTAGAATGCTATGTAACAAGAAACCTAGGATCCTTCAAAGCCTACATTTTCAGATAGGGAAATAAAATCTCTATTAAGACGTAAAAAAGATTGAAAGTACTTATTCATTGGGGGAAAAACTATACACATAAAGGAAAGGAATTTCCAATATGGTTCCCAACTGTACAGTAAATGATTACCCTTATACCCACAGGTAAGTATAGCTTTTGGCCTTTATCCAAGAAATCTCTTTTTCCATCACATGGAGGCTACAACTGGTCAAATGCAAAAAATAAATGACCACTAGGCATCTAGACTCAGTTGATATGCCTACAACACAAACCCCACACTTAAGACTCAGGGAACATCACAGAAAAAAAAGAGGGGTGGCAGAGAGATTGAAGAGCCAAAGGACCAGGACATCTACATCATGATAGTGTCTTCTAGACATGAAAGGGAAATTGCACTGGTGAAATCTCAGCAATATGCTTGCCTGCACAAGATGTGCATGATGACCATACCAGTTGACATGCCAACATGGATGGGAGAAAACTTCACAAGACCCCACCCCAGATGAAGAGGTATGGGCAATCGATGGCTGCTGAAGGAAGGAGAATTTATTTTCTCCAGGAACAATCTCCCTGATAGGTTATCTAATCCTACGTGGTCAGCCTTAAACACATGTATACATGGACAAGACTAATTGGGCTCAGTAGGGTTTTTTGGGGGTGTGTGTATGTGTGTGTGTGTGTGTGTGTGTGTGTGTGTGTGTGTGTGTGTGAGAGAGAGAGAGAGAGAGAGAGAGACAGAGACAGAGACAGAGACAGAGACAGAGACAGACAGAGAGAAACAATAACAATTACAAAATGAGAAGGTCATGAATTTTAGACAAGGTGGAGGAATATAAGAGGAGTTGGAGAGACAGAGGACTGGAACTGATGTAAATACAGTATACTCATGTGTGATATTCTTAAAAGTTAATAAAACGAGGCTACCAAAGACCCCAAGGTGGCTTCATAGGTTCATGCTCAAATTGAGATTTAATCCCAGATTTTTTTTTGTAAATTCAGTTATGCTGAAATTCAACTAAACTATTCTACAACTTAAAGAAATGGGACACAGTCAATTCATGACTATATTTTAAACTATTATTCTGGTTATAAAATCAAAAGCATTAGCTCTCTAATGTGTAGCCCAGGCTTTCTCTTGTCTCCCTGCTACACTGTACCTAACTTACTCAGTTGGCTATACTAATAGTATAATGCACTTTTGTATTTTTATGAACTTCCAAAGGTTTATATTGCTTCAAGGATTCACATTTTTGAAATGTATACTGCTCAGTCATCTTAGCAAGCAGATGTATGTGGTTATATAGAGATTTTTGTTCTCCTTGGTTTGAGTGAATTTAATGGATGACTTGGCAGAGAATTGAGCAGATACTAGGTCCGTTTCTGAACACTTCATGAAGATTAGATTGGTTCTATACAAGGATAAGTTTCTTTTGTACTGATGGATAAATGGGAACTGAATATATCATGACAACAACCTGAGTATTTACATATACAAAACTAAAGTATATCCACAAAACGACTTGCAGCACTATTTACACTAGATAAGATATGGAAACAATCTAAATGTGTATCACCTGATGACTAGATAATCAAAATTCGGCACATCTATGTAATGGAATGCTATCCAGCAATAAAGAATAAAGTGCTAATTCATGCATGAACCTTTATAGCATTATACAAAGAGAAAAAGACACTCATAAAAGAGCATTTATTTTATAATTCTAGTTGCATAAACTTCCTGGGAAAACTCAAAGAAACAGAAAATACATTATTATAGTTGAGTGTGTGTTTAGACCTTTTAAGCTTCTTTCTTCTGCCTTTTTTATAAAATACATAATAGATTCTTTCAAAGTATACTCAATTCACTGTGTTATAGCTCACTAGAACTTACTGCTTCTTTCCAACTGCATTTAAGTATATATTATCTAACTTTCCACTCCCTCCTCCTCTCACTCCAAAACATCTGATAATCACTATTCTATATTCAGGCCAACATTTTATAGTTTCCATACATAAAGACAGCTTGAATTATGTCTTCCTGTATCTGAATTATTTCATTTCACATAATGCCTCTAAGTTCTATTCATTTTTCTACAAAACACGCAATTTGAATCTTTTTGTGGCTTAATAAAAGTCTTATGTGCATATATTTATGTGCACACATATATATGGCATATTTTCTTTTTCCACTCATCCATAGATTGACAGTTAAGCTAATTCTATATCTTGTATACTATGAATGGAGTCACAATTTTAAAAAAATCTGAATGTAAAGGTTTCTCTGTGGTATGTTGAAATAGATTCCTTTGGGTCTATAGTCAGGAATGAAAGAGCAGAGTTACATGGTAGTACATTTTTTAGTTTTTCCATGGTGCCTCTGCTGGCTTACTTCACACTACCAGTGTATAAAGGCTCCTCTTTTCCCATATCCTCCACAATATTTGTTGCTGTTTCTTTGATGATGGCTGATATCAAGTCAGTTTTTTTAACCAAAAATATCCTTTTATTTTCTTTAATCAAATTAAACATCATATGAAGACTCCACCTGATCAGGCTGATAGGAACCTTTAACCAATAAGGGACATTCTATTGTTCCAGAGATTTCCTCAAATCAGGAAACTTTATCTAGGCCCTCTAAAATCAGACGTTTGTTGTCTGTACCATTGTCCTCACAGGATCCCTTACCTTCTTCTTGCCCACTGTCCCCAACTCCAGATTTTTCCTTGTATAACAGCAATCACAGGGTTTAGGTGACATTGGACCCATCTTCAGCTTCAGAGATGAAATGATCCCTGCCAGTCTGTCACGATTCACCACTGCATCCACCTGCCACTAGGCTTGCTTTGTGGCTTGTAGAGGTTCAAACCTCTGGATGTGTGTTCTTTGGTTGTGAGAGCCTATAGTTTCTGTCCCATAAGTGAATCAGGAAAGTACACTCCTATGGAAGGCAGCAGCTGTAGAAGTTATTTTTCAAAACTTGTGATATTGGCATAGGCCAGAATAATAAACAAGTAGGACAGCATGCAGAATACAGAAGCACTGTGTGGAAATAAGGGCAGATGCCACTATAAATAAACAGAAAACAATGGGCTATCAGGTAATGCTTCTCAGACAACTATTTTATTGTATAGAAATATGTACACAAAATAGTCACCCTTTTTTTTACAATGTTCATTAAAATAAATTCCCAGTACTTTATTATTTCCAGTATTAATAAAACCCTGAAACTTGACAAAGAACATTTGGAGAGTGGTATAACTTGGGGTAAGGATGAGTTCTTAAGCAAGACACAAGAAGCACAAGGAAAAAGTAAAAATAACAATGTGAACAATCCTATTTGTAAAAGCTTCAGTATAGCTGGGCATGGTTGCTCACACCTTGTGATGAATAGTTTTTATTTTCAACTTCCTTAGTTCAAGAAATCCCTAGGAGGGACAGAAGTCACGACTCAGCAGTTACTAGAGCTACATGGTGGGACATTGTACAATATGAATCAACATATGAAAAATGAAAAGACAAGAGATAGAATGTGTGAAACTATCTTGCAACTTATAACCTACAAAACATCAGACAGTGGAACTCCACAGTCCAGAATGATAGCTACAGGGGGCTGTTGAGCATCAAGAGTAGGGTTGATTGGACCCATGCTTACAGTAAGTGTGAAGTACTATATATATATATATATATATATTGAGGGCGTTGCATGAAAAAATATAATTCACTGTATCTCATTTGTGATTTCCATATGGACTAAATGTTGAAATAATATTTTTGAGACATATAAGTTAAATATATTGTTAAAATGAACACCAACTGGTTCTTACTACTCTCCTTAATGCATTTACTAGCAATTCTTAAAGTTTATTTGTCTCATATTAGATTTCTATTGGACAGCACTGATCCAGAACAATGAGAAAGCTATAGAAATTAAAAATTAAAAAGTCTAAAAATGTAAAAAAGGTACACCATCTCCTAATGAACAAGAAAATATAAATTTAAATGACAATGTATATCACATTGGCAAATTTAAACAAATCTGATCTTCCCTAGTTTTTGCAAGGATGAAGAACAACTGGAAATATATGGGCATCTGTAGGGGTATCTGTAAGCCTCCTTGAAAGACCTTCTTTCATGTTTCTGACCTCACTGCTTTAACTTGAACATTTGTGTTAACTGTAATTTTGGCAAATGCCTGAGGCTGAAACAAGAGGATTGTGAGTTTCAAGACCAACCTGGGCTACACAATGAGTTCTGGGCACCCTAAGATATAAATCTGCAAGAGTCAGGTGTTACAGCACACAGCTTTAATCTCAGCACCCAGAAGGCAGAGGCAGGTGATTCTCTGTGACTTTTAGGCTGGCTTGGTCTCTACAGCAAGTTCTAGGGCAGCCTAAGCTACATAATGAGACCCTATCTCAAAGCAGAAATAAAGCATGTGTGTGTGTGTGTGTGTGTGTGTGTGTGTGTGTGTGTGTGTGTGTGTGTGTGTAGTATGTATATAGAGAGGTAAGGGGAAATAGGTAAATACATTGTGGTACATGAGGACAATAGCATATTATCCAATAACTAAAATTAAAAACTAGGGCAGCAATTCTCAAAGCATGACCACAGAAATTTGTTAGCCATGTAAATTCCTCTACCCCAAGCGAGACCAACTGAACAAAAACTTCTAGGAGCAAGGGACAGCAAGATGTGTTCTAAGCGGGAGTTTGAGAACTAATCAACTAGAGCTATTTACTGGGCAGATTTTAAAAACAAGAATGCTGCTGAAAGTTAGGTATATTATGGTATAATTTTTAATAAACTTAAAAAATATGATTCTATGTTACTTGTAGACACATACATGGCAGTGAAAATATAAAAATACATGCCTGAACTCTCTAATTGGACTTAAGATCTCATCAATGAGAGGGAAATCATGCTTTGTACTGGAAACCTAGGCAACCACTCAGGGCTAGTGAAGGCATGGATCTTGGAGGAGAACCTACAATCACCACTTTACTAAACCAGCATAAACCTAATTGTACTCTAAATATCTGTCCTTATATCCACAGATAAGTGTAGTCCTCACCCCTCATCAAGGAAACATCTCATTGCAATAGACAGAGACCATTACAGAAAAACACAACCAACCAAATGCAAAGTTGTGGAGCCCACTTGTAATGGACACATCTACAAAACAACTACTGTATCTAAGACTCAGGGAACATCATGGAAGAGGAGATGGACAGGGTTTGTAAATTGGTACAATTATTTTGGAAAACAATTTGGTCCATAAAAACCTCACAAATCCTCTCAGGTGTTTTAATCCAGTGATTCAGTTGTTAGGAATTTCTCTTTTGGAAATTGTTTAAATTTATAACAAAAAATTAATGGTCACATAATTTAGGGTAAATTATCATGCAATGGAAGCCTTGAAGTCTTTCACAAAGCCTCCTTATTCTCTTTTACATGATCACAAGATTCTAAACATATGATTGTAATTAAAGAAAGAAAAATATAACATTTGGTTCTGGCCCATTTTGTGTCAGACATAAAAAATAATAAATAATAGATGGGTTTTATCTCCCAGTGAAAACGTATTCTTTTTGTTAAAAGATATAAGTATGTCATAAAAGAGAATAACATACATTTAAAAAGACTGGAAAACAGCAGCTGTATACAAACCATGTATACCTCCAGGTTCAATATTCAGTCTCTGCTTTTACTTAATTTTAAGTATTTATATTGTTTCCTCATTTTGTAAAATGAGTATGTTATTAGTCTGGGGACATCAACAATATCCACCCAGACACAAGACTTTGGAATCAAATAGTTTCAAAGGTCAGCTTTTATGACCTATGTTATTGTTACAATGTATGAATTTTGGCAATTTAATCTCTTGCAATTTATTTACACATTTATAAAACAGATTTATTAATATTTCCAAGTTTATTTTGAGGAGGGGGTTAAACTTGAAAAATTTCATAACATTGCTAACTGTAAATAAAGTAAGTTTCCTTAAAAACAAAACAAAATGAAAAAAAACAGCCAGAGGATCAGGGAGTTTGCTGTGAGACTTTCTTTCTTAGTAATTTCAGAAGCTACATCCATAAAATCTCACCAACATGGCTGCCAAAACATGAGCTGGAAGAGGATGACACCAACAGATCAGCCAAAGTGGACTGGGAAAAGCCCATGAGGCCTCAACCCTACACAAAAAACTAGGGACAACTAAAGAATACTAAGATCTGGAGAAATGGTCTTCTCCAGGGAAAAACACATCAATAAACCAAGTGGTCAGCCCTGAAAACGTACATACAAGTAACATTATACAGAATGAGCAGGTCATATTTAGGAATATATGTAAACGGAGGTAGAGTTTTCTGTCCCAACCGTCTGTTCCCAAATACTGGGCACCAGCTTCCCAAATTTCCACACAGAGACTTATATTAATTATAAATGCTTGATCGATAACTCAGGCTTATTGCTAACTAGTTATCACTTTTAAATTAACCCATTTCTAGTAATCTATGTATTGCCGTGTGACCATGGCTTAACTGTTCCTCTGGCATCTTGCTTCTTGGGCGGCTGGCTGGCATCTCTCTCAGCTCCACCCTTCTTCATCCCAGTACTCAGTTTGATTGTCCCACCTAGCTTCCTGTCCAGCTACTGGCCAATCAGTGTTTTATTAGCAAATGAGAGTAATACATATTCATAGTGTAGAAAATGATCATCCTCCAGCAAATATGTATGTATGTACATATATACTCATGCATGTAACAACAATTAATGAAAAAAGAGGCCATAAATTTGAAACAGAGCAAGGACAGGTATATTGGAGGGTTTGGAGGGAGAAAGGAAAGGGAAAAACAATGTAATTATATTATAATCTCAAAAATAATAGAAAAAAAAAACATGCCTGGAGATGATCAACCAAATTTATGGTAGTACTTCTAGAGTAATGAAGAAAGTAAATGCGATGTGGGAGATGAGGGCTCAAGGCAGATTTCACGCACAGAAGTGATGATTTAGTCATTTTAAAAAATATTTGAGATGCTTGGATAAATGCTCTGCACACACGTCATGACACTGTTGTCTAATTAATTCCTTGGAATCAATTCAGAGAGACAGAGTCACTGAACCATTTCTTTCAGTTACCACTATTACCACCCTGGTCATCATCTCTTTGGGTAGGTTGTATTGCAACTGTTCATTACTAATAACTTTCATATATATCCCAACAATTCAGCATACACAGTAAATAAAAGCATTAACTTTGAAGAAATATCACTTTACGTACTATTTTTCTGTTTGAGTACCATTCAAGTTTATACTTCTCTCCTGATATTTAAGTGTATTCAAAATTTGGTTCTTATCTAAATCATTGTGCTGGCTAGTTTTATATCAACTTGACACAGGCTAGAATCATCAGAGAGGAGGGAACATCAACTGTGAAAATGTCTCCATAAGATCCATCTTTAGGGCATTTTCTTAATTAGTGATTGATGGGGCAGGTCCCAGCCTATTGTGAGTAGCGCCATCCTTGGGCTGGTGGTCCTGGGCTCTATAATAAAGCAGGCTGAGCAAACCATTAGGAGCAACCCAGTAAGCAGCATCTCTGCATGGCCTCTACATCAGCTCCTACCTCAAGGTTCCTGCCCTGTTTTAAGTTCCTTTTCTGAATTCCTTCAATGATGAACAATGATATGGAAGTATAAAGCAAATAAATCCTTTTCTCCCCAACTTGAGTTTTGGTCATTGTGTTTCATCGCAGCAATAGAAACTCTAAGACACTCAACTATATAATGCCAGTTACTTACAGCATGCTACAGAAAATGGGTTTTCTTTGGTCAAATGAGTCTATGAATTGACTCATAAACTTGCAGGACATTTTTCTGCCCTCCTCCTGTTGATGATCACTGCTTTCACTTCTCTTACCTGCCATCTAAGTATTTCTTATACTATACTTCCTGTCTCATAGTACCAGCCACACAATACTTTTTTACATACTTGTTCATGATGAATCCAACTATGCTATATTATTTTTCCAAGTAAAGCTTACTCTGCCTTGAAAAGAACTGAAAGTGAATACAATATAAAAACTCCAAGGCCACAGTGCATATTTCTCTAGCATCTAGCAGAATAGTCCACAGATAATCTAGAGTAGAAGCTCTATGGGAGTAACAATCATGGCTGTTTGTTCATACATATTTAAGCAATGAGCAAATTTCATAGCACTCTTAATAGATATCCAACCATCATTTGTTTTTTTTTAATAAATGAGTGAGTGAATGGATGAATGGCCTTTATAATTTTGTTTCAATAAATAATTGTTTCTTGCAGGCAATAAATACTATTTGAGATCTAGAGAATAAATTTAGAAGATGGCAAACCTCTTAGATACTCTACAACCCACATCATTAATTTGGCAAAGATTATTATTCTGATTGTAAATGAGTTTTATAAGCCTGTTGTGTGCTTACCTATTTCAGAGTAAGGTCCATAGCTACTGGTAAACGAGTGTTTGGTTTACACAGGTGCTGTGTAAGCCTGTTACTTCTATGATTTAATCTTCAGGATATTCCTATGGGGCAAGACTCGACAGCTATGACTGTTCCAAATCACAGATGAAGAAACTAAAGTCCAAAGAGATTTTGACTTGCCCTACCTGACACATCTGATAAATGAGCAAGTGAGTGCTGTGGGATGTTGTGTATGGCAAATGTGTTGCTGATTAGTCAATAAATAAAACACTGATTGGCCATTGGCTAGGCAGGAAGTGTAGGCGGGACAAGGAGGAGAATAAAGCTGGGAAGTGGAAGGCTGAATCAGAGAGACACTGCCAGCCGTCAAGATGACAAGCAGCATGTGAAGATGCCGGTAAGCCACGAGCCATGTGGCAAGGTATAGATTTATAGAAATGGATTGATTTAAACTGTAAGAACATTTAGCAAGAAGCCTGCCATGGCCATACAGTTTGTAAGCAATATAAGTCTCTGTGTTTACTTGGTCGGGTCTGAGCGGCTGTGGGACTGGCAGGTGAGAGAGATTTGTCCTGACTGTGGGCCAGGCAGGAAAACTCTAGCTACAAGTGAGGGCTTTGAAGTATAACAGCAGAGTTAAAAACGATGGTGTCTTCAAATTGGTTAATGGGAGTGAGGTTAGTATCTGGATCTGCATAACCCTTCAAGTTCATGATGACAATGCCTTTCATGAGAACTGGTTTGTATTTGTAGAAGGAAAGTGAACACTGACTAGCTTTCTACTCTCCATGTATGGCTTTGCTATGCCCTATTTGATTTATTTCATCTCTAGAACAAGTGATAAGAAAGAAATATTTTTGTTATTCCCATTCCGAAGACAAAGCAATGGAGAATTGAAATATCATTGTCAAGGTCATATAATTAGCACTGGAGAAGCTTAGTTTGGTCTCTGAGTCTGTATGTTTTACATAGTTGATTTTTTTTCAGTTGCATTGAAAGTTGTTATACCATATGATTAAAGAAAACTCATAATAATTTATTTTAAATGTCTTAGTGACATAAATAAAAGAAAGCCCATACTATTTAATATGCAAAGATTGTAACTTGTCCTCACAGCATCTAATCAATATGATTTTTAACTCAATGGTTTTAATACCACAAAATACAACACTTCCCATAGATCATTGTGCAAGCCAACACACAAAGTAGATGCTCATGTTGTCAGCTGACACATCATACCAGCTGAGTAAAGGCAGCACCCTCAAGACCACAATTCTGCTTACTACATATATTCTAGCTAAGAATCAAAGGGGTAATTATTTACAGTCTGAAATGCCTTAAAGATTTCTAGAAATATTGACCTTTGATGAAATACTTCATGGCTCACTGACTCCTCTTAATACACCTATTATGGTATTTGTAGAACTATAATTATAGCCACTATATCTTGTTTATACAATATTCAATTACATGACATGCCATTTATCTCAATAATTAATCTCAATAATTATTCTATTAAATCTAAATGAGTTTTTAAATCAATCTATATGCTAAAAGTTTCTCCACCATCATAGCACCATCCTCATGTCTATCATCTTTATGGGAGCAGCTCCCTGGGAGGTTGGAGCAAATCAGCATGCAGGAAGCTATGAGAGTAATGGGAATGAGAAGCAAGCTTTTGTGGCTCTTTGACATTGTTTATGCAAAATAATTGGCAAGATGCTTCGCATACCAAAAATCATTCAATCTATTCATGGAGTCACTCAGCCCCCACCACCCTAACTCCCTAGGGATACTTAAACAGAGCCTACTTTGTCCTAGACAGGATAGGAAAGGGATTAAATGAAAGGAGCTGACTGCTGGCTATTTGCTGAGAAGAGGGGCATGCTCAGCTTACTTGCTGCATCCTGCCTGCACACTTCTCTGTCTCTTTCTTGCCCAGGCATGAAGGACTCAAGCCACATCCCAGCGTCCCCTGCTCAGTGCAATCTGTATTTGTTGGGAGCCATGAACTCTAATATATTTAACCGCTGGGACTTTTCATTCCTGCTGTAATGCTGTTTCCGTTGTCAGTCTCATTCTTATGGGGATGGGAAATTGCAAAGAGACCACACACATTTCCTTCTATCACAACTCATTTTCTCTGGCACAGATACTTCAAGTGTTCTGGACACAAAGGAAAGGAGACTAGGCAGTATTTTGAATATAAACTATAAGGCATTTCATCTCTGTCTGACATCTTCAGTTAAGCGTAGGGATAAAGTACAGAACTAAGGGTGGTTAAGAAGTAGGTTCTTGCCCGGCAGTGGTGGCCCACGCCTTTAATCCCAGCACTCAGGAGGCAGAGCCAGGTGGATCTCTGTGAGTTCGAGGCCAGCCTGGGCTACCAAGTGAGTTCCAGGAAAAGGTGCAAAGCTACACAGAGAAACCCTATCTTGAACCCCCCCCCCCCCAAAAAAAAGAAGTAGGTTCTTCCACATGGCTGCCATGCCCCACATGCTTGTCCTGTTAATATGAGAGCAGAAAGAGAAGTTTATATGGTCTATGCAACCATTCTTTTTCCTTACTTTGGTCCCTAACATAATTCTTGTAGTGTCTAACCTAATATACTATTCCTGTTGCCTTCTAAGGTTTAGTTAACTTCAAATTTAGAGCTTAGAGGTACCTGGAGATCCAGTGGGTCAAATGTACTATTCCTTTTCATGTTTTCAGAACAGCAGAGGAAAGAGAAGGGAGGGTAGCATGAAAGCCCAAGGAAGGAAGATACAGTCAGTCAAACTCACCCACCAAAGAACAGGTGTTCCCTATCTGCATATGTGCTCTATATGCAAACAAGGGAGCTCTTATGCCATGTGCTTCACAGTCATTAAGAAACTAGGCAAGATATATTAAGTAGCAGTAATAGTCATTCCTTTAATGCCAATGGTAATGACCAGACCATGAAATTACACAGCTCTTTCAAGTATCATAAAAACGGTATTAAATTTATATCCAAGTACAAATTAAAAGAGACTTTAAGGAGCATGGCTCAGAGCCCACCTTAGAAGCAATAATCTTTTACAGCACTACCAGTATGGATATTTCTAACCAACAACCCACTGTCCTTGCCACACCTCATTTTCCACATGTATGCAAAGCTCTCATGAGACTACACCAGTGGTTTTCAAAGACGTGCTGCACAAGACATCTGTATGAAAATCACCAGGGTGGGAGTATTTTACTGCTAAGTCAAGGACATGATGTGTGGAATAAAAAACTCTGAGATTAGGGCAAGATAATATGCCTTCTGTATGTAGTTCTTCCTCCTCTCACCTTCTCAAGTGGTTCTGATCTGTATTTACTAGTATAAAAGGTGCTTCATACTGGGGGGGGGGGGGAAGGTGCTTCATTCAACTCCTAATATGTTCTTACATTTTTCTTAACTTCAGTTTACCTCCAACCATACTTGCTCTGCTCAAATGCTACAATACTGTCAAGTGTGTTTCTGAAACATTGGCATCAGAAAACAAAGGAGCTTCTAAAGGTGAATAGAAATCTCCAGGAAAGGGTGATCAATGACAACTCTTTAAGAATAACACTGCCAGATGGGCTTCCCTTCTAATTTTTACAATCTACAGTCTTTTAGTTTGTCATTATACTAATTATTAATGCTTCAAGAGACCTCCAAGAGGACTGGAAAGATGATTCAGAGGTTAAAAGCACTTTTTTTTTTTTTTACAGAGGACCTGAGTTCAGTTCCCAGCACTAACATGGTGGTTCACAACCATCTATAACCAGGGTATCCAATGCTCTCTTCTGACCTTTATGGGCACCAGGCATACACATGATACATATACATACATTCAAGCAAAACATCTCCATACATAAAATAATAAATCTTTTTTTTTTTTTTTTGTAGCTTTGGAGCCTTTCCTGGAACTCACTCTGTAGCCCAGGCTGACCTCAAACTCACAGAGATCCACCTGGCTCTGCCTCCTGAGTGCTAGGATCAAATGCGTGCGTCACCACTACCCAGCAATAAATCTTTTTTTTTTTTAATGTTTAAAAAATAGAGAACTCCAAAAAGCACAATTCATGGGAAATGTTGATCAGGAGACAAGGGAATCCTGGGAGGGAAGTCCAAACTCTCTAATTGTTAGACAGATTCAGGCAAACTCTGTCATCAAGGATCACTAAGCTGTGGCAAAGAATATTGTTAAATCCTTTCTCATGGTTAACTTTTTCAAACCAAAGAAGAAAGAAGAAAAGTGCTGTGGATGATTGATGGATAAATAAAGTGCTGATTGGCCAGTAGCCAGACAGGAAGTATAGGCAGGACAAGCAGAGAAGGGAATTCTGGGAGGAGGAAGGCTTGAGGCAGAGAGATGCTGCCAGCCGCCATGATGAGAAGCACATGTTAAGATACCAGTAAGCCATGAGCCACGTGGCAACTTACAGATTAATAGAAATGGGTTAATTTAAGATATAAGAAAAGATAACAAGAAGTCTGCCACGGCCATACAGTTTATAAGTAATATAAGTCTCTGTGTGCTTACTTGGTTGGGCCTGAGCGGCTGTAGGACTGTTGGGTGAGAGAGATTTGTCCTGACCGTGGGCCAGGCAGGACCAGGAAAACTTTAGCTACAGAAAAGTGTCTCTGACAAGGACATTCTGCCTTTGTGGATTCTGCAGGGACAGCAAACTGTCATTGCTTATTTTTCCAGAGACCCTCAATTATCTTCTTAATGAGTCCATGTACAATACAATTGTCAGTTGCACAATACTCTACAGACTTTGTTGTCAGTAGAGTCACCATCTGTCACATAGGTTGACAACCCACCTATCTCTCCAGTACTGGTGCAGGTGTCTCACTCTCCAGTGCCCCATAGAGTGTGCTACTGAACTTGGAAAGCATTCCAAACCCATATCTACATGACAAATAAGACAGATAACGTGTGGAATTATCTAAATTACTCAATGCATAACATACCCCCACAGATACAAACATGTTGTTGGCTAATATAAAGTTGATTTTTCATGTTCAATCCAGGTTTTTTGTGTTGAAAATTTTAAATAGTATACAGTATAATGAATTTCATTATGACATTTTCATAATATATGGCATTACATTTTACTCTTATTAATTCATCTCTGCATCTGCTCTTGGCCCCTTCCCTATGTATGCCTTTACTGGTCCTCTTCCTCCCACCAAATAGATCTCTTCCCTTAAGATCTCTTCCTCTTAGGATTGAAGAGATGACTTGGTGGTTAAAAGCACTTGCTATTCCTGCAGAGAAACTGCATTTAATTGCCAGAAAACACACGGTAGCCCACAACTGTTTGTAACTCAAGTTCCAGGCAGTCTGATATCCTCTTCTGATTTTAACAGACACTAAGTATGCATGTGATATACATATATGCATGTAGGTAAAACACTCATTCACATACAATAAAATAAATAAATCTAAATAACTGTTAATCTCTTCCTTTTCTCTCAAGGTTCCTTTTCTACCTTCATGGCTTACACACACACACACACACACACACACACACACACACACACACACACACACACACACATTGTAATTGGGAGAAAACATTGTATTTGTTCATTTTCCTGCAAATGTCATGACTTCACTTTTCATTATGGTGGAATAAAATTTCATATGTATTTTCCTTACCTATTCATTACTGATGACCAATAAATATTTGAAAGAGTGTTCAACACTTTAGCCACCACAAAAATTAAGATTAAAATTGTGTTAAGATTTCATCAGACTAGCTATCATTTTTTTTAAAAAAAGGAAAAATAAATGCTAGTGAACATGTGGGGAAAGGAGAACCCTTATTTACTATTAGTAGGTATGTAAATAGGTAAAAACATTGTAGAAATTAATATGGAGTGGGAATGAAAATGGCCTCATAGGCTCATATATTTGAATTCATGATCCTCCGCCTCCACCTATTTTAGCAAATTCTACCAGTGGTGTGTGCCACCACAACCAGCTGATTCATATATTTGAATATTTGGTCCCCAGTTGGTAGGCCTGTTTGGAAGGATTAGGAGGTGTGGCCTTATTGGAGGTGGGGGCTTTGAAATTTTAAAAGCTCACACCATTCTCTCTCTGCCTCATACTTATAGATAAGATATAATATTGCCAGGCGGTGGTGGCGCATGCCTTTAATCCCAGCACTTGGGAGACAGAGCCAGGCGGATCTCTGTGAGTTCGAGGCCAGCCTGGACTACCAAGTGAGTTCCAGGAAAGGCACAAAGCTACACAGGGAAACCCTGTCTCGAAAAACCAAAAAAAAAAAAAGGAAAAAAAAAGATATAATCTCTAAGATACTGCTCCAGTGCCATGATGGCCTGCCTCCTATCTTGCTCCCCACCATGATGGTCAGGGACTCAACCTCTGAAACTAGCTAAGTCCACAGTAAATGCTTTCTTTTCTAAGTTGCCCTGGTTATGGTGCTTTGTCATGGCAATAAAATGGCAACTAAGGCATGGAGGTTTCTCAAAACAAAACAAACAAGCAAAGAAAAAACACTAAAACTAGAATTACCAAATGACACAGCTGTACCACTCCTGGATAAATACTCAAAGGATTTCAAGCAAATATATGACAGAAATGCTTGCATATCCATGTTTATTGCTGAATTAGTCACAATAGCTAAAAAATGAAAATATCTGAACATCCAATGTACCTTCTCAAGATAAATGCTATGGAAAAGGTTGGCACATTCAGACTCTTTCCAGCTGAAAACATGATCCATTCTAATGATATGTTGCTGTGGTAATCGGCAACAGTCTCATACCATGAAATGATACTACTCCTAGCCATAATAATGTTGCCTAAAATTGTAGTGAAGATCTTTGTCATATTTGTACAACCACCTAATCAACAAACATTTATGCTACTATTCCCAAAGGTCCATTCTAGGTGTGATAACATAGCAATAAAGTGGCTTCCCTTGTAGGACTTACATTCTAATGGAGTAAGTTGACAATACACAGGATGACCAGAGAAATAATTTTAAATTGCACTAAATGTCATGAAGAAAACACAGCTATATAATGTAACAGTGACTAGAAGACGGGGGAACTATGTTGGGAGGATTGATAAAGGCCTATCTGAGGAAATGACTTTTGAATTGAAACCAAATTGACAAGAAGCCAACAACACAAAGATCTGGTGACATACAGAGGTGGAATAGCAAGTATAAAGACCCCCAAACCAGAAAAAAAGAGTATGGAAGCATGTCAAGAAAGCCAATGTGGCTTTGGTGGAAAAAAAAATGGCAGGATATGAGTTAGTTAAATACGGAAATTCAGATTATATAGGACAGTGTGAGCCATGGAAAGGAGCATAGAGTTTAAACTAAGTGTAATTGGAAGCAAAGACCCTGTGAGGATCATGCAGACATACTTAAATATATATTTGTCTTCTCACTGATAGGAACAGCTCTTGTATATTAAAACAGTATCATGTGCTGACATACTTTACTAAACACCATGTTTAAACCTTTCAGCAACTCTAGAAAGCATGACTGTTTCCAGATAAGCAACATGAAATTCATCTGTTACATGGCTACTAACCCAGAATTCAAATCCATGACTGTCTGACTACCAACTCACTGTTAATTACCACACAAAGGTGTACTGTTAAATTAAATGCATCTATGTAGGAATAATAGTGTTTTACTTTTATTAGACGCTTGCTATGTATGTCAAGCACTGAGCTGAACTCAATCTTTATCACTACACTGTAAAATGGGTAGTATTTTGTCCCTTTACAGATAAGTAAATTTTGTGATTGAAAGAAGTTAAGGACTTATGTTCAAAACGTTGAGAATTCAAATCTAAATTCATCTGACTCTAAATTCTATACCAATAGTATTTCCCCACAGTGCCAAATATCACTTGCCTTGAGGATTATTCTAATTCAAATGTTAGCCTAACTTGGAAAGGTACTACTGTCCTGCTCATTTCTACATGGTCAGCAAGAACTCTAGAGAGACAGTAAGTGACCTACTATAAAAGAAAAACCTGAAATAATAAAGGAAGTGAAATAAGACTTGCAATGACTCTTGTTAGGGCTTAAGTATGAGATGACTCCCATGGGCTCACATGTTGAAAATGTGAGTCTCAGCTAGTGACACTTTTGTGGGATGTTCTGGACATTTATGGAAGGAGGGCCATCGTTGAATGAAGCAGGTCAGTGGGAACATGAATTGGAAGGATATATTTTCCTGGCCACTTTCTGATTCCCTTTTCTGCTCACCACAAGGTAAACAGCATCCTCCTCTATCTGCCCTACCACCAGGATGGAGCCAAAGAACCATGGACAAAGCTATCTGAAATCGTGAACTAGAATAAAACAGTCCTCTTCTAAGTTGTCTTCTTAGGCATTCCACCTATAGCTATGAAAAAGTAACAAATGCAATACCCTCCTTCAGCTTCTTGCAGATGAAAGACCCTGCCTGTTGATGTAAGGATAGGGAGCTTATGGGTTTCCTTTGTGTGTCTGGTTCCAATAGACAATGACTCTTCTATGAATAGAAAAGGAGTGACTGGGTATGGATGGAATATTTGTAGGAGCGTTAAGACCCAAGCACCTGGTGATAATGTACCTAGAAGAGAACAGCCAAATGAGTGTGGTAGACATGTCTATTCCTCCCCATGTACCCAACAATGTGTAGAACTCCATAGGCCCCCCTCCAATTGGAGAAAGAAACTCCTATACAGTACAAGATAGCATTTAACTGTAATTCTTTGGCTTTGGTTTCCTAAGTACTGGGATAATAAGTATGCACCACAATGCCTGGTGTCTGGAGATGTTGGATAACTTGGAGACAAATATTGACCATAATTTTAACATTAGAAGGCACTAAATATTAGCATGATATTAATCAATAAAGGGAAGAAAGTATTTACTGGTAAATTATGTAACATAAATTCATCTTGAAAACATGTTACATAATATCATATTAATAAAAATGATAAATGATAAATTATGTCACATGATTCCATTTACATAAAATGTCCACAGTAGATAACTCTAAATGGAGAGAAAATACATCACTGGTTGACTAGTGCTAGTAGTGCTTGTAGGGAATGGTGCACAACTAGTTTCAGTTGCTCAGACAATGATAAAATATTCTGAAATCTGGTCATGGTGATGGCTGTGCCACAGTATGAATCCATGAGAAAGCACTGACTTTTCTAATTCAGTTGAATTGTATGGATTATGAATTATATCTTTTCAAAGCTGTTACAAATATACATTTGAGGTGATACTATTGCATTCTATATATACATACTCATATTCACTGTTCATAAAGTCCCAGCAACAACTGGCTATTAGGACCAGGCCCTATAGAAACCCTACCCTGAGAAGTTTCCTTTCCCCCCAGACTTCTTTTCTCCTTTAGTTTCCTAAAAACAACAGATTGGAGAGACAGCCTACAGGATGTGAGGCCAATCTTTACCAGCTATATACTCAATAGTAGTTCATAAGTAGAATATATAAAAACTGTAAAAAAAAAAAAGATGCCAAAAGAATTAATAAAAAGTCTTTTTGCAACTCTCCAAGAATATGTTCAATGAGGAGTTTCAAAATTCAGACTGGAAAAAAAGAGATCTTAAGTCTGTCAGTAGACTCTGGCATTGACCTTTCATGTGCCATTATTGGCACATGACATTAACAGAAGAGGGTAGTTCTGACTGCAGCTTTGAGAGCCCATGTGGCTTCCTATGCTGGAAATAACATGATACACAACTCTGTATTAACCGTAATGACGATCATACTAGTGATGAGAGTAAAATCAGACAGCAATATTCAGTGCTTGCTCTGTGCTAGGCATTATGGTTATATGCTAAAATATATTATATATCAATTATTATAGATAATCATAAATATTATATCAATATTAATTGATACATTACTGAAGTGTGCTATACAAAGTATAATTACATATAATATAGTACATGTTAATAGTTATGTATTATGTAATTATATATGTGTAAAATTTCATTTAGTCTTACCAACTAGCTTGTGAAACGATTACTATATATCTTACAAAACAGATAATAAAATTGAGACAAATGAAGCTTAAGCACTTTGACACTATCACTACTCTGACCATCCAAAGGAAGACTTAAACAGGAGAAGGGAATTACTGACTTCTGAGGCTCTACCAGCATCAAAGAAGAGAACCAACAACCAGGCCAGTTAGGGCTGCTCTCAGCACTGCTCAGAGCAGCTTCTGTTTGTAGCAAGGGATAGTTAACATATAGACCTATAACCAGTCAAACCGCTGAGAGGAAGTGACTGTCAAGTGCTCAGCCATAAGTAGGACATTTTTACCACTCGTCTACACCCTCAGCAAAGGCTTAAGGAACACTGCCAAAGGGGCGAGGGTGAAAAGAAATATAAGAGCCAGAGAATGGGGAAGAAGTGCAGTGAAATGCTGTCCTCTAGACATGACATGGCCATTGTGCTCATGAACTCACCCCAGCAGTAGCTACCTGCCTAAGTCTTGCCCAGTACTGAGTCCATCAACATTCCATTATGGATGAGGGAATGGTTAATGAGGTCCCATCCCACCATGGGGAGCCATAGGCAGTTAATAGTTGTTGTGGGGGAGTGGTCACAGTTGTCTGTGGTTTAGCACTTCCATTCTCCTGTAAGCAATCCTAATTAAATTTATATGGCACTTAAAAAAAGACACAAAAGAGGGTGCAGTACCTGTTGAGAAGAAAAGGTTCACTGAGGGGAAGGGGAGATGAGAGAGAATAATGGTTGGGACATGATCAAAGTACATTATATGTGTATATGAAATTGTGAATTAATAAATTTTAAATGTTTATATTAAAAAGAAAGGTTAACTTACCTCATGTCAAAACTAACAAGTGTGAGGTGCCTAAGAGAGGTCTAGCTAGTCTGATGAATTTATGTTCTTAGCAATTATGTGAAACCAATTCTATAACAAAAATAAGAAGCATAGTCAAGTCATTTGAAATGACCTAACACCTTCTTATCAGACATTCTACCTCTGTGATAGATGTTAATATTAATCTCATTTTTTTTTTGGTTTTTCGAGACAGAGTTTCTCTGTGTAGTTTTGGTGCCTGTCCTGGAGATCACTCTGTAGACCAGGCTGGTCTCGAACTCACAGAGATCCGCCTGACTCTGCCACCCAAGTGCTGGGATTAAAGGTGTGTGCCACCGCCACCTCATAACCAAAAATATAACCTCATTTTTTAAGGTGGAAAATTCAAGGCACAGAAAGATTTCATACTTATGTGGGGCCAACTGAGAGGACAATCATCCTTCCTAGAAGGTAGCACAGAAAAGGCTAAAATCCAGGCTGTTACTAAACTATGCCACCTCCTTTCTGGAATGTTGGCCTGACACATGAGGAAAGGTTCAACACCCACCTGGCCCATAAAAGCCTTTCCACTTAGTATCTAGCCTACTCCACGCTATAAAATCAATCATTGCAAGTGTCTGACTGGTATCTCTCATCCATCTTTGCAGCCCTGTGGCTGCTTCTAGCACTACGTTAGTCCTTCTAGCTTGGCTAGGGAAGAGAGTGTATTTTTCCTACATCATAAATCATACAGCAGTCAGTGCACTGACCAATCAACCTTTCAGTCATACAATCAGCCTTGACTTCTCTCTTGTCGTGGCCTTTGCACAACAGAGAGCAACTGGGACATGGGAAGCCCTACTGAGAAAGAGCTTCAACAGGAGTTTTATAGGCTCCTCACCTAATTGAGAAAGGTTGGATTGCAGAGTCTTTGGTTTGAAATGCATCCCCTTTATGAGTTGAAAAGAAGTTTCCCAAAATGAGGCAGTAAATATAAATGTTGATTGAGTTTTATCACCCTCAGTAATTAGAAAATAAAAATGAATCTGATAATATATTTTTAAATGGTACTACCACCCTTCATGCACAATAATTTTTTTTTATTTTTTTCCTCTCATATGTGCACTCATATATGAGAGGAAACTCATAACCAACTTTAAAGCAAGTACATTGTTAAAGATAATATTACAATATCTCTTGTCAATGGGAATATGAAATATATGCATCAGGACAAATTCAGTACCAGTGTTGGAAATGGAAGGACAGTGAAGACAAGTCTAGACAGTAGTCTGAGGATCAGAACATCATGCTCAGGTATAAATTCTCGACAGTTGCCAAAATCAACAAAAGGAAATCAAGGTTCTAGAATCGAGAAGGTAAAAGTAATGGACCTACTGGAATCCAGGAAATCAGGCAGGCAAAAGTTAATAGCACACACTAGACTATCCACATGAGCCTGATATTGAAATACAGTTTCATTACCACAGAGGTTCTTTATAGACACACACACACACACACACACACACACACACACACACACACACACAGAGACAGAGAGACAGAGACAGAGACAGAGACAGAAAGACAGAGACAGAGAGGGAGAGACAGACAGAGAGAGACAGAGACTAGGCAGGAAATGGTCTAGTATACGAGTGTAATTGGACTTGAAAGGGTCAGGAAAGTGGCAGCAGCTGGCAATGGAAAGAGAGAAGAAATCAATAGCAATAGCTAGGCCCTAAGAAATGTCAAAACGCTCTTTATTAAGGCAGTGTTGTTCTCAAGTATGAATATGCATGGACTGAGCTGGTGGGCAGCAGATAATCTGAATGGCTCTTTCAACAGGGACCTAATGTCATTCTGGAGTCACAGAGCCAAGGATGGCACACAGGAATGCTGCTGTCAACAGCACCTGCTCTGAGCTCTTCTCTCTTGTCACCACATACATCAGATGGTAGACTTCAAAAGGCCAGACTGCATTAAGTGCGTCTTATACAGTGTGGAATGCTTTCTTTCTAAAGTCCTCAATTGAACTAAAACTGTTACTTTTGTGCCATTTCAAAGAAATCTTGTATTAGTTAAAAGGATAAGTAATGCCACACTTGGCATTACAGTGGTGACCTTGGAGAATTTTGTTCTGATGTCTGACTGACCCAGGGGGGTGCAATTTAATATCCTGTCTTTGATATAGGTTCCATTTTGAAAGGACAACTCTTATTTATACAGTGGGCCTGCTACATTATATTTTTGTCATATTCCCTGTAAGCAACAGCTGAGGATCGACTGCCTAATAGGTAGTCATGCAGCTTTCCTTTAAAGCATCGGCAAGATTCTAGAACTGAATAGAAGTGATGGGTGGATAACACTGTGACTGCAGTAAATGCAACTGAAGTGCACTGCACACTTTTGAAAAGGTTGTTTCCATTGTGTAAACTGTACCTCAACCAGCAGCACATGACTCTCAGCAAATCAACCTATAGTTGGTGTTTACTTTGTTCTGGGCATTCTGATAGATTCTAGGCATATAAATTATTATACTTACTGTTTGTATAAATCTGCATGGGACTAGAAAGAATACTAAGCATGGCCCATTTACTAATTTCTTCATCACAGCATTCCCATTTCACACATTAAGTGACTTAGGAAAGGGGATATCAAGCAAATTACCTAAAATCCCGTAATGTTGATTGCTCCAATATTTAATTCCAGTCAATTTGGTTCTAGGGACTCTGCCCTTAAGAATGTTGTTAGATAGCTAGGCGGTGGTAGTACACACTTTTAATCCCAACACTCAGGAGCCAGAGACGGGAGGATCTCTGTGAGTTTGAGGCCAGCCTGGTCTACAAAGCAAGTTCCAGGACAGCTGGGGCTACACAGAGAAACCGTGTCTCGAAAAACCAAAAATTAAAAAAAAAAAAGGATGTTGTTAGTTGTACTGCTTCAGGTGCAGACACTGGTCATAAGAATTCAGCAGTGATTGCCAAGAAATCCTCCAAGAGACACAATTAAGAGAAGGCAAAGAGAAAAAGCCAAAGAGACCTTGCATCTGAGATGAGCCATACTTGACAAATAAGAATTAAATATAGAAAGAAAAAGAGAGTGTTTAGAAAGAGAGGAGACAGTGAACAGGACACGGTAGGTTAAAAACCGTCTGGTTTTAGTGTACAAAGAGTAGGCCGAAGGATGACAGGCAGGGGAATTGGAGTGAGAGAAGAGCCAGCTCTCAGAAGTTTGCTATTTTATTTTGTGGATATGAGAGGACTAGCACTATGTTTTAAGTGGGGATTATACAATCAGAATTTAGCTTTAGAAATAACATTCTAGTGGCTTCTTATATGTTGAAATTTACAGAAACATGGCTGCAAGTAGGAAGGGAGATTCATGGGAAAGCTGTTTTACTAATCCAGTAAGAAAGTTTAATGACACAATAAACTAAGGAGATGAAAATTAGCATTTAAAGAAACAGATGGAATAAATAGATATTTAGGAGTTCAGACCAGTAAGACTCCTATTTTGGTTGATGGCTCAGAAATGTAGAAGTAGGAAAAGCAAATAGAGTCCCTTGCTATGTGTCACCTTTCTATTGTTCTTTATGAAATGTTAAACCTGAGGGCTAGAGATGACGGCTCAGCAGTTAAAAGCACTTGCTGCTCTTCCAGTGGACTAGGATTGAGTTCCCAGCACACACGGTAATGCACAACTATCTAACTCAGGTTCCATGGGATTAGATGTGCACTTCTAGCCTCCAAAGGCACCAAGTATATATGGGGCTCACTTTACACACGTGCAGGAAAAACACCCGTAACGTAAGATGGGGGCCTAGTACTGAGAGGGAGAAGTGGACACATGCCACCCAACTCTAACCTAACCTTGTCACCAATTGATAACCACTCTCAAAGGAGTCTCACTGGGTATACAAACCACACTTAAGGCCAGGCCAACACAGAACAAATTATATAGTATTTTGGGGAGGTTTGTTTGTTGTTTTTTGACCTTACAGGTCTTTTCCTTATATGTCATGTTTTCTGGTTCTGTTTTTATGTGTTTTCTCTGTGTGCAAATGTGTGTATTTCTGTCCCTAGTGCATGAGCCAGCTTTTTGGAACCTAGGGCCTATGCTGAGAAACTTTGCGCAGCCTTGGTATAGGGAGGAGGGGCTTGGACCTGCCTCAACTGAATGTACCAGGCTCTGCTGACTCCCCAGGGGAGACCTTGCCTTGGAGGAGGTGGGAATGGGGGCTGGGTTGAGGAGGAAGGCTGGGCGGTGGGAGGAGGGAGGACAGGGGAATCCATCTTACATAGAATAGAAAATCTCTTAATAAAAAATAAGGAAAAAAATCGAAAAAAAAGTGTGTATTTCGGTGTCTGTCTGTATGTGTTTCATGTGATTTTTCTTTGGCTCTTTTCTGTGTGTTTTGTCCTATTCCGCTTTGTTTGTTTTTGTCCTATTTTATTTTAATAATATTATTACTTTTGATGCCTGTTTGCATTCTTATGAGAGAGAGAAAGGAGTAGGGATGTGGGGAGGAACTGGGAGAAGCTGAGAGAGGGAAAACCATAATCAGAATATATTGTATGAAAAAAATCTATTTTCAATGAAAAAAAAGAAATGGTAAATATGTTCAAAGGGCTGAAAAGATCTTAATATTTTTACATACTCAGTACATGCTAGAATGATCATTTTGCTTTACTATATGTTCAAATATAAATAATACATTATATTATATTTTTTTATAAAACTGAACTCTATTCATTTTCAGAAACTATCCATTGAAAGCACTACTCAGGAATACAAAGTTCCTTTAGGGGAAAAACATTTAGATTCAGTGCTTAAGTAGAATACACGCATTACCAGAGAGCTGCAAAAAGAATGAGTGTTTTGTAATGGATGTAGGAAATTATCAGTACAGCATGGGGTTGTGTGGATTGCTTTGTCATCTTAACAGCAGGTAGTCTCGAGATAGCAGGGATTAAAACAAATGAGTCAGACATCACTGAGAAATTATTATGGAAGAATAGACCGACTCAGGTGGGAAAAAACATTGTGCTGAACTGCTCATCACGATCTAAAAACATTTCACATCTCGGATCTCTTGAACTTAACAAACATCTACCTTTCACAGTCTGTAACCCTTTGTTCCCCTAGAAAATGTTCAACTACTTAGAGATTGCAATAAACACTGACTTCAATGTCCTACCACTGCCAGCTCAACAGTGTCACCAAGGACTTGCCACATTCTCAAATGAAGCAACCAGAAAATGATATGAGATGAAATATGGCTAAGGGGCATAATTGTTCCGGTGACAATGAGATTAGTGAAATAAGTAATGGGAAAGTCTTTGTGTGATCTGGAGGGGTTACTGTGAGTTTCTCAGCACAGATGCAATTTAAACCACAGCACACTGGGAAAGTAAGAGAAGTACAGAATGGTCAGAGATACAAGGCTGGAGATGGATCATTCTTAGTGCTCCTATAGAGGACCTGAGTTCAGTTGCCAGCACACACATGGCAGCTCATAACCATCTATAACTCAAGTTCCAGGGCATAAGATGCCTATTCTGAACTTTGTGGGCTCCTGCATGCACAAGGTGCACATGCATACACTTAGGTTCACACACATATACATAAAATCATTTTTTTATAAAAAGGCCAGAGATAGCAAGAATTTCAGAGACAGAAGTGCATCGTGCCACCTTGGAAAAGTACTGGCAAGAGGAAAGGATGCAAAAGCAACTTTGAATGAGTAAGGTAGGGGCCATTGCAAATGGCTGTGAACATGAGGTATACATATTACGGTTTGAATGTGAAATTTTCTCCATAGGCTCTTATGTTTGAACACTTGGTCCTCAGTGACTGATTTGGAAAGTTGTGGAACCTTTAGGAGTTAGTGGGTCACTAAGGATGGGCCTTGAGGGTTCTTTGTTTTTGTCTTGTTGTTGCTTGTTTATATATTTGCGTTTTTGTTTAAGAAAAGGTCAAGTATATCCCAGTGATGACAACAAAAGATAAACTATTCCTTGGGACTCAGTCCTGTTATACAGGAGCTCTGACCTCTTTCTTTCTCTTAAGCTCCCACCTATAATCCTATAATGAAACTCCATGAGAAAAGCCTTTTGTTTTCTATGAAATTTGTTCAAGTTCCCAAGACAAAGACCCAGAAAGCTGCTATCTCAATGGAATTTTTGTTACCATGGGCCTCTACCTAGAACCTTAATTCCTGAGTTAATGCCACCTGAGGCTAGAAAGGCTCTGCCATACTTAAAGACACCTGTAGGGATCAAGAGAAGTCCTGACTGAATGTATGTTGTTGACATAGGCATGGCCATGTCAAGCACCCCAATCCCACATTCCCATGGGTGTGGCAAAGCCTTCTCCTGGTAAAGCTCAAAGTCTTCTCTGGTCAATGTGTGGATGTTGATAGTGTGAGAAGAAAATGTCTGCTGTAGCTTTCTCCCCCAACCAGATATGTATAGCTCCCCTACATAGACTGCTCCTACAGAGATTAGACAAACCTGTCTCCATATTTATCTGTAATAACCCCATATTTCTGTTCAACTATATAATAAACATATTGACCTTCCGAGGTGCTGTGGCTTCTGTTGCTACATGGCCGTGCATGCACTGTCCAGAAGCCAGGCAGGAGGCTTGGTCATCCTGGGGCCTTACCTCCTACATAATCTGTGCTCTGTGTGGTCGCATGGACTCCTCCCCCATTCTTCTTTCTCTCCCTCCCTGCACAATCTCCATAGGCCTAAGCACATTCCCCTCTGTTCCTTCTCTTAATAAACTCTTACAGTGGGGTTTGTTGTACCTTGTGGCTTTTCTCCCTCAGTAAACAATGCCACTTAATGAATAACATTGCGCCACATAAAACTAACAGCTTCTCTACCCAGGAGCCCAGACACCCAATCCCAGCTTTTATGTACATGTTTCTGTGTGTCTGTCCTTTCTTCATTTCCTACCATCCCAGTTTGCTAAATTCCTGCAGTTATGCAGAATGTAACAGATATCAATTTTTCAAAATCACTACACTGTCCTCAAACTCATTATGTAGCTGAGGGTGATCTAGAAATTCTAACCCTATTCACAATACTTCCAAAGTGGAATTCTAGGGTTATAGGAATGTATTGCCATGCCAAGAATTGAACCAAAGGCTTCATGAATGCTAGACAAGAATTCTACTAACTAAGGTACATCCTCAGCTCTATAAGGTTGATATTTTAAACTTTTGTATTACAGGAATTAAACCCATGGCCTTTTACATGCTAGGTAAGCATTATACCACTGAACTATATACCCATCTCTGTCTTGAGATTTTCTAGTCCATCTATATTTCCTGTTTTCTCTCTGCTTATTGACTGCTCTATTCTCTCTCTCTTTCTCTCTCTCTCTCTCTCTCTCTCTCTCTCTCTCTCTCTCTCTCTCTCTCTCTCTCTCTCTGTGTGTCTTTTAACCCAATTTTGTGTCTACCTTACATTCTAACTTTTCTGCCTTCCCTGCAATGTTGGACTATATCCTTTCCTTCATTTATTTTTTTTTTTGTTTTTTTGTTTTTGTTTTGTTTTGTTTTTTTTCAAGACAGGGTTTCCCTGTGTAGTTTTGCGCCTTTCCTGGAACTCACTTGGTAGCCCAGGCTGGCCTCAAACTCACAGAGATCCGCCTGGCTCTGCCTGGTTTCTCTTCAGATCATATAAATCTTTCGCCTTTCCTTCATTTTAAACATCATTTTTATTCTCTTTTTTATGTGTATGAGCACTTTACCTGTATATATGTCCACGTGCCATGAGCATTCCTTATGCCCACAAAAGGCCAGAAGAGGGTATTTGATCCTATGGGGTTACTTATGATTATGAGGGTGCTGGAAATTAAACCTGGGTAGTCTGGAAGAACAGCTACTACACTTAGCAACTGAGCCATCTCTCCAGCCCTCTGCATCCCTTCTTAAACCCTGAGGCATAACAAACATTTCCACCCTTAGGTCAGGCATTTTGTCACAGGAATGAAAAGAGTAACTAATACAACATTTCCCTAGTACTCTAGGTACACCAATCAATAAGAGCTTGCTATTAGCTTGCCTGATAAAAATACATGGCCCCAGAAGAGGAATATTCCATGTTGGGGTTAATATGATAAAAAGTAAATATGAACTCACTCTGTGGTATTTACAGATAGTGCTAAGGCTTCCCAGGGCAAGATGAGCTACTTAATGTGCAAAATCACAGGCTTCACTGAGATTGTGACATGTTCATTGCATCTAGAATGGAACAGACCAACCACTCTGGACCAGAAAACCCATGCCACTGGGAAATTCTCTAGAGATGAGTGGGGAATCTTTGAGTGAATTAGAGCTTAGGGGAAAGATGGCATTCTTAAAGGAGAATTCTATTCATATCCCTTCTACCCATATCCTCTGATTTGAAAGTTAAACTAATTTGGGGTGCTAGTGTATTTGGAGGAATTTTAGGGAGTGGGGATGTTTCTTTGATTCACTTTATTACAGATTATAGCACCAAAATTTTATAAGAGTGTCCACTGCACTTCATCTCCTGGAAAATATGCAGGGTCTTCCCCTCCCCCTCTCCCAAGTGGTTTTGGTACTAGTTGTTTGCAATATCCACAAGATGCAGCTATAATCAGGGAAATTGCTGGAACCCTTTGCTTTGCTGATTCAGCAGAGTGCTTCAGATCTATAAAAATATAATGATCTCCTGTAAATAGCCAAGGCTGGCAGCTCCAAAAGAAATAAAAATAAAGGTATAATCATTCATCATTTTCATGTGCGTTACTTGGAGGGGGATGGAAATGAACTGATAAATTACCACAGGCAAAATGCTATGCTAAATAAGTAGATACCTGCTATGTTTGAAAGAAATATTTGAACTACCAAGAAAAGTGACAATTCATTATATTTTTGAAGACAATACAATCACTTGATCAGGATACAAATCTCCTTGGAGTATACAGCTTAGTCCATGAAACTAAAAGAATTTGGCTACTTTAGCAGCTTAAACAGCCTTATGAGAAACATATCAAAGTCTTCCTGTTTCAAAACGTTGACAACTCCTCATGGAAGATTTTTTTAATGTCCTCAGAATTACTAAATTTATACTCTCCATTCAATAAAAAAGAGGATCAGTTTAAATATGTGAGCTCACATTTCACAAATGCTAATGACAAAATTTGCAGCATTTACTCACAGTGACAACCGTTTCTAATCACCTTTCCTATTAAAAATGTGAATGGAGAAGAATTCAATTGCCAAGTCTGATGAATGTGAATGCCTGGACAGAAGATTCAATTCCAAGTTCACATGTAAGTAAAGAAATCTCATCTTGCCCAGAATTTTCATGAGAGTGGGCAAGAGTGGGAGAGATTGATTTTGTTGTCTACTCTGACTCAAGCTACACAGGCAGAGATCCATGAAACTATCACTCAGTCACCAGCAACTGTGATTTTTAAAACATAGGAAATTGCACTTATATACAGCATCTAGGGTGTGCCAGATGTGGAATCCAAACTGCCACTTGCTAAAATCATTAAATTTAATGACAATATTAATCTTTTGATTATAAATTAGAGAACAATAATGCCTTAGTGTACACATAAATTACTCACTAAATTTGAAAGTATACTAGAATTTTTGACAATAACATTAAGAAAATATCACCTGGCCAAATATCAGACTGCTGTAGATAATAATGTTCATTTGGATCACAATGTGCTGTATGCAAAAAGAATTTAAATACACACAATACAGAACAACATCTGATTTTTGATTTTTGAGCCAGTTAAATGAGCCACATCTCCATGTTTCAGACAAATGATGCTAATATGATGAAATTTTAAAGAAGACAGGCTGTTATTATTCCAGTTGAATAATTCTGATCCTATTAGCCTCAAATCCCATAAGGTATCCAGTGGGACATGGCTTTTGCTCTAGCCTAGTGATTACAGAGAGACTTGTCTTGCTATGTGTCCCTCCTGGGGGAACAGTGTGCCGAAGCTGTAAATGGCTGAGCAAGTCTAGGCATGGGATTCAGGGATTCCATAAAATCCTTGAGGAAAGTATCCCATGAATTTAGGAAGAGAGGAAAATTAGAGAAACATTCAGGGGGGAAATGAATATAAACACTGTATGTTTGTACTGGCTCCTAATCACTCCAAATGGATTTTATTTTCAGGCTTGGTTATTTCTTTGATAAGAAAGAATAAGAAAACCTGATTCCTGTCTTATGATTTTTAAGCCTATCTCTTGCTCTGAGATGTCTTGAGTCTCTTTCAGAGAAGTTTAGTTTCCCTTTACTTTTCTTACTACCTCTTCCTCATAATTTTCAGGTAAGAAACTATTCGTGTAAAAACTATCAGGGA
The DNA here is from genome assembly GCF_007827085.1 of Peromyscus californicus insignis. Classification (NCBI taxonomy): domain Eukaryota; kingdom Metazoa; phylum Chordata; class Mammalia; order Rodentia; family Cricetidae; genus Peromyscus; species Peromyscus californicus. Next base: position 99,129,107 of record NW_026294391.1, read on the forward strand.
CTCAGCTCTCTCTCCCCCCACAACAATGCCACCCATTAAAAAAAACTCCCCAGATAGTCCATCTGGCTGTATCACAGATAAAGCTACACAACTGGGGCATTTTTGGTAGACTAACTATTGAGGACAAATGTATTCTGGGTAACACTATCCCTTCCCTTCCATAGCATTAAATTTATTCTGTTGGTCTCTCTGATGGCTTTATCTTCCATGGGATATTCACTCAGACACTGAACTTGGTCCTTTGCTATCATGATGCTTGAGTACTTACTATAGTGTTCTCTCCCAAACTGTGCATTCTTTATGGGATAATTTTTCAATTACGTCTACAAAATCAGGTAAATACATAGCCACGTGCAAAAGAATAAAAATGGAAATCAGATCTTTTTGTAATGAGCAGGGGAAAAATTAAGATAGTCTAGGCAAGTACTTTACCACTGGGATGAAAATGTTTTAGAATTAGACAATGACAATGGTTGTGTAACTCTGTGATTGCAATAGAAACCATTTGATTTTGTACTTTAAATGGATGAATTATATGATGCTTGATATAATATACATCCATGTATATATACATGTATAGTATATTGTGTGCGTGTGTGTATAATACACGTATATATTTAGACCTTATGTAGCATTTGCCTCACTGATTGAATTTACTTTTCTCAAACTGTGTTTTATGACAGGAAAATATAATAGTCATTTGTCTATAATCCCACTGTTGAATAGATCATCAAGCACACTCTCATCTAAACCATGGCCTGCAGATCTGGTCTCTGTCACTCTCTTGTTATCTTTTCTATTCAGCTCTTTATGAAAGAGAAATTATTATTTACTCATGCTGTTTCTTTTCTTGAACCCCAGATAGGCATACCTTGTAGAAATAGAGAAAAAACATCTAAGCTTAAATGAAGGAAGATTGTTTCCTTTTTGCTTATCTAGATACACTCTCCACCCCTTTCTTACTTCAGTCTGTTAAGGACAGGTATGTATGTCTTGTCTGTATGTCAAGTGTGTTGCTGATTGATCAATAAATAAATCACTGATTGGCCAGTGGCCAGGCAGGAAGTATAGGCGGGACAAGGAGGAGAATAAAGCTGGGAAGTAGAAGGCTGAGTCAGAGAGACACTGCCAGCTGCTGCCATGACAAACAGCATGTGAAGATGCCGGTAAGCCACGAGCCACGTGGCAAGGTATAGATTTGTAGAAATGGATTAATTTAAGCTGTAAGAACAGTTAGCAAGAAGCTTGCCACGGCCATACAGTTTGTAACCAATATAAGTCTCTGTGTTTATTTGGTTGGGTCTGAGCGGCTGTGGGACTGGCAGGTGAGAGAGATTTGCCCTGACTGTGGGCCAGGCAGGAAAACTCTAGCTACACAGGTAGTTTACTTTTTGCAGATTATGTCAAATGAACACCCTCAACCTTGAGTTTCCTATAGCCTATGGTCATTGGGAGTCCCTAGGAGGAGGGTTAGTTCTCTCTCTCTCTTTCTCTCAGTTTTTTTTTTTTTTTGAGATAGGATCTTGCTATATCACACTGGCTGTCCTAGAACTCATTCTGTAGACCAGGCTGACTTCAAATTCACAGATTTCTGCTTGCCTCTGCCTCCTGAGTGCTGAGATTAAAGGTGTGTGTCACCATGACAGGCTCTGGCTCTCTTCTTTTTTAAAACTTTTTTAAAATGTATTCTTTGTGTCTTTCGCAACATGCATCCTGATCCCACCTATCTCCCTTCATGCCCCAAAATAAAACAAAATAAAATTTAAGATAAAAAAGGGGGGAAAGGAAGAAAGGGAAAATCTCATCATGGAAGCTGCAGTGTGACACAGTGAGTCATGCGGTAAACCCCATTATCCATATATCTTTACATGCAGGCATTCATCACAAAGTGTCATTGGCTTGGTTCGAGGCACTTGGTCTCAGTTATACATTGACCCTGGGCCCTCACTGGGACTTTTCCTGGACACCTCATTGCTATGCTGGGTCATGGAGAGCCTACAGTCCTGGGTCAGCAGGAACAACCCTGCCCCATGCTCCAGCAGATCACAGATGAGGTGGATATTGGGGTGGACCAACACAAACCCTGGTTCTGGGCCTGGGCAGCTGTAGGGTTGGTCTCCCTGCAAGCTCCACCCCCCCACCCCCCCCCCCACCCCTGTCTTCACCACCAGAGTGAGCTCTCCAGCATTGCTCTGGCTAGATCATCCCTTGTAGCACTGAGCTGGGGGTGGGGCCAGTTCCCTGGTTTTCATGTCCTCAGGGTTAGTTCTCTCACACCTACACCTTCAGGGCCAGCTCTGTTGTGTTGTCCAGGTGTGGTGTAGGGGCCACTCTCCCTAGTGCTGCAGCTGATGAGGGGCAGAGACAGCTGTCCCACTCTTAGGACCTCAGTGCCAGCTCTCACACCTGCCTCAGGTGTTGATGAGTGGGGGGAGGGGTGGGGGGAGGGCATCTCTCCCCCAACCATGCTGACACAAGACAGATGAGTAGTGGGGACAGTTCACACACTCACAACCTCAGGGCTGGCTCACCTACACCTCTACCAACAGGATTGGCTCTAATGTGTTACCCAGGAAAAAGTGCAGGGCCTGCTCTCCCAAATGTTGCAGCTGGTACAGGGCACTTTTATGACCTCAAGGCTGAAGCATAAATCTAATTAATCTTACCAATAAAAACCAAGAGTCAGATATTGGGTAGTAACCTGAAAGATCAGAGAAGCAGAGAAGCAGCCACCAGTGACTTCTTACCTCTCTAGATCCTCTGACCAAAAAGGGGCCAAGATCCTGTCTTCACCCAGCCTTATCACTTCCTGTCTCTACCTCCTGAATGCTGGGATTAAAGGTGTGAGCCACCACCACCTAGCTTCTATAGCTAACTAGTGGCTAGCTCCACTCTCTGATATCCAGGCAAGCTTTGTCAGAACACAAACAAAATATCACACAACACAGGGCCATCTAGCTCTCCTCTTAAATGGTATCCAGGTAGCAGTGGCAGGCACAACTCTTGTCAACCTGAAGCTCTTGTAGAATTTCAGCTGTAATTATGAGAACCTTTTCTGGCCTTTAAGGGCTAGCAGTTCCTTGGGGGATGCTTCACTGCCCTTTGTTTATTTCTCTTAGCTCTGTCCACACAGTCATTGTAATAAAACCTTTCAAACACCCCAGAGTGTACTACCTGCTCTCTGTTGGGACACTGAGTCCCACAAAAGCTTTTCTATCTGCAGAGTTAGAAGCAGCACTCAGATCATAGTGAGTTCAGTAAACAGATGTGGAAAAACTGGATGTTTCTTGCCCCCCCCAACAATCTCATCATACATGACCAGAACAGATATAAAACCTCTAAACTGCTTGGAACTGTACAACCATGTTATCTAGGGCAATTACCCAGGAGCTTCTTTGTCATTTGAAAGAAAGACCAAATAACGGCCCTTACAAAGGTTCTGGTTTGCTCTTACAGAACAGAAAGCCCACTTCAATCTGAAAATGACTGTGAAACTGAATATCCACTTCAACTGTAGCAAATCAATGACTGTTAGGTGACAATCACACCATTGCAAAAGTAAAAACTTTGCTGGTGCCCCCGCCTGATATATGAATTGACAATGCACTATGTATTTCACACATAAAAATACAAGTTCTGTTAAAAACAAAGTGGGGGGAGGGTGAGTTCTGGTGGCACCCATCCCTAAACCCTGGTCCTCCAAGCCAAGAAATTACTCCAGTATCTATTTTAGTTATAAATTGGCAGTGTGGATTTAAAACATTCTGCTTATTTTGTGATTTTATTAGAATACCATAGCAACACTACTGCAGACAGAGTAATATTCTGTTATTAGATTTACAACTGCCTTGTGTTTGTTTAGAAAATCTTCCACAGCAGTTATATGTAACCATTATTCTTTCTTGAAATATTTTTAAATTTTTAACTATAATTGTATGTGGGTATGTGCACATGAATGTAGTTACTCAAGGCATTTGATCCCCCTGGAGCTAGAATTATAGAGAGTTGAGACAACCTACATGAGTTCTGGGAACTGAACTCAGGTCCTCTGAAAGATCAGTAAGTGCTTTTAACTGCTGAGCCATCTTGCCATCTTCCCAGTGTCATAATCATTATTATTGTTGTTATTATCTTTATTTTTGACAGGATCTCACTCTGCAACCATGGATGACCTGCAACTCACTCTGTAGACCAAGCTGACCTCAAACTCATAGAGATCTGCTTGCCAGTGCCTTCCAAGTTCTGGGATTAAAGGCATGAGCTACCATGCCTGGACATAACCATTATTCTTAATGAAAATTCAATCCACTACTGTATAATTCCCCAGCATATTTTAAAATTACAGTCTGAATCTAGGTGTGTCAGTACCTGTAGTCAGGGTACATTCAGGAGGCCAAAATGCAGGTATGGTGGGAAAGGAGTGAAAATTAATTGTGCAGATCAATTTTTCCTGCATTCTAAGCTATATAAAAGACTAAGAATGTGGAGATAAATCTGGTATTTAGGCATTTTCCCATAAGAAAATGGAATGGGAGTTTTTCGGGGGGGGGGGGGGGGCCTGACCCTTCCATTCATCCAGTCCAACATGCCCTAACTTGCACCTGGGCTTTCAGCTGCCTTCCCCTACTTGGTCTCTTTCCTTGCTTATTTCATTTCTTATAGCCAAATTCACAAGTTTCCACTAAATTTGAAAAATGGTATTCCTGGGTAGACCTTTGGCATCTTCCAGAAACATTATTATAGCACATGGACTTTACCCTCTGTGCCTCCATGTTGCTTGCCTTCTGCCCTTCCTCCTTTGCAGGGATACAGTGTATTCATGGCTTAGGAATCTCTTGTTGCTCATACAGAAAATATATCCATGAAACCAAAAGATGACAGAGAGCACAAGTGTTACATCCTTAAGGAGGCTCCCTTCCATTTCACAAGCTGCCCATGACCAAAGAGTCCTATCTACCAAATGGGGACTGTGATGGGTAGAATTCCAGCTCCTGAGAGCTGTCTGCCAAAGGATATCGCCAGTGCACTGGGAATCACAGCAAGGAGAGCTGACGTCCCTTACTAGTTAACTGGTTGTATTTGAAGTAGAAAAGATGCACAAATGATGAATCACCTAACAATAATTTCAAAGAAAAATTGTAGGGGTGGTTGACGGTGCTTTACACTGAAGCACTGCCCCTACTGAAGCAGCTAACTGCTAGGTACCTGCCCCACCCCCAGGCGTGGCCTGAGACTGGGACCCCTTAGGACCTGAAAGGAGTATGTTCTCGCTCTCTCTTGGCTGCCTCGTGGTCTTGGATGCTGGTGCTGAGGATCAAGGAAGAGCTCTCCTGAGAACTGCATTGGACCACGCCCCACCGCTCCTGGATTCCGAAACCAACTCCTTTATGCTTGTGAGTTAACCCCGAATAAATTCCTTTGATTATCTAATGGACTCCATGGAATTTTCCCATTAAAAATCATATTTTTAAATGGCAGGTCTTGCTTCCTATTGTCCCAAATGATAATAATTCCACATATGTAGACAGTAGAATCTGGGAGTGGTGGTATGCACCTGCAATCTAGCACTCTGGAGGTTAAGGCAAGGATTTCCAGTTGGAGGCCAGCCTGGGCTACATAATAGGATCCTGTCTCAGGAACCAACACAATAGAAATGCTGCATTTAAAAAGAAAAGAGAAAGAATATGAACGATCAATTCAGTATTGATCCAAGGTGGAAAACAAATCATTGTTATAATTTTCCTTGACAAAACTACTGATGTTGAAGAACAAACATAAGTGCCTTTAGAAAATCTTTGTTTGCTATCAGTAATTATTTAATCCTGCTCAGAAACATAATCATGAAAGAAGAAATGTCATATAAAAGATCATAAGAGGGGCTGGAGAGATGGTTTGGTGGTTAAGAATGCCGGCTGCTCTTGCAGAGGACTCAGGTCAATTCCCAGCACCCATATGACAGGTTCACAACAGGTTCACACCCATATGACAGGTTCACAACAGGTTCACACCCATATGACAGGTTCACAACAGGTTCACACCCATATGACAGGTTCACAACAGGTTCACACCCATATGACAGGTTCACAACTAACTCCAGTTTTAGGGGATCTGGTTCTCTCTTCAGACCACCACAGGCTCCTATATGCATGTGGTACACAGACATATACTCAACACACATACACACACACACACACACACACACACACACACACACACACACACCACATTCTATAAATATATACTTTAAAATTTATTTGATGAGACAAAATATTTTAAAAATGACAATTTAGTACATGTATATAATGTATTCTGATTATTCTGTCCCCTAAACTCTTTTATCTTCCTCCCATCCCTGTAACCACCGCATATACCAGTCTCTTTCCCTGACTCCTGATTTACAGCTTTGTTTGGGACCCATTTAGTTTAACCAGGGCTGTCTATATGGCCATTGGATTAGAACTATCTATTGGAACTGGGTAGAGTTCCCATGGGTATACAACAGAAGGCAACAATTAACCTCACTCCCTGAATCCATCAGTAGCAAATAGCTCAGCAAGAAGGGGTAAGTATATTTTTGTGATATATTTTGTACAGTATATTACTGGTTTTCAACCAGAAAATTGATTATCTAACTTGCCACAAGAAGTCTATATTGAGTTTTCAAACAGTTAAAAGTTATTTAATTTGAAAGACTGTGTTTAGTCTGAACTCATGTCTTTCATATATTTTATAAAGTTTATCTTGCAAAATAATTTATAAAAATAACATAAATAATAATTAAGTAAATTAAATTCTGGCAACTCTCATTAACTACCCTCCCCCCATCACCCCCCCCCCCTTGTTTTGGTTTTTTGAGACAGGATTTTTCTGTGTAGCCCTGGCTATCCAGGAACTAGCTCTGTAGACCAGGCTGGCCTTGAACTCACAGAGATCCACATGCTTCTGCTTCCCAAGTACTGAGAGTAAAGTTGTGTACCACCACCACCCAGCCCATCTTCACTTTTTAAGAAGAGTATTTCTAATTTTTTTTCCGTGCCAGGAATTGAATCCAGGGCCTTGTCCATGTTAAGCAACTCTTCTACCATTGACCTAACATCTTTGACTCTTCTGCCCTTCATTATTAGATTAGAATATGTCAGATCTTTCAATTCTAAAGGTCCAAATCCACTACCATAAAAAAATTAACAGTTTCTACAACACTGGAATTATGAGGCAAGGTGCTTTTTGGGACAGGAATGGAAACTGGCAATGAGAAGTTGGCTGAGTCCTCTTCCCAGTAACATTTGGAAAATATTTTCTTTCAATCCCACAGTCATTATGGAAAACTTAAATCTGTATGTTAACTCATTGATTCTCACACTGGCTTTATCAAGAGGCTGGATATCCAAACAAATCCGTTCCTATCTTTTGTCATTTCAGAAAAGAAAGTTAGAGTAAGTGTCTGATGTTGAAACATGCTTTATAAATATTAAGCAAGAGATAAACAACCTTTTTTGAAGACAAGTATTTCAGATTTCATGTATTCATGTTTCTTTAGGCTCATGCGCTACTTTATTAGTGAAATGATGTAAGCCCCCACACAAAGCCACCATAAAATAGGCTTTTCTCTTTCACAGTCTTTATACTGCAAATGCCAAGGGGTGTATAACAGAAACCTTCCTATTGGTGAATGGCCTAACTCAATCAAAGGAGAGAGCACAAAGGCTCAGTACAGTTAACATGAAGTAGTTCAAACTAGGATAGAGTTTTCCTGAGCAAATAGACTGATGAAAACTTGATTGGCTTATATGGAGAATTTCCGTAATGAAATAACTTTTATGATATCACAATTAAAAAGTTGAGCATTTTCTGGGAGACTGCTTATAGATAAATTCAAGGAAGAAATCTTTGAACTACATTCAACAACTAGTTCAGATGGAATAATATGGGTAATAACTTACATCTTTCTTTTTATACTTGATTTCAATAATTCTTTGTATGAATCAGTAACTGGCCTCTCATATTTTCATCTTTGAAATTTTTAAAATGATTTATTTATGTGGATGAGTGTTTTTCCTGCATGTATGTACAGGCCTTGTGCCTGTAGAAATCAGAAGAGGGTGTGTGATCCCTGAAACTAGAGTTACAGATGACTGTGAGCTGCCATGTAGGGGCTGGGATTTGAACCTGGGTTCTCCACAAGAGCATCAAATGCTCTTAACTGCTGAGCAGTCTCTCCAGCCCCTGGTACGTTTATCTTACATTTTATTTTTTTATTAGTCCAAGAGGACCATTACTGCCACAATAAAAACAAGAGTAGGTATTTTATCTTCAATTTTTCCTGACCCATGAGTCAATAAATAACCTATTTAATGACACCTCACATTACTCAACTATTATTGCCCAACCAAAGAGCCACAAAGACCTTTATGGGAACAGATATAAATGCTGAGCTAGATCCCAGTCACAAGAATAAGAGCAACAAATGTTAGGGCAAAGAAAAGCACTGTTTTGGCACCAAGTTCCCTCAGAAGGTCCAAAGCTGAATGAGTTGTACAGTATTGCTCCCTCTTTTCTGTTTTAAAGTTTCATTATGTTTTTTCTAAAAATCATGAATGGCTTCAGTACAATCCAAATAAAGTCATAACATTTCTCTTTCTGTGGAACTTGATCAGCTGATTTTAGTTTCTGAGGAAGTACCAAGTGCCAAAAAGTAGCCATGACACATTTGATAAGAAAGAACAAGCTGGAGAAAATTCCCCACCCAACAGCAAGGCATCAGAAAGCTTTGGGAAAACAAGTGAATTGATTAAGTGGAAATTCCCAAAATCGGAACTGGGTATCCATGCACATGTCATATACGACATTGTGTCATTGTGGATCAATGAAGGTACTGGATGACTTTTCAAAATGTGCTGGGACCAAGGGTTAGCGATATGGGAAGCACACCTAAATTTGCTTGAATCACACATTAAATCTGAGAAGTAAAAGCATAAAGTAGGTTTGTTCTAGGAGACTATCTTCCAGACATCAGCATAAAGAAAGCCTTCCTAAACAGGAGGCAAAGTGTGGGTCACACAAGAGAAGACTGATGATTTGACTGCATTCATAGAAAGGCCTTTCAGTCATCCAAAGGCAACACTGAGGGAATGCAAATACAAGCCAGAACACGGAAGAAGATATTTATACTACCTACAAAACCACATATGTAAATATATGTAAACACATATGTATGATATACTTACGTTTATAGATATTCCTGAAAACAAACATGAAGCAAACTGCTTATGTGACAAAAAGCTCAGACTTTCAGAATCAAAACAGAAACTACCATGACACCCCCATTAGTAATTAGAAGAATACAAAATAAATCTTTATTTATATATGTCCACATTTCCACTAAAGTGGCAAAAAAATAATTCTGACAAAATTCCAAATAATATTTTATAATGCATTGAGACCCTTTGTCATAGAAAGAAACAGCTCCCATCTCAAAGGAATAAAAGGATAAGTGACAGTTTTGTAAAATAAATGAAAAATTAATTAATAAAAAGAAAATAAAACAATAATTTAATAAACAAACTCACAAAAAGGGTAAGTGGCTCTGGACACACAACATCCCAGCCTCCCTACATCACTACAGTCTTCATCAAACAATCAATCTCTGCAGACACAGCTTATTCCCAGGAATGCTCATTCTTTTCTTATATACCTTTAAAAGAGACTTCCCTAAAGCCCTACTTACAAAACAAATGCACATTTGTAGTTAGAAGTTTTCCTATGTCCTGCCTGGTCCCACTCAGTCATAAGTAAACATATAGAGGCTTATATTAATTGCAAACTATATGGCCTGTGGCTCAAGCTTATTGCTAGCTAGCTCTTATAACTTAACTCAACCAATTCCTTTTAATCTATATGTTGCCACATGGCCATGGTGTTACCGGCATCTTGTTGCTCCTTGGGCAGTGGGCTGGCATCTCCCCCACTCAGAAAAGTTGAAATAAACATATTCTGTAACTCAGCAGTTCACCTTCTAAGTAAATACTCAAGAGAACTCTTTGCACATATACAGCGAGAAACAAACAAAAATGATGTTTATGATAGTATTTGCTTGTCATATCAAGCATCTATAAAAGCTAAACATGCATAAACAATAGACTTGGAAATGACTCATAATGATATGTATTGTATTGTTTTTATAAATTTCTGTTCATTTGTTATTCCTCTTGATAATGAAGACAAACTCATCATGATTTAAGAATGTTTTTCTGTTTTACTAGCATACCAGTAGTATCTAGCATAATACCTGCCACAAGAGGAATTCAATAAACAACAATAACAATAAGCATCTTTGAATGAATAAACAAACCCTTTCAGAAACTTCAGTGCAGATTTGGAGAAATAGAGAAGCAATATACAAGGTCAAATAGGAATGACATATAAAGAAGAGTTTAATCATAAATAACATGCAAGTAAGCTATGGCTACAGTAAAATATTTCAGATAATCAATCTGTTGTTATTGACTCTTTCCTTTCTTTCTTTTTTTTGACAGTCTCACTACGTAGCCTTTGGTTGGTCTGGAATATTCTATGTAGAACAGGCTGACCTAAAACCCAAATTCTTCCTGCCCCTACCCCCTTACTGCTTGAATTACAGATAAAGATCAGAATACACAGCAATACTTCAAACCCTTTCTAAAAGCACACAAGCAATTAATTCAGAATAATTTAGCTGAATAAAGCACTTTCATAATACTTCTGGTTTTCTCATGAATTCCAAGAGATGGAGCATCTACATATAGACACTAGCCACTCCAACACCCTCTGCCCCAGTCAGGATAAAGCAGATTTTCTTCTTATACTACACTTCACATGTTTGGGAGAAGCCTCACTGTCTCCTGATAATGTCTATCCTTAGCCTATGAAAAAAGAAAACTAGAAAAAATTCTAAATCTTTTATAGATATTCCCTATAGTAGACTGCTGTAGAATATTATTTTAAGGTGTGTTAACTTTGTTCGGTGGAACATTGGTTTAATGATACAAAAATGTGTTACTTTTGTTTATGTTGCATTTGTTTAACTCTGTGAAACTATGTTACTTTGCCTCTCTAAAACACCTGATGGTCTAATAAAGAGATGAACCACCAATAGTGAGGCAGGAGAAAGGATAGGCAGGGCTGGCAGGCAGAGAGAATAAATGGAAGGAGAAATCTGGGAGGAGAGGAAGAAGGAGAGAAGGAAGAGGATGCAAGGGGCCAGCCATCCAGCTACACAGCCAACCATGGAATAAGAAAGAAAGATATACAGAAATCAAAAAAGGTAAAAGCCCAGAGGCAAAGGGAGATGGGATAATTTAGGTTAAGAAAAGCTGACTAGAAATAAGGTAAGCTAAGACCGGACATTTATAAATAAGAATAACCCTATGCTTGTGATTTATTTGGGAGCTGGGTTGCAGGACCGGATAATGTAGGGATTTATCAAGGCAACTCCATGTAGTTAAAAAGGAGGTTTATTTTGGAGTAACTTACAGCCAGTAAAGGGGTTAGTTACAGGATCTGGGAGAGGTGAGGTGCAGTCCAGCAGGGTTCTTTGGAGAACTGTGACTGGGTCTGTCTTCCAGTATCCAGGATCACCAGGAACCAAGAGAGAGGGCACATCCAGATCTCGGGTCTTAAGGGCTCCCATCTCAGCCCCACCCCAGGGGAGCATCATAGGTAGGCATGACAGTTACCATAAGCCTCACTAGGGGTAATACTTTCAGGTCAAAGCTGGAGCAGCTAACTACTACAACCCCCAAAAGGGTAAAAAAGTAAAATTTTTTTAAAAAAGCAATGAACAACAGTAGGCAAAGTTAATCCTCACCATAATGGACTGACTTAATAATTGTGGATTATAATTACTGTATATTTAAATAATCTGTAATCATTTTCCAATGGGAAATTACTTTTGAGTTATCATAAATGTAAGGAAAGAGCTGCCTTACAGGGAATCTAGGAAATATATGTGATTGGGGGCTATATAGGAAATAGATGTATTGGACAGCAATCCAGGACATGATTATAATGAGTGAGTGTGGCCAAAGAAATGTGTATAATGAGAGGCTTTCCAGAAAATGTATAAACTGAGGAGCGATTGAAGTTTAAAATGAGTATATATACATTCAAAGACTCTTTGGGGAGGTACTTAAAAACATAAGCAAGTGTGGATGGTTCTAAGGAGAAAATCAAGGTGGCCAGGGACAGGAGTTTAAAGAAGAAAAATTTTGAGACAGGGTCTCACTATGTATGTAGCTCTGGCTGGTTTGTAACTTGCTATATAAAACGGGATGAACTCAAAGTCACAGAGATTCACAAGTGCTGGGATTAAAGGTTTGTGCCATCATGCTCAGCCTTTATGTTGCTCTTACAGAAGATCTGAGTTCAATTTCTAGCACCCATGTGGTAGCTCACAAATTTCTGTAACTTCTGTCCTCTGTGAGAAGCAAGCACAAATGTACAGGCAAAATAGTCACACATATAAAATAATTTAAAAAATTGAAAATATGTTTAACCTGACTTAAACATACATCATGCATACTCATTGAACTTTCTTTTTTTGTTTTGTTTTTTGTTTTTTTATTTAATTTAATTTTATTTTACAATATAATTTAATTCTACATATCAGCCACAGATTCCCTTGTTCTCCCCCCTCCCACCCCCCTCCCGTTCCCCCCAGCCCACCGCCCATTCCCATCTCCTCCAGGGCAAAGACTCCCCCAAGGATTGATATCAACCTGGTAGACTCAGTCAGGCAGCTCCAGTCCCCTTCTCCCAGGCTGAGCCAAGCGTACCTGCATAAGCCCCAGTCATGCACTGAGCACAGGACCTGGTCCCACTGCCTGGATGCCTCCCTAACAGATCAAGCCAATCAACTGTCTCACCTATTCAGAGGGCCTGATCCAGTTGGGGGCCCCTCAGCCATTGGTTCATAGTTCATGTGTTTCCATTCGTTTGGCTATTTGTCCCTGTGCTTTATCCAACCTTGGTCTCAACAATTCTCACTCATATAAACCCTCCTCTTTCTCGCCAATTGGACTCCTGGAGCTCCACCCTGAGCCTGGCCGTGGATCTCTGCATCCAGTTCCCTCAGTCATTGGATGGGGTTTCTAGCATGACAATTAGGGTGTTTGGCCATCCTATCAGCAGAGTAGGTCAGTTCAGGCTGTCTCTCGACCATTGCCAGCAGTCTATTGTGGGGGCACCTTGGGGATTTTTGTGGGCCTCTCTAGCACTTTGCTTCTTCCTATTCTCATGTGATCTTCATTTACCATGGTCTCCTATTCCTTGTTCTCCCTCTCTGTTCTTGATCCAGCTGGGATCTACCGCTCCCCCAAGCTCTCTTTCCCTCGACCCTAGCCCTTCATTACCTCCACTCATGTCCAGGCTGTTCATGTAGATATCATCCATTTCTCTGTCAATGAGTGATCCCCATGTCTTTCTTGTGGTCCTGTTTTCCAGGTAGCCTCTCTGGTGTTGTGAGTAGCAGTCCAGTCATCCTTGTTCCACATCTAGTATCTACCTATGAGTGTGTACATACCATGTTTGTCTTTCTGAGTCTGGGTTACCTCACTCAGGATGATTTTTTCTAGATCCATCCATTTGTCTGCAAACCTCATGATGTCATTGTTTTTCTCTGTTAAGTAGTATTCCATTGTGTATATGTACCACATTTTATTTATCCATTCTTCAGTTGAAGGGCATCTAGGTTGTTTCCAGGTTCTGGCTATTACAAACAATGCTGATATGAACATAGCTGAGCAAGTGCCCTTGTGGTATGATTGAGCATTCCTTGGGTATATGCCCAAGAGTGGTATAGCTGGATCTTGGGGGAGATTGATTCCCAATTTTCTAAGAAAGCGCCATATTGATTTCCAAAGTGGTTGTACAAGCTTGCATTCCCACCAGCAGTGGAGGAGAGTTCCCCTAGCTACACATCCTCTCCAGCATAAGGTGTCTTCAGTGTTTTTGATCTTAGTCATTCTGACAGGCGTAAGGTGGTATCTCAGAGTTGTTTTGATTTGCAATTCCCTGATAATTAGGGATGTTGATCAATTCCTTAAATGTCTTTCAGCCATTTGAGCTTCCTCTGTTGAGAATTCTCTGTTTAGTTCTATAGCCCATTTCTTTTTTTTTTTTCCTTTTTTTTTTTTTTTTTTTTGGTTTTTTTGAGACAGGGTTTCTCTGTGTAGCTTTGCACCTTTTCCTGGATCTCGCTCTGTAGACCAGCTGGCCTCAAACTCACAAAGATCCACCTGCCTCTGCCTCCCGAGTACTGGGACTAAAGGCATGCGCCACCACCGCCCGGCTATAGCCCATTTCTTAATTGGACTGTTGGGCATTTTGATGTCTAATTTCTTGAGTTCCTTATATATTCTGGATATCAGTCCTCTGTCAGATGTGGGGTTGGTGAAGACCTTTTCCCATTCTGTAGGCTGTCGCTTTGCCTTGTTGACCGTATCCTTTGCTCTACAAAAGCTTCTCAGTTTCAAGAAGTCCCATTGATTGATTGTTTCTCTCAGTGTCTGTGCTACTGGTGTTATATTTAGGAAGTGATCTCCTATGCCAATGAGTTCAAGACTACTTTCTACTTTCCCTTCTAGCAGGTTCAGAGTAGCTGGATTTATGTTGAGGTCTTTGATCCACTTGGACTTAAGTTTTGTGCATGGTGATAGATATGGATCTATTTGCAGTCTTCTAAATGTTGATATCCAGTTATGCCAGCACCATTTGTTGAAGATGCTTTCTTTTTTCCATTGTACACTTTTGGCTTCTTTGTCAAAAATTATATGTTCATAGGTGTGCGGATTAATGTCAGGGTCTTCAATTCGATTCCATTGGTCCACATGTCAGTTTTTAATGCCAGTACCAAGCTATTTTTATTACTGTAGCTCTATAGTAGAGCTTGAAGTCAGGGATCATGATGCCTCCAGAGGTTGTTTTATTGTACAGGATTCTTTTGGCTATCCTGGGTTTTTGTTTTTCCATATGAAGTTGAGTATTATTCTTTCCAGGTCTGTGAAGTGCTGTGGGATGGTCTGTATGTCAAATTACTCTGGTAGGTCAATAACTAAATCACTGATTGGCCAGTGGCTAGGCAGGAAGTATAGGTGGGACAAGGAAGAGAATAAAGCTGGGAAGTGGAAGGCTGAGTCAGAGAGACACTGCCAGCCGCCGCCATGTCAAACAGCATGTGAAGATGCCGGTAAGCCATGAGCCATGTGGCAAGGTATAGATTAATGGAAATGGATTAATTTAATCTGTAAGAACAGTTAGCAAGAAGCCTGCCATGGCCTTACAGTTTGTAACCAATATAAGTCTCTGTGTTTACTTGGTTGGGTCTGAGCGACTGTGGAACTGGCAGGTGAGAGAGATTTGTTCTGACTGTGGGCCAGGCAGGAAAACTCAAGCTACAGTGAAGAATTGTGTTGGTATTTTGATGGGGATTGCATTGAATCTGTAGATTGCTTTTGGTAACATTGCCATTTTTACTATGTTAGTCCTGCCTATCCATGAGCATGGGAGATCTTTCCATTTTCTGACATCTTCTTCAATTTCTTTTTTCAGGGACTTAAAGTTCTTGTCATATAGGTCCTTCACTTGCTTGGTTAGTGTTACACCAAGGTATTTTATATCATTTGTGGCTATTGTAAAGGGTGATGTATCTTTGATTTCCTTCTCAGCATCTTTGTCCATTGTATATAGGAGGGCTACTTATTTTTTTGAGTTGATCTTGTATCCTGCTATGTTGCTGAAGGTGTTTATAAGCTGTATCAGTTCTTGGTTGAATTTTTGGGGTCACTCATGTATACTATCATGTCATCTGCAAATAGCAAAAGCTTGACTTCTTCCTTTCCAATTTGTATTCCCTTAATCTCCTTATGTTGTCTTATTGCTCTGGCTAGAACTTCAAGTACTATATTGAATAAGTATGGGGAGAGCAGACAGCCTTGCCTCATTCCTGATTTTAATGGAATTGCTTTGAGTTTCTCTCCATTTAATTTGATGTTGGCTGTTGGCTTGCTGTAATTGCCTTTATTATGTTTAGGTATGTTCCCTGTATTCCTGATCGCTCCAATACCTTTATCATGAAGGGGTGTTGCATTTTGTCAAATGCCTTTTCTGCATCTAGTGAGATGATCATGTGGTTTTTTTCTTTGAGTTTGTTTATATGGTGTATTACATTGACAGACTTTCGTATGTTGAACCACCCTTGCATCCCTGGAATGAAGCCTACTTGATCATGGTGGATAATTGTTTTGATGTGTTCTTGGAGTCTGTTTACCAGTATTTTATTGAGTATTTTTGCATCAATGTTCATGAGGGAGATCGGTCTGTAGTTCTCTTTCTTTGTTGTATCCTTGTTTGGTTTAGGAATCAGGGTAACTGTAGCCTCATAGAAGAAGTTTGGTAATGTTCCTTCTGTTTCTATTGTGTGGAACAATTTAGAGAGTATTGGTATTAACTCTTCTTTGAAGATCTGGTAGAATTCTGTGCTGAAACCATCTGGTCCTGGGCTTTTTTTGGTTGGGAGACTTTTAATGACTGTTTCTATTTCATTAAGGGTTATTGGACTATTTAAATAGTTTATCTGGTCTTGATTTAACTTAGGTATGTGGTACCTATCCAGAAAATTATCCATTTCTTTTAGATTTTCCAGTTTTGTGGAGTAGATGTTTTTGAAGTATGACCTGATAATTCTCTGGATTTCTCAATGTCTGTTGTTATGTCCCCCTTTTCAATTCTGATTTTGTTAATTTGGTTGTTCTCTGTCTGTCTTTTGGTTAGTTTGGATAAGGGCTTGTCTATCTTGTTGATTTTCTCAAAGAACCAACTCTTTGTTTCATTAATTTTTTGTATTGTTCTCTTTGTTTCTATTTTATTGATTTCAGCTCTCACTTTGATAATTTTCTGGCGTCTATTCTTCCTGGGAGACTTTGCTTCTTCTTGTTCTAGAGCTTAGAGGTGTGCTGTTAAGTCCGTAGTGTGAGATTTCTCCAACTTCTTTATGTGGGCATTTAGTGCTATGAATTTCCCTCTTAGCACTGCTTTCACAGTGTCCCATAAGTTTGGGTATGTGGTGTCTTCATTTTCGTTGATCTCTAGGAAGTCTTTAATTTCTTTCTTTATTTCTTCCTTAACCCATTGGTGATTCAGTTGAGCATTATTCAGTTTCCATGAGATTGTAGGTTTTCTGTAGTTTTTGTTGTTGTTGAAATCTAACTTTAAACCATGGTAGTCTGATAGAACACAGGAGGTTATTCCAATTGTTTTGTATCTGTTGAGATTTGCTTTGTGGCCAAGTATGTTGTCAATTTTAGAGAAGGTTCCATGGGGTGCTGAGAAGAAGGTATATTCATTTTTGTTAGGATGGAATGTTCTGTAGATATCGATTAAGTCCATTTGAGTCCTAACATCAGTTAAGTCCTTTATTTCTCTGTTAAGTTTCGATTTGGGAGATCTGTCCAGTGGTGAAAGTGGGGTGTTGAAGTCTCCCACTATTAATGTGTGGGGTTTTATATATGGTTTAAGCTTTAGTAATGTTTCTTTTACATATGTGGGTGCCCTTGTGCTTGGGGCATAAATGTTCAGAATTGAAACTTCATCTTGGTGGATCTTTCCTATGATGAGTATGTAATACCCTTCTTGATCTCTTTTGATTGATTTTAGTTTGAAGTCTATTTTTCTGGATATCAGGATGGCTACACCTGCTTGTTTCCTAAGACCATTTGATTGGAAAGTCTTTTCCCAGCCTTTTATTCTGAGGTAGTGTCTATCTTTGAATTTGAGATGTGTTTCTTGTATGCAGCAGAAAAATGGGTCCTGCTTTTGTATCCATTCTGTAAGCATTATGTCTTTTTATAGATGAATTAAGTCCATTGATATTAAGTGATATTAATGACCAGTGATTGTTCATTCCTGTTATTTTTTGGTGGTAGTGTGTATGTACTTCTCTTCTTTGGGGTTTGCTGCTGTGGCTTTATCTATTTCCTATGTTTTCGAGGGTGTATCTGGCTTCCTTAGGTTGGAATTTTAGTTCTAGTGCTTTATGTAGGGCTGGGTTTGTGGATAAGTATTGTTTAAATTTGGCTTTGTCTTAGAATGTCTTGTTCACTCTGTCTATGATGATTGAAAGTTTTGCTGGCTATATTAATCTAGGCTGGCATCCATGGTCTCTTAGTGTCTGCATTACATTTGTCCAGGTCCTTCTGGCTTTCAAAGTCTCCATTGAGAAATCAGGTGTTATTCTGATGGGTTTGCCTTTATATGTCACTTGGCCTTTTTCCTTTGCTGCTCTTAATATTCTTTCTTTATTCTGTACTTTAGTTGTTTAATTATTATGTGGCGAGGGGACTTTTTTGGGGGGTCTAGTCTGTTTGGTGTTCTATAGGCTTCTTGTATCTTCATAGGCATTTCCTTCTTTAAATTGGGAAAGTTTTCTTCTATGATCTTGTTGAATATATTTTCTGTGCCCTTGAGTTGTTATTCTTCTCCTTCTTCTATCCCTATTATTCGTAGGTTTGGTCTTTTCATGGTGTCCCAAATTTCTTGCACATTTTGGGTCATGACGTTGTTGGCTTTAGTGTTTTCTTTGACTGATGAATCTATTTCTTCTACCGTATCTTCAACGCCAGAGATCCTCTCTTCCATCTCTTGCATTCTGTTGGTTATACTTGCACCTGAAGTTCCCGTTCATTTACTCAGATTTTCTATTTCCAGCATTCCTTGTGTCTTCATCATTTTTTCTATTTCCCTTTTTAGGTCTTGGACTGTTTCCTTCATCTGTTTCATTGCTTTTTCATGATTTTCTTTCAGGGCTTTATTGTTTTCTTCCAGGTCTTTATTGTTTTCTTCTACTTTATTTGTCCTTTCCTCTAGTTTTTTATAGCGTTCTTCCCATTTTTTGTTTGTCTTTGCCTCTATATAAGCCTCTACCTTCTTCATGATGTTATTCATAAGGCTGTTTTCTTCTGCTTCTTCCAATTTCTGATGTTCAGGTCTACATGTTGGAGGAGGGCTAGTTTCTGGTGATGCTGTATTGCTCTTCATTTTGTTGTATGTACTTCTGTCTTGATGTCTGCCCATCTCCTTGTGGTTCGTTCTTGGTCTTATCTGCACACTTGGTTCAGACAGACCAGTGTTCCAAAAGGGAAGTCCGGAGCAAGATGGGAGCTGGGGGCCGGCCTCTAAGTCTCAGGAAGAGGCTTGGGGCTCAGGCGGATGGGCGTGGGGGCAGGGCTTGGAGATTACAGGGTCTGCCGGGGGTCTTGGAGAAGAGGAGCCTTCCTGGTAGGGGTAGAAGGGATCCTGCCTGGTGGCCAGAACCTGGGGCCAAGTTGGGCAGGTCTTCCCCAGAGTGGCTGGTGCCCAGGGATGGAATCTAGGCTGAGTCCAGGCACTCACCTCTTGTCCAGAAGGGAAGTCCGGGGCAGGATGGGAGTTGGGGGCCGGTCTCTAAGTCTCAGGAAGTGGCTGGGGTCTCGGGCAATGATGGGCGTGGGGGCATGGCATGGTCATTGAACTTTCAATGAGGTCTCATTAATATGTACAATGCTTAAATCTCTATGTGTCAGTTAAACGGAAAAATGTAACTTTAAAAGGATAGATACACAATAGGTAGAAAGTTGGCCTCCCTGTTTGTCAGAGAAATTATTTGAGTTATCTAGTCATGGCACTTGCTATGGGCAAACCTCAACCTAGAATTAGGTGTCTTGGCTTTTCCTTCATTGTTACCAAAACTATAGACACAGCCAGTGAGAGGAGAATAAAAGCTTGGGCTTTTTCCTTTGCACTTTCATATGGTCTAAATAGATTTAGGGAGGATACAGCTCTACAGATTTGCTTAAATCTTTATCTAAACATAGGGGAATTAGCATGATCTCTTTCAAACATTATGAAGAAATGTACTTTCAGTTTATGGAAAAATAACTATTAGCTTAGTTTATTATCAACTGACATCAAATAAGAAAATGTTTCTGAGAGTGTTGCTTCATATAGGAAGCTCCCAGCAAAAGATTGCAAGAGAAATCCAGGGAAGACATAGTTTTCTTGCTTTTTCTCCCATAAGACAGGGCTAGAGATAAGCATCAAAAATATATATTGTCTTTCTGGTAACCTTAGAACTCTTATCTGCCCCTTACCTGGGAGCCAGAGCCAGCATGTTCCTAACTCTAGATGCTCAGTCTCTCTCTTTCCTCCCTTCCTGCATCTCTTTCTTCTCTTTCCATCTTTCTGACTAAATCATTATATGTCTGATAAAATCATCTCTCCCTTCTCATGCTACATTGAAAACACAGAAAGAGATAGTCATGAATCTCAAGCTTAGGGTTAATTCACCCAAAGCCGGTTCTCTGAAATTAATTTCACAACAAAATGAACTCATGAAAACCTATTCATTCCAATCACAGATCAGAGCTATCCTTCTGTCTCCCTGTCCTTTTGACTGCTGCTGTGAAGTGCGTGTGTGTGTGTGTGTGTGTGTGTGTGTGTGTGTATGTGTGTGTGTGTGTGTGTGTGTGTGTGTGTATGTGGCAGGGGGTGTGGGGTTCTGCTAAATCATTAACTTACTTGCTAGCCTTCATTCACACCTCATCTCATGCTTCAGCAAAACACGGCTGTAATTCTAAAAATATCCCTAAACTGTACATCCCACACAGACACAGATATTCTTATATTCTTATCTGTAGCAAATTTCTGCTCCTCCTTCCTATAATGCAAAGCTAACCCCCCCATAGTTAAGTAGAGATCTAGGACTAAGATCTAACTAATGAAGCATAAAGTGATGTTCACAGATCAAAATGGTTAAGTCATCTGGGGTTCTTTAGTCTCCTCTATTGTTCTAGTGTGTGTCCCAAATCATGCAATTAGAAGATGGTAAGTTGGCTAACTGGGGGCTCATGCCTTCCATCCAAGTACTAGGGAAGGAGAGGTAGGAAGGTTTCTGTAAGTTAAGGTCACTCTGGTCTCCACAGCAAATTCCAGTACAGCCAGGGCTACATAGCAAGATTATGTCCCCCCAAACAAACAGAGACTATTGTAGAAAATCACAACTGATCAAAGTGCAGTGAACAAGAGATCATGAAGTGTTCAGTCCCAATTAATACACCTACAATACAACTCCTGCACCTAAGGCTCAGGAGTCATGGCAGAAGAAGGGGTGGGAAGATTGTAAGAGCCAGAGGAAAAGGAAGTAGCCTATGAGATTGTGACTCTTAGAAATGTCAGAGAAGCTGCACCCATGAAATCTCATCAAAATGGTTACTTAAACAAGGCTTGAGCAAGGATGGCACAAATGGACATACTCCAAGAACTGCAGGAAACTGAGGAATGCTGAGAGAAGAACCCCCCACATTTGTTACCCAGTATCAATGTGGTCAGCCATGAGATCATACACAAATATAGGTAACATTTTACAGACTGCACAGGTTGTAATTATGCATTTAGGAATATATGTGCATATATGAATTTATTTATATATGAATATATATATGAATTTGAGGGAGAACAAGTGGGCATACATGGGAGGGGCTTGAGAGAGGGAAAGGAAGGTCAGAAATGATGTAACTATAATTTAATTTCAAAAAACAAAGACTACTATTAAAAGCCTGAAACAACAACAAAAAGAAGGTTCATCTTTACTCACCAGAGTTTGCTGTGGGATGGTCTATATGTCAAATGTGTTGCTGATTGGTCAATAAATAAATCACTGATTGACAAGTGGCCAGGCAGGAAGTATAGGCGGGACAAGGAGGAGAATAACGCTGGGAAATGGAAGGCTGAGTCAGAGAGACACTGCCAGCCGCCACGATGAGAAACAGCATGTGAAGATGCCGGTAAGTCACGAGCCACATGGTATAGCTTTATGGAAATGGATTAGTTTAAGCTGTAAGAACAGTTAACAAGAAGCCTGCCACAGCCATACAGTTTGTAAGCAATATAAGTCTCTGTGTTTACTTGGTTGGGTCTGAGCGGCTGTGGGACTGGCAGGTGAGAGAGATTTGTCCTGACTGTGGGCCAGGCAGGAAAACTCTAGCTACAAATGGCGTCCAAAGTGGTGGCAAGAGTTTCCACCTAAAACCTGAGTAAAAAGATTCTAAAATGGAGCTAAAAACAGTTCCTAGTTGTCTCTCTCAAATGAGTGTCAGCTGCGGGCTTGAGCTACTGGTGGGTTCCTAGCATGTGCACTCGACCTGCAGTATGGCGGGGATGAGGCCTCTGCAAGCAGCACATTAAGCTGCGTGGTGGATTTAGCCTTTCCTAATACAAAACAAAAAAAAAGAGGTTTCTGGGCTACACGCTGCTTGGCTAAAAGCATAGACCCACGATAACTCTCAGAGCTGGTGGAAAACGTAACACCGCCATGTTGGGAAGCTGAGGTGGGTGGAGCCAGCAGCCACAGCTGCTGCAGCTTAAAGCAATAGATTCACAATAAGACAGATTCAGATGTAATAGTTTACAATGTGTGTAAAAGATATGTAGGCTTGAAAGAGACAAAAAAAGGTGATATATAGAGTTATAGAAACAAATACATAGTTTTAAAAAATAAAGTCTTTAAAGAGACAGTAAAATTAATATATAAAATAAGCCACGTAAAGATGAATATTACACAGAGAATCTGGATTGTGTTGTCTTTGGGATTTTTAACTGCAGAAAAACATTTGATCATAAAAGATGTTGAGTTAAACCAATATTCATATTTTAAAGATATCTTGACTTCAAAATTTGGATATAAGGATATGTTGCTTTGGAAAAGAGTCTCTGCTTTTGTTCCCACAGAAAGCCAGAGGCTATGGATTTGTTCAAGATTAAGATACATCAGGTTTGACCAGTTAAGACCCCCTGAAAGTTCTCCGATGACACCATGGCCCAGATGATTCAACATCCAGAACAGTTTGAAGGCAACTGGCTCAGACCATACAGCCTCATGGACTATTCCATAATCCTAAAATTTTCTTTGTGTCCCCATAAGATACAGTGACCCCCTCCAGCAGGAAGTAGTAAGAGAAGCTACGCCCAAATTCCCAAATTTTATGTAATTTTACTTTGTTAAGGTTAAAAACTTCCTTTTTGAAAAAAAAAGGGGGGCGAAGTTCTGTGGGATGGTCTATATGTCAAATGTGTTGCTGATTGGTCAATAAATAAATCACTGATTGGCCAGTGGCCAGGCAGGAAGTATAGGCGGGACAAGGAGGAGAATAAAGCTGGGAAGTGGAAGGCTGAGTCAGAGAGACACTGCCAGCCGCCAAGATGAGAAACAGCATGTGAAGATGCCGGTAAGCCATGAGCCACATGGCAAGGTATAGCTTTATGGAAATGGATTAGTTTAAGCTGTAAGAACAGTTAGCAAGAAGCCTGCCACGGCCATACAGTTTGTAAGCAATATAAGTCTCTGTGTTTACTTGGTCGGGTCTGAGCGGCTGTGGGACTGGCAGGTGAGAGAGATTTGTCCTGACTGTGGGCCAGGCAGGAAAACTCTAGCTACAAGAGTTCCTCTTCTAGAAATTTTTGTCTAGAAGTAACTTTTTGGGGTTGAGATTCTTTGTGACGCTCATACTGTATTAATAGCCATGGCACATAAGCAGGTATTTCAGGACACTAGGATTTTGAGGTTAATTAGTTATTGCCATATAGCCTGTCTTCTCCTGAATAACACACATTCCATACAGAATAAATTAGCTTTCAAAAAGTTTCAGAGTAGTTAATTAAAATAAAGCATTGGTGAATCAATAATCAGATGATTTCGGAGGACGAAGAGGTATGCTGTTATCTTAAAAGGGTACATTTTCCCTGTCACTCCCCCCACCCCTGCTTCCTTCCCTTACCTCACACAGGCTACAAAATACAACAAGACACAACAAAACTTTATTTAAAAAATCAGTCAATTAATGACATGGCTAATTAATCATTCTGTGAAATCATTTTCTGGGAATTGGCTTTCAGTGGATGAACTTGCAATTACTTGGTTGTTTTCTGGAATATCATGCTTCCGCTGCAGGGTAGTAAGACATTTGTTCTGTGGAGGAACTCTCCAATCTTGCCATAAAGGAAGTTTGTACTCCATGAATCCTGCTTGAAGCACTCTGAACTTCTTTCTTAAACATATTATTCTGTTCTTTTCCAATAAGTCTGGTAACTTCTCAAAATGCCCCAAAAGACCTTTTAATCACAGACACTGAAACGCTAAGCCACATTTTCTAGAAGCCTCTATTCAAGTAAAACTGAATTCAAAGGCTGAGACCCTTCTGTTTCCTCTCCAAATGTTTAGCTGAGTTGTCTCAAAGGCCTTCTAGAATAGCATGAGTCAAAGAAAATGGTTTGAATTCTCTCTCTCTCTCTCTCTCTCTCTCTCTCTCTCTCTCTCTCTCTGTGTGTGTGTGTGTGTGTGTGTGTGTGTGTGTGTGTGTGTGTGTATACATGCACATGTATGTGGTGACCAGAAGTCAATATTGGGTGTCTCAATTGCTTTCCATCTGACTTTTTTCTTTTTCTTTTTTAAATTGAAAAATATGTTTCCTACAGTAATTCTGACCATGCTTTTCCCCTCCCACAACTGCTCCCATATCCTCCCCACCCACCCTACACTACTTTCTTCTTCTCTTCATCTTTGTTTTAAGACAAAGTATCCCACTGGGCTCCAGGGATCCTCTTGTCTACCCCCACAGTGCTGGTATTACAGGCATACCCCAGTCCACTGAGCATTTTGTGTTGAGCATTGGGTGTTAGACTGGAATTAATGGAGGTGACTTGGAAGTAAAAGAAAGCAGGCAGGCATCTCCAGAAACAGAACTGTTGTTTCAATCAGAACAACGGCAGGGCCACAATCTGTCTTCAGAAGTGGAGAGAGTGTCCACATGGCACAGAGGCCTAGGGTTTTACAGGACAGGAAAAGGGAACTTTGAGATAGAAGATTCCATCTGCAGGTCAATTCTCCTGGAGTCTTGAAGTGGTAGATAACAGTGGAGTCTGGTGCTCCTTATCAAAAGCTTCCTCAGATGTTATCAGTCAAGTCAACTTTCCTGTCTAGGGCTGCTCAGTCCACCTGAGGCCTTTAGACCAATAACACTCCATTCCAGGCCCTGAGGACAGATAGAAAGGGGGATGGGAATACAGTCTCTCATTGGCTGCTTCCTGCAGAAAGGGAACAATAGAAGATAGCCTAGGCTCTGTCCCCAGAATCTAAGGAGCATAGGCTAGGTTGACTTCATATAGCAGGAGAGTTTTAACTTGACCAGATTTGGTGGCTTGTGTGGCTGCCTTCATGCTCTCTTAGAGATATTCTAAAAAGTTAGAGGGCTGAAAATGGATGATTTGGTTACAGAATGAAACTGAAAGATTGCCCAAGAATGTGGAGGGGGAGGATAGAAGTGAGAGACATAGAGAGAAGCCAGTGGGAGGAGGCAGATGTCCATATATACAGGCCTCCATATAGGGTAGAGAAAGGATTCTCAAAGGGCTGGGGGTATTTGCCAGGGGTGTGAGTCAGAATGGGAAGAATGCCAGTAGAGTTCATATGGAGGACAGCCATAGCTCGACATTCAGGATTGTGGAAAGAGTAGGGGATAGTAAGAAGCTGGATAAAACAGAGTCATCTTGGGATGTCTGTTATGGGGATATAGGTCTAGAAAGGGGTCTGTCATTATCTAAAGACATAGTTTAGGAGGTGTGTGGATCAATAGTGATGAGGAGTCTGGGCCAGCCCAGGAATGCTGTACCCTAGTGGACAGACAGACATTCATCAGTGGGATGGATAAGTGGAACTGGCTGCCTTTAAAGGTTGATGAGTTCTGTTTAAGAGGGGCATCCAGCTCTCTTGTATGGTGATTAAAGGGAGAGGTAAGAATTGAGTTCATTGAAGGATCATGATGAGGGTGGCATGGTTAGTGAAAAGGATATTTTTCTTTGAAAAGTCAGAGATGGAGGGGGACCCATTAGCACCTGAGTAAGCTAGCAGCAGCACCAGGGAGCTACACAGCATTGAAGGAAGGAGTAGGAGAAACTCGAGGAATAAAGTAAAGAATTGTATCTGGTCTCAGGTGAGCTCCTCCACGGCATCCAAAATGTCTTCTATCAGATTTATGGAAGACAAATGGAGCTGTTGTACTTCTAGCAGTACTTACATTGTAACATTCTTGTTCTGGTATAGGGGGAAGACTGGTTCGGGTTTTGTTGTTGTTGTTGTGTTTTGTTTTGTTGTGTTTTGTTTTGTTTTGAGACAGGGTTTCTCTGCGTAGTTTTCTGGTGCCTGTCCTAAAGACTGGTTATTTTATGGGAGGTGGGTCCAGTAAGCAAACATTCAAAAGACGGGGTGAAAATCTAAGTATGGGGATAATAAGGAGAAAAGAAGAGATCAATGTGAGGCGCCAGGGTGGGAGGGAACCCAAAGCCCACCCATAGGAGGAGGCTTGTCACTGACTTTTTGTCTAGTCCCTTTATCTTTGGGCCCCCATGTTGAACCAGCTTGGATTTGTTTGTGTGCAAGCAGCATTGTCCCTGGTGAAGGGACCATCCTTGGCAGTAGTCAGGAGACCTAGTCCTTAACTTTGGAACACCACAGCAAAGAATCAAATTGATCCTGAAGGACTAAAATGACCTGCAATTTTAAGGTTTTTGGTTTTTTTTTTTTTTTTTTTTTTTGAGGTCTGGTCAGGCAGAGAGGTTAATTGATGCAAAGTAGCCCTACGTCCAACTGTTTTAGTTCTGAGTTATGAAAAAAAAATGTCTAAAGTGGAAAAAAGAGGGATGAATTGGATGGTCCATTAGTCACCTGCTGTGGGATGGTCTGTATGTCAAATGTGTTGCTGATTGGTCAATGAATAAATCACTGATTGGCAGTGGCCAGGCAGGAAGTATAGGCGGGACTAACAGAGGAAAATTGAGAGAACAGGAAGCTGGAGAGGGAGACACTGCCAGCCGCCATCAGGATAAGGAAGATGTAAAGTACCGGTAAGCCACAAGCCACGTGGCAAGGTATAGATTAATAGAAATGGATTAATTTAAGCTGTAAGAACAGTTAGCAAGAAGCCTGCCATGGCCATACAGTTTGTAAGCAATATAAGTCTCTGTGTTTACTTGATCGGGTTTGAGCAGCTTGGGACTGGCGGGTGAGAGAGATTTGCCCTGACTGTGGGCCAGGCAGGAAAACTCTAGCTACAGTCACCTTTTCAGAGGTCACCTGAAATACTTTTAGGGGCTTTGGGGCACAGATCTCCCTTAACTGCTTCAAGCTGATAAAAAGGAGCAATGTAGAAGGGGCAGCAATGAGACTGCCTCAGAGGAGGTTGACCTAGCCCCCCCACCCCGACAAAATGTAACAGATGGCAAAGATCCAGAACATAAGATAGCCATGTGATAATAGTACTCATATCCTTAGAGCATGTTACATGAATGAGACAGCATCTATAACATATAAAAACTGAGGCTGTTAGTACCATTATAATTCCTACTTAGAGTGTCGTTAGGAAATAGTCAGGGAAGTTTTACCCTTACTAAAGGAAGAGAATATGGAAGAAACCCATCTATAGAATCCCAGACAGGCTATGTCATAGCTGTTAGCAAAACTGATTTTGCCTCTATTGTCAATTACAGGATGTAAGGCCACTGGTTTGGTAGAAGAGTTGGAGACATTTTTCATTGGCCAGTATAAGTTCAGAATTGGTCATTGAGTCATTATTATAACCTTATTGGGAACATTAAGAGATGAAGTTAATGAGGAAAAACATTAACATAATAATTAATGTAAGTTTCATTTAGTAAGGTGAAATGTAATTGTGCAACTAACTAGACCATGTACCAGAGTTCTGTTTTTTACATCAGGCCCTTGCATAAGGAACAAGCACCTGGAAGCTTTTTAAAAGAAGTCAGTTAAAGACAATATCTTAATTGGCAATTCAAAAGATAAATAGACTCAATCCTATTGGGTCCTATTATAGGATTGTCTAGCAAAGTCCCGAGGACACCAGTCAGTTATCATCAATAATTTCCCAAACCTATGAGTTTGATAACAGAGTATCTGGCAGCCTTCTTTAATTGGGAAACATGAAAGACATATTACAGCTGTGAGAAGTAGTCTTCCAGAAAGAAATAGTGTTCCACAGTTGGTAAGTACAGCTTTTAAAAAGGTTTGGACTCAGTATTTAATAAGACAGGCCAGTTTTTCTCAGCTGTGGGTAAATACTGCACTGCTGAAGAAAGCCAAGTTCTTGTCCTATATCTGGGACATATATACCTCTGTCTGTCTGTGTCTGTCTGTGTGTGTGTGTGTGTGTGTGTGTGTGTGTGTGTGTGTGTGTGTGTATGTGTGTGTGTGTGTGTGTGTGTGCATATATCAAGAAGATATATCAGGCCGGGTGGTGGTGGCGCACGCCTTTAATCCCAGCACTCGGGAGGCAGAGCCAGGTGGATCTCTGTGAGTTCGAGGCCAGCCTGGGCTACCAAGTGAGTCCCAGGAAAGGCGCAAAGCTACACAGAGAAACCCTGTCTCAAAAAACCAAAAAAAAAAAAAAAAAAAAAAAAAAAGAAGAAGATATATCAGAAAGAAAAATAATTACCCAAATACCATTTCATTTGGTTAAGTATAATGTCTGAGGAGTGCAGTCCCTTGAATTGTTAAAGAAAAATACTGAGGAAATCTCTGTTGACCCTCCTCTTTGTAGACCAGATACTGATCATAATTCACTGGGTGGGCTCTCCCTCGTCTCCCTAAACAAGATACCAGGTGACTATCTATACTTACAGAACATTTCTAGAGATAACCCACTGTCCCCTGGGACCTCTTTGACCTTGGAGAGCAAGGGGGAAAGTATTCTCCCCTTTAGTCCCCCTGATCAAATGAGAATAGCCTCGAACTATGGTTAGTAGACACCCAACAGATCATTTCCACGAGTTTGGTACTTTAAAACTATTGTATAATATTTCAGTAGCCAGGTATATCTAAATAAACTTTGATTTGAAATACGTTTTAGCCAGTTTTTGTAATTGTTTATCTTAGACCTTAGAAACTTTAATATCATTTATATGATCTCTAATTCTCATACTCTATGTACCTTAAATAACTTACTCAAAGCTTCCCAACTTGCAAAAGTGCTCTACTTTCTTTTTTCCATTCACAAAACTTTCATCAATCTATCCTAATACTCATATATAATTCCTTCTTTACTAAAACAATGTCTATCTTTTTATACTTATAACTTTTTTTGTATTTCTTAATACCGTGAGACATAATAGCATTATCAAATGAATTTAGTACCTGTTGAGAGAATTTAATCCCTGGGGAAGAGTTTGGGGGAGGGCTAAGCAAGGTCTATTCCCTCTTCCTAAGGTCCCAATGTCAAATCAAAGTTCAGTTTCAAAGTTCACCATGGAGAAACCAATAAGTTTATTGGACTTACTTATAAGAGAATTTGTAAAGGGTTACCAATGGGAATGTGGGTGACCCAAAGCAATCATACTGAAAAATCTTTACTCAGAATGTATAAGTTCATTTAGAGCCACATAGATAGATAGATCTTTAGCTTACATGAGCATTTACTTGTAAGCCAATTTGGTACTGAGTACATGATGTAAAAACAAAAGTTATAGAAGAGTAACTTCCCAAGGAATGATATCAGCTCATTTCTAGGATGGGGAAGAATTGGCCTTTTTTTTTCTTTTCCAAGTTACAAAGTCAAGGAGCCAGTCTAACCCAGACCCGGGCTTTGGAGGACAAAATGCATGAGTCTGGAGTGTAAAGGACAATCCCACCCACAACCAGAATCTCCACTTAAAGAGAACAGAAAATTTTGCTAACATAACTTAATAAGCTGTGCTTTGATAGAGAGGGACTTTCATCAGCCAGATTACCACCTGAGAGGGAGTTTAGAGAATTAGGTTTAGAAGTTGGGGCTGATAAAACCTGAAGTGCAGAAATGGAAGAATAAAAGATAGAAAAGAGACTTGAAGGTAGGGAATACTTCAGATCTTTTGCTGTTTTGTCTGGTGACGTTATCTAAGTCAGTAAAGATTTGGAAGGCAAAAGTACTGAATTCAGGCCAGGCTTTTCCATTATCTTATTGATATTGGGGCCAGATCTTAATAGAGAGCCACACAAGAATAGCAGGTCTGAAGTTGGCAAACCTAGTTTTGAGGTTTTATTTTCAGCATGCCAAAGGGGTGTTGTTGAGCACAATTTGGAACCCATCTTGGAAAGCAAGGTAGAGGGAGGCTACAATATTTCCCCCAAGTCATACCTAAGGTCACAGAGTGGCAGGAAGAATGAGCCTGTTTTGCAGATGATGTCATTCCCTGATTGTGGAAATCAGGCAGCAAAAGCCAAGGGCAAAAGCTAAGGAGCTCCAGGAGTTCCAGAGAGGCCCTGGGTCTGGGATAACTGTAGACACTGGGCAGGCGTTGCCTTCCTAGTGGGTTTGTGTTGGATGTGGTCCAGTAGACAAATGGGGAAGGGCCTCTGCCCTGAAGGTCAGAATGGGGTAAGGAGAAGATATGGGAAAAGATGCAAACTGAGTTTACATGGCATACTAAAACCACAGAGGTTTCAAGTCATCACTGGTGGCCACTAAGCACTGGGAAACTGGGCAAGCAGCCATGTTCTCCATTGTGTGGGTTTCAGAACAGAGAGAGATGGGTAAGGGGAGAGGGAGGTCACCCAGAGAGAGTTCAATGAGGATTGATGGAGGTGGCATGGAAATAAAAGAAAGCAGACAGGCATCTCAAGTAAAATTGTTCTTTTAATCAGAACAACTGAAGCGATCAGTCTCTCCAAGGGAGTAGAGACTGAGTGCATATGGCAGAGTAGGCCTGGGGTTTTAGAGTACAGGAAAAGGGAGAAATTGGAGGAATGGAAGATTCCATCCACGGGCCAGTTCTGCAGGCTTGAAGTGGTAGGTAACAGTGGAGCCTGGTACATAGAGGGCCTGATCTGAAACTTCCACGGGTGTTATCAGTCAAGGCAACTCACCTGTCCAGGGTTTCTCAGTCTACCCTTCCCTAGGGATCCACACTTAGGTTCTCATGTTCATACTTGCCAAGCCCTCTACCCATAGAACTATCTCCCCAGCCACCAACTGGCCAGACTTTACTGGTAGATAGCATGTAACACTATAACACTGCGAAATGTTAAATAAAAAGACTACAGATCACTTTACTGTTCATGTACACTTTAGTAGCATCTAAAGACATTTCCTTTCACTTGAATTCAAACAATCTCTATCTTATACACACAAATTATTTTATAAATATTATTGTGAAATCATTTATGGACACAACAAATCTAGATGGCACAGAGTGCCTTAACTTGGGGTCTCTGAGGTATCACCTTCAGTGAGTCCTGAGAACATCTTTTGTTTGTTTGTTTGTTTTGTTGTTGTTGTTCTCAGATGTTTCCTACCTCCATCTCATCTCTTTTAAGAAAAACATTACTTGTTCATATCAATAATTGTAAAATCAGCTTGGTTCTCTAATAATGGCCCATTGACCCATTTGGTGAAGATTTATTTATATGCCTACCTATTTGTCTATTTTTTCATTCATTTATTTTTGTGACATGGTCTCACTATGTAGCCCAGGCTGACCTTGAAGTCAATGTTCCCCTGCTACACTGTCCAGAGTTATGGGTGTGTAGAACCACATCAAGGCAGTTTGGGAATATTTAGGAGATCTAAATTCAGTAGTTCTTGCAGACTTCTGCAAATAATATTCTAAAAGCACATCAATTCATCAAAAAAGTACTTATAAATTGATAATATGTGCCAAACACCAGCAATGACAACACAAAACAAGTCAGCTCATATGATATTGTTCAGAAAATGTATCAGTCCCTCCTTCACTCTCATAGTTATTCTCCATTAAAGAATATGTTTCGTGTTTTTGCCTGCATGTGTGTCTATTTACTAGATGCATTCCTTGTTTCTGCATAGGTAAATAGTGTGTTGGAATCCCTTGGAAGTGGATAAAGATGGTTGTGAGCCACCCTGTGGGTCCTGGGAATCAAACCCAGGTCCTCTGAAAGAGCTGAGATCTCTCTTCAGTTCTTTATAAAAAATCTTTATTTTATTTTATTTTGTGTGCCTGGCAGCATGGACATGCAGAAGCCCATGGAGGTCAGATGTAGTATCAGATCCTTTGCAACTGGAGTTTCAGACAGTTGTGAACCACCATGTGGGTGCTAGGAACTAAACTCAGATCATCTGCAAGCATAGTAATCTCTTAGCCCCGAGGTCTCCATTTCTTGACAGTTAGTAATAGTCTCTCAGGTTATTTCTGATGTTATTTAGAATCTTTTGGTTTTCTGTCAGTTTTCTATAGAAAACTAATAGAAGGGCAGAAAGACATCAAAGCCTGAATAGTTTGGGAAGCAGTCAGAGCTGATAGTTTGGGGAATATGATTCAGAGATGACAAAACAAAAGTAAAACTGGTTTTTTTGTCTATATGACTTTGTATGATATGGTTATGTCCATCTTTTCACTCTCGCTAACCAGTTGAGCTCATTCATACTTAGACATATCATATATGTCTTCCCTCTGCATGGACATGTTTTCCCCCTAACTTGTACTTTTTATGAAGTTCTCATGACAGCCTTCCACAACCATGCTACTCCTTTCTCATGAGATTCTTGAATCCTATATTCTCATAATACTTTCCATTTCTTTTTTTTACCACTTATATTTTTGTGTACACCCTCAATGCCAAATACAACATATGATAAACTAAAGGCATTCAAATGTTTGTTGAGTGAATCAGTGATGAATGAATAGAATTCATTTTGATTGGACTGCTGTGTGTGAATGAGTGTTCAATCCTTGACTGCACCTCTTTAGCCTCCATCCCAGACTAAGAAACAGGTTCAAGTGCAAACTTCTGTGTATTAAAGTCTGAGAGTGTTGTTTTTACCTCAGTGAGAGCCTGTTTCTTTGGTCCCCTTTTTTGCTCCAATAGGACATGCAGGGAAATAGGAAATATAAAAACACTCTCTCATCTTAAAAAAAAGTGTTTAAGAGGCAGAAAGCACAATGGTGGGAGGTTATTGCTTACTTTTGGGAGTCTAATTGAATTCCAGAGAGATGGTTTTTGTGATGTGAAGTGATTTGCATGCACATGGACTGGGAAGTTTCAGGAGACGCTTCTTCCCATCTCAAACTCCGCCAGCAGTGTAATTGTCCTGGCCGAAATGAAGTTGTTCGAAAGAGACACTCAGACCCCTTTCTTTGGCTATCAAACTATTGAGACAATGCTCCCCGAGGGACTGGAATTTCCCCAGGAATCTCATGCTGAGAGAAAGAAGAGGCTCAGGCCTCAGTGCTAGCCAAAGTGCCAGGGGCTTGTCTCCTGGAAAGAAATGTCACACAGTTCTGACAACTTGTCAGACCACCTTGGAAGAGACACTGGAGTCCAGACACTGATGATGGGCAGGGCCACACCTTGCTCAGTGACTGCTTAGTTTTGCACACCTCTTGCCCTCTATTTAAATCTAAACCTCTTGTCAAAATCTTGAAGTGGTGGTTTGCTAGACCTCTTTGTTCAGCCTCCCAATGTGGCCTCACTGAATAAATCTCTTTTCTGCTTTTCACTATTACTTTTTGTTTAATTGGCCTATTGAGAGCAGGTGCCTGTTAGGACTGGCAATGCTCAGGCTCTGACCCTAACCACTCTAGTAACAGTAGCGCCACCCCCATACCACCCCATTAGTGCTGACCACCAGCTGTTGGCAATAAAACATACCCTGGCAAGAAGTGTTCTTTTTTTTTATCATGTTAACATTATATAATTTTTTTTCTCAAATGTTTGCTGTTTCTAAGAATCAGACAGTAAAATATTGTTGCTACTGTCTTAGTTTCTGAAAGTCTTATTTCTGGTGTTGGTGACTGGACTGCCATGGAAAAATGATAATGTCATCTATAAAGCTATTCTGAATACCTTTGACAGTTCATCTTTGATCACTTCAAGATTTCAGTTCCAGGTATGGAACATATTTTCTGTTCTTGTTTTTCTTCCTGTCTGTTTATTTAAGACAGGGCCTTGCTATGGAGCCATCATTGCCCAGGAATTCATTATCTAGCCCAGGCTAGCCTCAAACTTATGGTCTTCCTGTGTCAACCTCTGAGTACTGGAATTACAGACCTTGGTCACCACACTTTGCCAGAAGCATACTCTGTTTCTTGCACTTCTTTGTTTGTTTTTTGGTAGTTATGGGGATTGGGTTCCGGACCTCATCATGTTAGGCAAATGTTCTACCACTGAGCCCTATTACTTTTTATTTTGAAATAGGTTCTCTCTAAGTTCCTCAGGATAGCCCTAAATTCATGATATGGCTTAGTCAACCTTGAACTCGAGATCCTACTACTACAACATCCCAACTTACATTTGCTTGCAGGCCTGTTCCACCAAACTGAGCAATACATTTGTACTATTACCTTCAATGCTGTGAATGAAAGTTTCTGGAAGAAGCTATTCCTACAAAAGCTGATTAATGGATTAGAAAAATTTCAAGGATCTTGGAAAAGTTGGAATGTTGAAAGTCCAGAGCCTAATCACAAATTCTCTTGGGTTATGTTAGCCCTCATGAATCCTCACTTTTTGCCCATCCCATCTCTGTATATACTTAACATTGCTGTGACTCAGAAAATCTTTTGGAATGTATGAAGAGACCTCTAGCCTCCACCAGATTCTAGAATAGTGAACTCCTCTTCTAGACTCTGTTGTTAATAGTATATCTGGTTATGGATGTTGTCAGGCAGCATCTGAGGCCTTTAGCAGAGATTTCCCCCACTTTGCTGTGACCCACCTATCTAGGACTATATACATTTTATGAAACTTATGCCGTGTTAGAATATGGAATTTGGAATACATTGAATCTGTGTTCCTAGGCCGTAGTCACTCAATTTTTGACTCAAGAGTAAGCCCTTTGAGGTGAGAGTTGTGGTTTATGTCACCAACAATGTCATCTTTTAAATTGTCTGCCTGGCCCTGGGGTTGTTAAATGTCTTTAATGGTCTCTAAGAACTCTTATCACCAGTTGGGGGAAGGAAGGGTTTGTTTTGGCTTATAAATTATAGTCCATCAATGAGGGAAGTCAGCACTCAAGGCAGGAACCTGAAGTCAGGAACTGCAGCAGAGACCATGAAGGAGTGCTTCTAACTACCTTGCTCAACTTACTTTCATATAGAACCCAGGAGCATCTGCTCAGGAGAGGTCCCACCCACAGTGGGCTGGGCCCTCCCACATCAATCATCAACCAAGAAAATGCTCCACAGGTTAATCTAACTGGGGCCATTCTCAGCTGAACTTTCCTCTTCCCAGATGACTCCAGCTGTGTCAAGTTGATAAAACCCTAACCAGCACCAGAATATAACAAGATTCGTTACCACACTGTGAGAAAAGGAAGTGTGAGAATTTACCAGAATTCCTAGCTCTAGAATCAGTAAATAGAGGATCCAGATCCACAAAAATAAGCCTGAGGTCAGAAACTGAGCACACAGAATGACAACACAAATGGAGAAAGACCCATGCGATGTTACATTGTCCTATAAAATGAGCCCAATTTGAAGAATTAAGGACTCAACACAATTACTACTTTTCTTATGGGCTGAAATATACCCACAGTTAGATCACAGGACAAAATCAGGAAGATCCAAATAGGAACTTCAGCCTGCAGCAGAGCCAGAGTGGAACAGAGAGACAGGAATCTGGGTCATCTGTAAACTATGCTCCAAAAACTGCAGAATCGGGAAAACACAGAAGTTGATGATGCCATTTGCTAAAAATGACGATGTCTAGGTAACATGGTCTCCGATGACTCTTAGGAATCCTCATGTCCCTACCTAGCTACTAGTGAAAAATTTGATATCTGAAAGGGCAAGAAAAAACTAGAAGGTTTTAAATGTGCTAATTCAAGTAGGATAGAAAATACACTGAACTGTCACAAAACCTTGGTTCTAATTGTAATTCTGCAAACTTACTAGCTTTGCAGTATTGGGCAAGCCCTTCACCTGTGTAGACCTCAATTTCCTTTTCTATCAAATGGAGTGAATATTTGTAACTAGTGGACATCAAATATACTTAAAATCAAAGAACTCAGCCAGGCATGGTGGCCCACACGTGTGATCCTGGCAGTTAGAAAGAAGGGGCAGGAAAATCATTGTAAACTCAAGGTCAGCCTGGACTAAATAGCTAGTTCCAGGCCAGCCAGAGGTACAGAGTGAGACCATGTCTCAAAACTAATTTTGTTCAATCTAAATTAGTAATTGTGTCATATCATATTTTCTTTACCACAATAGTTATTTGACTAAGATTACCTAGTAAGGACTAAATTGTTCAGTATGACAAAAGTCATACCCATTTATTTTAAGGTGACATTGTTAGCACCTCTTTATACAAGTGTGAATGAGAATTCCTGAAAAGAAACTGGGTCTTCAGGGACCTGCTGATTAAAACTTTAACGATGGCAGGGAGTTTGGAATGCTGATGTTTCAGAAGCTAATTACAAGTCTTCTTGGCCAATCTTTAGCCTACTAAATAGCCATTCCTTGCCTACCTCTGTCAGATCTAATGTACTGATAAACAGGTAGAAACCTTTAGAATGTACTAACAAAACCCTATCCTCTACCAATGAAAGGGCCAAGAATGCTATCAGATAATATGTGAAGCCTGTAGTTCAGCACCCCCCGGCCCCCCATTTTGTGGTAACCTAGCTCTCTGATTTTTTCTGCCAATGTATTATTGAGATGCCTTGATTTAGAACTTTCTTTGTTCTGTTACTATAAAACTCCACAAACTAGTTTCATGTTGGAAATCATTGAACTGGTAACCTAAACCTGTGTTTTTCCAGACCATGGTCATTCATATTTTGGCTTCAGAATAAATCATCTCTTATTCCCTTTGAGTTGAGAGTTGTGTGTTTGCATTGGCACAAGATTGTTCCTGTTTTCACTGGAGGACTTGAAGGACTGGCAAAGGGAGTTCAAATACCTTCGCATCGTTCAAAAATCTCATCCCTTTAATTGAACCAAGCAATCTGTAAAGCACAGAGTCCTGGCCTGAGAAAAATGTTAAGCCATAGGAACTGAGGATACCATTATTACAAATGCCTCTGTTCCCTGGATAACTGCTGGAGTCTAGGGCTATTCCTAAGTGAAGGGATGCTGAGATGAAAAAAATGCCTCCAACTTACATGCACACTCCTCTATGAAATTCTACCAATAGAGACTCATTCTTCTGGTATTTGGACATTTTCAGTCTTTCAAGAGGACTCAGTTAAAACGACAAAAGCTATGGAAGGACAGTAGTACCTTAACCATGGGGATAGCTGGAAAACAAAATCAGTTACTTTCTGGGCAAGAATATAAGGCACCATGGCATTCATTCTTGATGGAGGTAAGAAAGAGTTACTCTCAGAGCTAAGGGAGTAGGAAATAGAAAGGTAGCTGTTAATCCCAAAGATCTGAGGAGAAAGACCACAGACCTAAATCATCATAACCAAATTAATTAAAGCAAGCAATTAATTAAAGAAATTTTTTATTCTTATATATGGGCTGCCTCCCCCTAAGGCAGTGTTCTAAGAGGTCAGCCTTGGATGTGAGGAAGGCAAGATTTTTATAGTACAGGGGTAGGGGGTTTCCAAATGGGAGATTTGGCAGGGTTACAGGAACAGAACATAAACATAACAGGTTAGTCCTAACAACCACCTGAAGCAAAGACATGATTGCAAAGTGGTCATGACAAAGTAGTCGTAACAAACTTTGGAAACAAAGGTAGGGTTGCAAGATAGTTTTGAAACAAAAACAAGGTTGCCATTTCCTGGAACAGGCAGCACAAAACCATATGTAGTTAAGTTTGCAGGTGGGGCATAGCCCAGGCCTTGAAGAACAGAAACTATTCTTTTTTTTTTAAATCATAAACAAGAATAAACCTAGTTTGTTTTTTACTATAAGATAGCTTTCAAGCCTATGATAGAGAGGCAGGCTGGTTCATCAGAGCCAACACCATGGATTCATTCCAGCTTTCCTGCTCATGGAAACCTGTAGGAGAGCTGCATACTGAGACTGAGTGAATGGAAATCAACATTTAATGTGGAGAAAACCATGGGCAGACACTGGAGACATGTTAGTGTTCATATCTCAAAAAATGCTAGAACAAAGAAAAGGTGGAAAGAAGTAATTTGACAAAGATTTTGAGATGTGCAGGATAATCTATCAAGCTGACAATGAAGAATATGATGTCAGACAATCCTAATTTCCTTTTCTGACGGAATGACAAGCCCAGCAGTTTGCAGAAAGAAACAGATGTAATGCACCTTCTGTGGTTCTTTATATTCTGTCCCATTGTGAGGGAAATGAAGTCCTAAATCAGTTCCCATATAGCAGACACCAGAATTAATCCAGAGCCAGAACCCCAAAGCAGGGCCTGTAACTGCAAGGTCACTTAAAGATCACCAAAAATGGCATTTGTCATTCTACTTCTGTTACTATTGTCTGAGAGAATTCTTATGTAGGCTTGGAAGGTCTTAGAAGGTCTCTTCCAGGAAGTGCCAGAAGCAGCCTAATATTTGACACTCTTAACTGGACTGCCTGTTATCTAACAAATAAGCATAAAATAGAGAAAGTGTAAGTCAGAACCCAAATGAAAAGAAAGCAAGTGATGTATATAAAAATATAATAACTGATCTATGAAATTGGAATGAAGAAATAGCCACTAGAACAAATACAAAACAAACCTTTCATCTGATAATTGATTTTTACATTGACTAAAAAATCAACCTTTTAGTGATGAATCTCCTTTCAATTGCAAGTCCTGTCAGGCTCAGCCTGTCAATATCTGACCTGACCCCTTCTGTCCTTCTTGAAGGTCTCATGACTATTTTTATAAGGTCAGTTATGTAAAATACTGCTTGGTTTTCTCTTCAACATATGGAAGGAGATTTATCATTTCATTGGGGTAAAAACAGTCCTTTCAAAGTTAGACTTCTGACCACATGGCTCCACAGTACCTTGTTTTATTATAAGACTGAATCTTAGTAGAGTCAGGTAGCGTGACAATATTAACTGTATTATGTTCCTTCAAAATTCCCATATGGAAACCCTATACTTTGCTATGGCATGAACATTTTAAAAGATTTCTATTTATTTTTATTTTTTATACATATCAATGTTTTTGCCTGTATGTGTGTCTGTGTACAGTGTGTATGCCTGGTGCCTCAGAGGTTAGAAGTAGTCAGATCCCCTGGAACTGGAATTGTTAACAGTTGTAACAGACAGTTGTTAGCTGTCATGTGAATGCTGGGAACCAAACATGGGTGGGTCCTATGGAAGTGCTCTTAACCATTAAATCACATCTTCAGTCCCAGTGTTTTCTGATGGTGATATTTTATTTGTGCTGAAATGTGATTTTTATTTGTATGTTAATAAATAAAAGTGCCTGGGAGTCAGAGCCAACAGCAAGCCATTTAGCAGAAGTCTGGCAGTGGTAGCACACACCCTTAATCCCGATCACATGACAGGCAGATCTCTGTGTGTTCAAGGATACAGCCAGCATGGAGACACACGCCTTTAATCTCAATACCAACCATAGAGACCTGGAGGTCTGTACAGACAGGCAGTGATGAGGAAGACATGTGGTCGGGTTTACAACCAATGAGAAGGCAGAAAAGAAAGTCAATAAAAAGACAGACACACAGGAAGTAGGTCTCTTTCTGAGGGGAAGGACGACAGCAAGGGGTAAGAAGGCGGTCTTGTTCTTAGCTCTTGGCTGCTGCTCTGACCTCTTGAGCTTTTACCTCTGCATTTGGCTCTGTGTTTCTTATTTAATAAAACTGATCAGAATTACATCTACATTTTCTCACCTCCAAAATTGCATATGTGAGAAATTTAATCCCCAATGAAGCAGTGTTTGGAAATGGGCCTTTTGGAAGAAGTTTACAACCTCAGTACTCTGCCCTTATAAAGGATTAGTGATACTATAAAAGGGCTTTGGAGCTAGGTATGGTGATACACACCTGTGATCTTAGTACTTGGGAGTCATAGGCAGGAGTTCAAGGCTAGTCTGGGCTACATAATGAGACACTGTCTCACAAAAACAATCAAATTAGCAACCAAAAAAAAAAAAGAATTTGTGGGAATGACTTCCCTCTCCTGTTCTTTTACCCTGTGAAGATGAAATGGTCCTGTTATCCAGAGGATGAAGTAATAAAGTACCATCATAGAAACAGAGATTAAACGTGCTGTTGCCAAGTGCAGTGGTTTGAAAGAAAATGTCCCCCAAAGGGAGTGGCACTATTAGGAGGTATGGCCTTGTTGAAGTAGGTATGGCCTTGTTGAAGGAAGTATATCACTGTGGAGGTGGGCTTTGAGGTTTCATATATGCTCAAGCTATGCCCAGTTGTGGTGATATTATGTCCCCCAATATATTGTGCACTTTAATAAACTTATCTGGGGTCACAAAACAGAACAGCCACGAGATAGACTTCTGCTTCTCTGATCTTCCAGCATTCACCCTAATACCAGGCCCCGGGTATGTTTTTATTAATAAGAACTTTTAAGATTCATGCAACACAATGACACCCTGATTTTTCACTTATAGTTTCCATAATTGTAAAAAAATAAATGTCTAACTTTAGAATACCCAGTCTGGGATATTTTGTTATGGCAGCACAAGCAGACTAGGTAGGAAGAATATCTCTATATAATATAATAATATAAATATATGTAATACGTAAGATGAGTTCATTCTTTGCCATTTATTATTAGTACAGTGTCAGAAAAATCTCTATGGACATAAGAATATGTCTTGTTACAAAAACAGACTTGTGGGTCAATGGAACAGAATAGAAGATCTAGAAACAAGCCCACACAACTGCAGCCACTTGCATTTTAACAAAGATGGAAAGAGTACACCAAACATCTACAAAACTTGTGATGAGAATTGGCTATCCACACATAGGAAGAAAGTAGGTCCCCATCACTCAACCTGCACAAAAATC
The DNA here is from genome assembly GCF_007827085.1 of Peromyscus californicus insignis. Taxonomy (NCBI): domain Eukaryota; kingdom Metazoa; phylum Chordata; class Mammalia; order Rodentia; family Cricetidae; genus Peromyscus; species Peromyscus californicus. The sequence goes on from NW_026294391.1 coordinate 99,170,086, forward strand.
AAAAGAAATTAATGCAAGGCCAAAAACTCTGAAACTATTAGAGGGAAAACACTCTAAGATATTGGCATCGGTAAGGATTTTCCGGTAGCTCAGAAAATAAGACTGGCAATCAACAAATGGGAACTCATGAAATTAAAAAGTTTCTGCATGGCAAAGGAAACAGTTAATGAGGTGAATCATCAGCCTAGGGAATGAGATAAAAACTTTGTCAGCTATTAGAGTATACAAAGAACACAAAAAACTAAATCACAAGAAACCACACAACTCAAACAGTAAATGGGCTAACCAAATGAACAGTTCTGAAGCGGCTAAACACAAATGGCCAGTAACCTATGAAAAGTGGTTCAACCTCTCTAGACAGACACCAGAGAACTGCAGATGAAAATTACACTGAGATTTCATTTTATTCCAGTCAGAATAACAGTCATTAAGAATAGAAATAACAAATGTTGGCAAGGATGCAGGGGGAAAGGAATATAAAATGGTTAGGCCTCGCCAGACGGTGGTGGCGCATGCCTTTAATCCCAGCACTTGGGAGGCAGAGCCAGGGGAATCTCTGTGAGTTTGAGGCCAGCTTGGGCTACCAAGTGAGTTCCAGGAAAGGCGCAAAGCTACACAGAGAAACCCTGTCTCGGAAAAAAAAAAACAATGGTTAGGCCTCTGTGTAAACCAGTTTGGAGGTTTTCCCCAAAAAAGCTAACAATAGATCTACCATATGACCCAGCTATACCACTCCTGGGTATTTACTGAAGTCAATAGTATTGACTCCAAGTCAACAGATCACAGAATACTTGCACTTGAATGTTGACTGCAGATCTATTATAACAAGTAATTCACAGAACTATAATAGGCCTGACAGAAATGAAGATATTCTAAGGAGACACTCATGTCTTTTAATCTATCAGACTATTGAAACAATGGACCTCAAGAAAATGGGAATTTCCTCAGAAATCTCATGTGTGCCTACTGCTCATGGAGGTCAGATGTGGACATTGGATCTCTGCTAAAACTAGAGTTATAGATAGGTGTAAGCCACAATATGGATGCTGGGAATCAAATCTGGGTCCTCTGCAAGAACAAGTGTCCTTAATGCTTAGCCATCTCTCCAGCCTGGTACATTAGTTTTTCATGCTACTATTGTTTCACACTGGTGCTATTAGCTATGGACTAGAATCCTAGTCTGTGATATGAGTAGTAATACAATTGACATGGAAACTGTGTTGCTTTCACAAAATTTTATAATATGTGTGACCTTTTAAATTAAATCATCCCATCTTTGACTTGTAGGAATAATAAAAAAAATACATACTAAGCTAAATTAGCAAAATATTCCTTGATGGTGGTGGTATGAATGTTAATAGAAGATTACATGTATCCTAACACTCACATAAGGTCCCTCAATATCTAATGATGTCATTACTATTATTATTATTATTATTATTATTATTATTATTATTATTTGTTCAGATATGATTTTTCTGTAGCACAGGATAGCCTAAAATTCATAGCAATCCTCCTGCTTCAGCCTCCTGAGGTCTGGGATCATACACATAATCCACTGTCTGAGTTAGGGTTTCTAGTGCTATAATGAAATACCAATGACCAAGGCAACTTGTAAAAGGAATGTTTCATTTGAACTTACAGTTCCACAGGGATAAGAGTCCAACACTATTAGAGTGGGGAAATATGATAGTAAGCACCAAGCATGGCAGCAGGAACAGCTCAGAGCTCACATCTCAAACCACAAGTGGGAAGGAAAGTGAACTTGAAGTGACACAAGTCTTTAAAGTCTCAGAGCCTGCCTCCAGTGACACAGCTCCTCCAACCTAAACCTCCCAAACAGTACCATCAAATGGAAGCCAAGTTTTCAAATAACCTGAGACATCAGAGGTCATTTATCACCTAAACCACCACATCCATCATGCCCAGCTGACCATCTACTAAAATTAACAAAAAATACAAACATATATAGATTTGGTGCTATCTTTATTCAAATTAAAATTTCATTATCTTTACCAAAGCAAGGATATATATATATATATATATCTCCAGTTAAAGTTCAACCTTTGAAGCTCAGATATGTTCTTGCATGTTTGAAGTAGCTCTATTTTCTTCTCAAACTCCATTTTTAACTACTGTCTATTTCAGCATCTGAGAACAAGCTCTATGTTTTCCTTGCACTTGCTAACATATAATCTGATTCCTTCAATTAATTCTCCATTGAAGATGACTCCTTTTAGAAGGTAGCTCCCTGCAGGGAAGATCTGCATATCCATCTTAAGAGTGTTGGCATATTTTTTCTCATACGCTTTGTTAGAACTACCATCTTTCCCCAAACCTTTTCCCAGCGTCCCTCATTCTCATCACGAAGTGTCTTGTGAATTCCATGGAGGTAGAATGAATTCTTAAGCAGCACTTGGACACAAGGCTAATTTGATTTCACATCAATCAAAAGCATCAAGTGACAGAGACCCAGAAACAAATATAATTTCAATATTTACTAAGAATCACACAACAGTGATTTGGTTTTGTTCTCCTTAATTGGCCCTAATATGTTTGTTTTAGGAACTCTAGTGAGCAGGAAATATGCAATAAACACCAAATCACAGAGCATCAGAGTTTAAAGATCAAGGTCTGTCTGGAGTAAATATGTTTATCTGTTGAGTTTCTGCTTTTAATGATGTTGTCCCAGATAATTACTTGATAAAGTAAGCTTTGTCTTTGAAGGAGATGATTTGTGGCCATTAGAAAGTAAAAATCTAGCAATTTCCAAACGTCTTAACAATCGAATCAATCTCCACTCAAATTTAGGTAAATGCTCAATGAATGTTAATTTTCTTTATCTCCCTGCACTTTAGGAACTAAGGTCATGCAAATGTGGAATCTTTGATAGCAAAACCCAGGTCACATGGTTTTACTTGCCAGCTTATCAGCTATGGATGACACTGTTGTTGGAGAATGCTGACTTGCTTATCTTGCCGATTTCAGTTTTGATTGTTCCCTCCTTCTTCCTTCTTGTCATGAGAATGGAACTTAGGTGTCTTAGTTACTGTTCTACTGTTGTGAAGAGACCAAGGCAATTTATAAAAGAAAGCATTTAATTGGGGACTTGCTTGTAGTTTCAGAGGATGAGTCCATGATCATGAGTAGAGCAAGGCAACAAACAGGCAGGCATGGTGCTAGAGCAGTAGCTGAGAGCTTACACCTTATCCATAAGCAGCAGGTAGAGAGAGAAAGACTGATCCTGGCAAGGGATTTGGAAACCTCAAAGTCCAGTGACACACCTCTTTCAACAAGGCCACACCTCCTAATCGTGACCAAGCCTTCAAATATATGAGCCTATGAGGGCCATTCTCAATCAAACCACTACACTAAAGCATCACACATATAAATGTTCATGTTTTTATTTTGAGACATGTTCTCACCAAATCACCCAAGTCAGCCTTGGCTATAGTACAGGTAGGGCTTGAATTTCTGATCCTCTAATATTAGCTTCTCAAGTAGCTGGTATTACGGGCTTGTGCCACCAAGCCTAGCTAAAATTAATCTTAACATTAATATACTTCTCAAAGAGCTGCACTATGATTGATCAAATGGGTTACCAAGTCTTATATTTCAATAGCTAATTTTCATATTGTGAGAAGGGTACAATGGGCATGCACATCTATAGGCCTGAGAGACAGATAATGTGATGGTTAGATTTGTCAAATAATATGATCTAGAATGACCTAGGAAGAGTCATAAAGGACTTGCCTGGCTTGTGCTGGTCTGTAAGTATAGCTGTAAGGGATTTTCTTAATTCAGTCAATTGTAGGAAGACCCACTCTGAATGTCTGTGGCACCATTTTGTGGTCTGGGCCTTGAAATGAGTAAAAAGGGGAGATACAGCCGGGCGGTGGTGGCGCACGCCATTAATCCCAGCACTCGGGAGGCAGAGGCAGGAGGATCTCTGTGAGTTCGAGGCCAGCCTGGTCTACAAAGTGAGTTCCAGGAAAGGTGCAAAACTACAGAGAAACCCTGTCTCGAAAAACCAAAAAAAAAAAAAAAAAAGGGGGGGGGGAGATACAGCTGAGCACTGGCAAGCATGCATGTGTTCATTCTCTCTTTCTTCTCTTGACTATAGATATGACTAGCTGCTTCATGTTCTAGCCACCTTGACTCTCCCTCAATGATAGTAATCTGAAATTGTAAGCTAAAATAAACGTTTTCTCTTTCAAGTTGCTCTTTGTCAGGTTTTTATCACGCCAATAGAAATGAAACTGGTGCAGACAATGAAGTTGATTATTCTTCGTGGATAAGTATAGTTGGCAAGAAAATGGCAAGTACAGTAAGTGACTCTGGATGTACATCAGTTATCAGAAGCAGGAGATGACAGAGCAAGGTGCACAATGAGGGGCAAATTAAAAAACCAGGGTTATTAGGTTAGGCCAACAGAGTGAGAAGCTCTCATCATTTCTGAAATGTCATGCAGAAACACCTAGCACAGAATTATAATAGCTCCTTGTCACTGGTGTCCTTCCATAGGTTGGGCACTGATTCTGACCTGTTTGACTTGCAATTAATAACTTCTTTTTCTCCCAATTTATAAAGTATGCTTGTGGTTATTGGCTATGGAAGTTTACTCAAATAGATCACATAGTGGAACATGGCAATTCAATCTGGAAAATAAACTCCAGGAACACTTATTCAATTTTATTAAACACACACACACACACACACACACACACACACACACACACACACACACACACGGTGGGGAATGTGAGTCTGGATTACACAAGTTCAAAATGAGCTACCAGAAACCAAGATTCATATTGCTTTCCAATTTTTTTGTCTTCAAAGCATCCAGCTCTGCACATATCAAAATAGCTATTGTAATAATTAATAGTAATGTTGAAATGTGTGTCCATTCCTAGCTATTTATTTCTGCAGTCAGGCTACAAGGCTTCATGTTAGACCCATGAAATACCTGGAGTTCCTGAAGTCAATATCCTGGCTTCTCCTAATGATTAATCATAAAGGACCAATATGACATCCATCATTGTCCATATACAATGGGCAATCTCTAACGTGTACAAAAGAGACTGGAATTATTTGAGAGGAAGGCACTAGGTATCAAGCACAAGGTCTTACAAATGCTAAACATGTGAACTACCTCCCTACTCCTAGAATCCTTCAAAAATAGTAGATTTTCTGATCTCACATCTCAGGAATCCTGATTTCTTAGGTCTGAGTCAGGGCACATTAATGTCTATTCTTACTGAGCAGCTAGGGTGATTGTGGATAGTCCATGTAAACAGTCCTTGGACCATGTTTTAGAGGCACTGAACATAGAGGCATATGAAAAAGAAGTAAGAAGAAGAGAAAAAACAAGAACAAGCATATCTCTAAGAGAAGGAGAGTAACCATTTCACACAAAACTAATGAGCTTTTGATGAATGTAGATTTGAAATAGAACCACAGCAATATTTTAGCAATGGACTTGCTTTGCTCATTGGACAATGGATGACAAAACTAAACTAAAGACATTTAACACCATATTTTCCATTCTAATTCATACATAAGCTGCAATATCCCCATCAACTCTCGACATTTGGATCCCTTACAAAATTCAGTCTGTTGAATATCCATCAAGATATATTTGGTGTCAAAAAAAGACCAGCAAACGACTTTGCTGTTCTAGAATCATCATTTCACTTTCAGAATTATGCAAGAACCTGCTTCAACCTTAGGTTGACTATAAAATATTAAATGTAAAAAGATTTTAAAATTTTAATTTTATGTATATGGATGTTTTGTCTGTATGCTTGTCTCTATACCGTGCATGTCCCTGGTACTCACAGAGGCCAGAAGGAGGTGCTGGATTCCCTGGAACTGGTGTTATAGATAGTTGTGAGCCTCCATGTGGGTGCTGGGACCCAAACCTGGCTCATTTACAAGAGCAGCCAGTGCTCTTTACCTCTGAGCCACCTCCCAGCTCCCTAAATAGGAATTTTTTAACTCAAAATTCTCCATTTTAGCTTCTCAACCTACTCTGGCTTCTTCATTTGGATACGTAATTGAAAGTCTACTATTTGCCAACCTATTAGCAAACAAATAAATGATAATGCTTCATATTTTTTTGGCACTAGCTCCTAGTGTTATGTTATTTCTAAATGCATTATCATGTCTCTATGACAGTCTTAGAAAGTGGGTGCTACTATTATTTCAATTTTACAACTCAGAAAGGTAAAAGATTGGGGGCCAATGATAAGGAGGTAGAACTGGGATTTGATTGCTTGCAAGAGCATATGTGCCTAACTGTCATCAGTTACATCAGTATTGATTATGGAGCTATGCTTTTCACAAAAGGCCACAGATCAGCAGCATTGGCATTACCTGGTAATTTCTTAAAATTTTAAGTCCTTCTCCATTATTGCTAGGAATCTTAGTTGGTGTCATCCTTGTGGATTCCTATGGATTTCCCTAGCACCATGTTTCTCCCTAACCCCCTAATAGTTACCTCTACCCAGATCTCTCTTTCATTGCTTTCCCTCTCTGTCCCTCCTTTCATTCAGCTATCTCAGTCCCTCTTGTTCCCATGCCCCATCCCTTCCCTTCTATCCCCCTCCCAATTTACCTAGGAGATCTTAACTATTTTCCTTCCTGGGACTCTCCATGTGTGTCCATCTTAGGGTCATTAATTTTACCTAGCTTCTCTGGGGTTGTGAATTATAGACTGGTTATGCTTTGCTTTGTGTCTAATATCCATTTAAGAGTAAGTACATACCATGCTTGTCTTCTGGGTCTGGGTTACCTAGCTCCAGATGATTCTTTCTAGTTCCACCCATTTGCCTGCAAATTTCATGATGTCATTGGTTTTTTGTTGTTTGTTTGGTTGGTTGGTTTTTACCGCTGAGTAATACTCTTTTGTGTAAATGTACCACATTTTCTTTATCTATTCTTCAGTTGAGGAGCATGTATGTTGTTTCCAGGTTCTGGCTATTATGCATAACGCTGCTATGAACATGGTCGAGCAAGTGACCTTATGGCATGATTGAGCATCTTTTGGGTATATGATCAATAGTAGTATGGCTGGTTCTTGAGGTAGATTGATTTCCAATTTTCTGATAAACTGCCAAACTGATTTCCAGAATGGTTGTAAAAGTTTTCACTCTCACCAGCAGTGGAAGAGTGTTCCCCTCACTCCACATACTCTCCAACCTTGGCTCTTAGCAATTCTGACAGTTATAAGATGGTATCTCAGAGTCATTTTGAACTTACCTTTCCCTGTAATGATATTAGTGACTACCCTAATTGTTATCATAGAACCTACAATCTAATGGAACCAGATGCAGTGATCCAAAATGAAGCACTGGTCTGAGCTCCTAGCCTTCAGTTGAAGAGAGGCAGGAGGGATCACAGGAGCAAGTGAGGTCAAGCTCATGATGAGGAAAACAATAGAGACAGCTGACCCAAGCTCATGGTAGCTCATAGACTCTGGCCTGTCAGCTGGGGAACATGCATGAGACCAAAAGCTAAGCCCTCTGAATGTGTGTGATAGTTGTGTGGCTAGATGTGTTTGGGGAGCCCCTGACAGTGGGACCAGGACTTATCCTGGGTGCATGAAATGGCTTTTTGGAACACATTCCCTAGGGTGGGATACCTTTCTCAGCCTTGACACAGGGGGAAGGGGCTTGGTCATGCCTCAACTTAGTATGCCAGACTTTGTTAACTTCCAAGGGAGGCCTTACCCTCTCTGAGGAGTGGATGGGGGATTGGATTCAGGGGAGTGGGGGGCGGGAGAAGGGCAGGGAGGGGGAACTAGGATTGGTATGTAAAAAGCAAAAAACCTTTTTTTAAATAAATAAACTAAAAAAATTTAAGTTCTTAAGCTCTACTTGAAATGGGGCCCAGATATAATGGAGATACTTTGTTTCAACTAGATTCTCAGTAGTTTTGATGCACACTGAACTTTGAGAAGCACTGAATGATTGAACTAGATATAGAATCCTATTCAGTCTTAGAAATTGATTCCAGGTCTTGACCATAGCTACTCATTGTTATTGTCACCACAACTCCTCCATGAGAGAAGCTTGACAATGGGGGGGGCATTTTCCCTGTGTTCCAGACCTTTTCTCATTAAAAGGAGATATACAGAAGGGACAGTAGAACTCAGGTGCTATGAAGGGGAGATGGGAAAGACAGAGGTGGAGAGATGTGAGGGTGGGGTTGGGAGATAAGGGGATATTTTTCTGAATATGGGGAAGAAGGAAAATCCTGAAAGTGGGAAGGAGGAGGGATAAAGAATTCTAAGAATAATTTTTAAAGCCATAGGAAAAGATGTTTTGTCTACTAAAAACATTCATGTAATGTATATAATTTTGTGCATGTATGTGTAAATATATAAACACATTTCATCACTAGATAAAGAGCTACAGGCAATTAATGGCTACTAAAAGAGGGAAAATCAGTATTTGCAGTGGAAGCTCCTTGATAGATTATCCAATCTCAAGTGGTCATCCCTAAACACATGTACATATAGCAACACTAAAAGGACTCAGCAAGTTGTATTTATATACTCATATGTATGCATATATAAGTAACAATAATGAATTGGGGGGAACACAGAAGGAGTTGGAGGAGGAGACAATGGGGCGGAAGTGATATACAGTACTCAAGTGTTAAATTCTGAAGAAACAATAATAAAGTAAGTGTTTAAAAAATTAGCTAAATAGAAACCTTAAAATGTTTTTTTCCATGAATACTTTAAGAGCTGGTAAATAGTTCCCAAGTTAACAAATCTAGCTGTCATTTACTAATTCATTATTTCATCCATTTACTTATTTTTTTTCAGCCATCATATTGGTTAGTTTCTATTGCTAACTTGATACAACCTAGAGTCATCTGGAAAAGGGGAACCTCAATTAAAGAGCTGACTTGATCAAATTGGCCAATGGCCAGGTCTGTGGGGATGTTTTTTGATTATTGATTAACATGGGAGAGTCCATCCCACTCTGGGCAGAACTATCCTTCAAGCAGAATGTCCTGGGAAGTATAACAAAACCAGGTAGAAACAAGCCAGGAAGTGAACCAGTGAGCAGCGTTCTTCCATGGTTTCTTCTTTAGTGTCTTGTTGAAGAATATTATTTTAAGGTGCATTACTTTTGTTTATGTTGCATTTGTTTAACTCTGTGAAGCTGTGATACTTTGCCTGTCTAAAACACCTGATGGTCTAATAAAGAGCTGAACGGTCAATAGTGAGGCAGGAGAAAGGATAGGCAGGGCTGGCAGGCAGAGAGAATATATAGAAGGAGAAATCTGGGAGAGGGAGTCCTAGGAGTCAGAGAAGGAGGAGGACATCAGGGGCCAGTCACCCAGCTACACAGCAAGCCATGGAGTAAGAGTAAGATTTACAGAAGTGAGAGAATGGAAAAAGCCCAGAGAAAAAAGGTAGACAGGATAATTTAACTTAAGGAAAAATGGCAAGAAACAAGCCAAGCTAAGGCCAGGTATTCATAGTTAAGATAAGCTTCTATGTGTGATTTATTTGGGAGCTGGGTGATGGGCCCCCCCAAAAGAGCAAAAACAACAGTGTCTGCTTGAGTTCTTGCCCTGACTTCCCTTAGTGATGGACTGTGATGTGAAGTATAAGCTGAAATAAACCCTTTCCTCCTCTAACGCACTTTTGGTTATCATGTCAGTAGAAAAGCAAACAAGAATAGTCACTTACTCCACAAATATTTAACAACCTCTCACATGTCAGGTACTGGTACTGCATATTGAGCATATGGAAAAAGTAGATAATGGCAACCACATACAGGAAACCAATTTCTCAGTGCATGGAACTAGACTTGGAGATCTAGGAGTGGTACTGACTACTTCAAAATCTATAGTTCAATACCACCAATGTCCACTCACTTCAAAAGACTTAGGTAATGAAACTCTAAAAGGAGTATAGACAGATAACCAGAAAAAATACAATGCTCTTTTTTCACTGCTGGATCTTAACAAGTATACATGGAACATAAGAGAAATCTACCAAATATCTAAAATCAATTCTATGTCAGACAAATCCTACACAGAGTCAACTGCCAGATGTTTTGTTCAGTGTCTCCCATATGGCATACAGAAATAAAACTGTAGTAGCTAGATTCTTCAACACTTGTTTAAGAAAAGGCTGATAACTGAAATGATCTTGATTGTGGGAGCCTGTGGGAGTCCAGCTCTGACCTGCTCCCACCTTTTGAAGGGTTCTTAGGTGGAGGAGAGAGGAATGAGAAAATATCAGATAGAAAGATAGACCTAGAAGACAAGAAAAAAGACAGAAAGACAGGATAGCTTCGGGAGAGCTTGGGTCAATACCAACCAGCCTTGTCCTTTATTGTCTCTTCAAAAGGGCTTTTTATAACAATGCCAAGGGGCGGGGCAAAAGACTTCCCCCTTGTAAGATCAAAGCAATAACATACAGCCAAGTGTAGACCCTACAAAACACCTGGTAACCACGTCCATGGTCAAATCATCCCATTATGCAGCCAGCCCTGCTGGGTAAAACAAGCCCAGATTCTCTGACCCTGAATAATTTGGGCCTCCACACTTGATTAGAAGAAAAACCACTTTAGGTAGGTTTGAAGATTTGGTGATAGAAGGCCCTGCTTCTAGAATGTGAAATTCACGAGGCCAAGTATCTGAGTGGTTATTTTGTGCCATGATATATTTCAAATACTAAGAATAGCATTCAGTATATAGTTGGTGGTCAAGAAATATTTGTTGTGAATTATCCCTGTCTGCCTTCATTTTATATAATATCAAATATCTATTCTTTATAGGAAATGTCATTAACTAAACATTATTTTAATATGTGCAAAAGCTTTTGATGTATATAAATATCCTTCATAAAACAAAAGATTATACCCCTAACCAAGTTTTGATTTAGGAAATGGGGTCATCTTACCAACAACACATCTTCTCTGAACTTTGACTGTTAATCCAAGGATTAACTTTGCAAAAATAAGCCCTTTAAGACCACACAGGCCAGATATAGTTTCTGGTTCCTGGAAAGACTTTCCAGTTGAAACAGATCCATCAAGTGTTTTGGCTACAAGCTAGGCAAGCTTTGCTCTTGTCGGCTGGCCTCTGGCAAGACCAGCCTGGCTTGAGAAAGCCTCTGGCACTTGTCTCTGTTTCCAATGTTGCTGCCATGGATACCCATGGCTAGAAAGCAAAGAGTGAAATTATCAGATGCCTGCGGCTGAGGTGCCAGACTTAGGGTGGTAAGAGGCTAAGTACCAGCAGTAGAAAAAGCAAGGGTTGGTCCTTATGCACCAGCTAGAGAAGAGGCCTTTGGTAAACTGCAAGCTCTTGGGAGGATGTTGATCATTCCACACTGATATGCTGAGTTGTTTCACCTTAAAGCTCCCAGAAGGACCCTTTGGGTGAAGAGTACAAACACTAACAAGTTAAATCCCTCTTAATAGGCCTTTCTTAAGATGCCTCATTTGATAGAACTGAGAATGGAGCAAATATATTTACACATTGCACATAGCAGGGCTGAGTTACTCCCAGGCTGTATAACCAAATCATACATGTTTGGGGTTGTTCACTTACACTAGAACAAGCACAGTTTCTTGTGATCAAGAGGAGGAGAAACTAGGAGTCTACTTTCTACACATGCAAAAGAAAATTTGTACACTCTCATTTGTCTTATTTTTTTAATTAGTATACATGAGGCTGAAGAGATGGCTTGGTGGTTAAGAGCACTGGCTGTTCTTCTATAGAACCTGAGTTCGATTTCCAGAACCCTCATACAGCTTACAGCCATCTATAACTCCAGCTCCAGTGGATCTGATACCTTCTTCTTGGCTCTGTGGACACTGCACACACATAGCACACACACCTATATGTAGATAAGGCACCCATACACTTAAAATAAAATTTAAAAAGGTAATCATTTTCCTTGAAACACTTTTATACATATTTTTGGTTGTTACTCCTTCCCTTCTCAGCTTTGGTTGGCTTGGGCCTGCTCTAGAGACACAAGTTTTAGTCTTCTGTAACCTTTAGAGGGTCAGAATTCCACCAAAAAAATATACAATAGTTTGAGTTCATAATCTGTTTACCTCACGCTCTGAAATATATTTAGCTGAGATTCTAGACCATAGATCAAGTATTTGCCATAAATAATGAATCACAAGGTGGGCAGTTTAAAGAAACAAATGATTGTCTCTTAAGTCAGGACACTAGAGGTCCAACATCAATCTGCCTGCCAAAATAACTGTTCTGCGTGTGGCCTGGCTTCTGGTGCTTTTCCAATAACTCTTTGCCTCTCAGCTTATAGAAACAGCACCCTAATTTATGCATTATCTTTATATGGTGGTCTCCATATACATGTCTATCTCCATATTTCTTTCTCATGAGGGGCCTGGTCACATGGATTAGATCCATCTCACACCATTATTACCTTACCTTAACTAACTACACCTTTATTCTCCCTATTTTCAGATAATCTGCATTTTGAAGTACTTGGGGTAGAATTTCAATGCAAGAATTTTGTGAGGACCCAATTCGATCCACAATGTCAAATATTGTCTCTAAATAGAAGACCTTTGTTTCAGGTATAAATGTTGATCACAACAGTTAATGTAAATTCTATTAGATAGTGCAGGATTTTGAATAGCACAACTAATGAAACACTATGATGATAATAATAACTCAAAAGATGGGGAAACAATAAACAAAAAGTACATTGTTCTTCTTACAGCAATGGTTTAAAGGGAATAGAGAGAAGATGGTAGCAGACGAGCAGGGCAAGTCACACTGGCCTAAAGTAACTTAATTGCTCCTAACCTGGCAAGCATCCGTGAGATGTTTGCCATGGGGGAAAAAATCAAAGTTTCTTGTTACTCAGGCCCTGTTTTTTAGCACATTGTAGAAGCTGCTGGCTCTTCAAATTGAACAGATTGCTCTGAACTGAAGGAAGGAAACAACACAAACACAGCTGAGGCATTTTCAATATGCAAGAGGAAATGGGCAAACAAGAGGAACAAGCACCCCTCCACAGGAGCGGATGGGGGTGAGCACATAGAAGAGACATTTGCTGAAATCTCAGATTTCTGCACGGCTAGCCATGGGGTGGCACAGAGCTTGTGAACTCCCTTTCTTGTCATCAGAGGAGAGAGGGGAGGAGATGGGTTGTTTTTTGACAGTCTCAAATAGCTGGCTTTAAACTTACTAAATACAGGATGATGACCTTGAACCCTGAGCCTCCTACCTCTACTCCCTAACTGCTGGGATTACAAGCACGTGTTATCACCCCTGTCTGAGATGGATTGTTGAAGGCAAATGTTGATAAGCCAACTAGCCACAAGGTTTTTCTGGAAGCCTTAACCAAATACACTATGATGCAGAGCTTATTCCTCAACTTTGCAAGTACAAAAATAAAATTCTTTCTGTATTCCATGCAACATACTCAAGAGGAGTGACTCATGCTACCAAGTGAGCAGACAGAGATTGCCAGAGAAACCAGAAGAGCCAAATGTTCATGTATAGTCGATTACTTAATAAGGACAGGGTGATGGTGGTCATGTGGGTATTGTCCAAATCTCATGCTGACATTAAGATAACACAGAGCAGAATTTAATATCAAAAGATTTCAGGGTGTACTTGAACTCTGAGAACAGAAAAGATGCTGCTTATCAAGGTATTCTACCCAGGCCACAGTACAGCCTGCTCCTCAGTTAACCCAATCCCCTTCTGCCTAGAAACTGCATGCCTCCCAGGATGTTTATGAATCCTTCCAGCCTTGGCCACTCTAGGCGTCCTTGCTAACTATCCATTCTGCACTGATTTATCCCCTCTTTTAGTAGCACTGATTATGATACAGGGGAAATATGGGTCCTCTTTGGGAGTTCTTAGTCTCATTAATAAAAGAATTTAATAATGGACTTAATGGAAAACTCAAGGACAATTTTATTAGCTTTTAAAAGACAATTTCCAAGGCAGGCAAGCTGTAAACTTCAGTAGCTACCAGGAAGAGGAGAAAGGGGGAGAGAAGGGGAAAACCATGGCATTTAAGTTGGCCTTGAAGTCAAACACATGACAGACAAGCAGCCATGTGGCAGGGAGGGAGGTTTTAGAGAAAGATATACTCTAGGGGAAAAGCCCATAGTGTTAATGAAAGCATGCTTCAAGGAGAGCTCAAAAGAAGAAAAGGAAAAGTTAGGTTAGAAAAGCAGGCAGACTTAGGACTCTTACATAGCTGCAGCTCAGAAACTTCTACACTAGTGGTGAGGATTCTGGGAAGGCAAAGTACAGTATCTCATTAAAGAACTATTCTTCCCATTTCTTTAGCAGGGCTTAAGGTGTGCCCACATTCATAAAGGTGGTCCCTTAATCCAAGGTGATTGACCTAGCCCAACTAGATGTTGGATCTCTTACCAAACCAGAGGTTCCATTCTCAGGACCAGCCCTTTTTTTTTGGCTCTAACAATTATGTTAAAATTAAGTGTATTCTCTCAAATTCTGGCTTGACCCAACGTTCTGCCTGTGTCTATTATGTGCTGATTGTATGAGTTGATGTCTCAACAGTTTGAGGACTCCTCACTATTATTTCTATGTGAAAGATTCTGCCTCATATAAAAATTTAATTATTCAAATCATCCTGCCTCAGAGAAGTTACCACAGTTTTATTCTAAACAAAAGGATCCTTGTTACCTTGGCATATCCTTTAACCCCAGAACAGGAGGTAGAGATGAATGAAGAGAGAGAGGCATATGGGAAGACAAAAGAGAACAGAGGGAAAAGAGAGAAAGAGCCAGAACTGTAAGTACAATGGGCAGAACTATAAGTACAATCAGAACACCACTATTACCTAATGAATCCCTTATCAATAGTCTCCATGCCATCTGTAGCTTCGCTTTCAGGCACTCCCAGACAAAACAGGCTCCATTGGGGTCCTCTTTCTCATTCTGGTGTTTCCCTCCATTACAGTCAGGTTGATTATGAGCTCAAATATTCAGATTGCTGTACCCCATTGATGCTTTGGAGACTTTGGTGCAGTTGTGTGTCATATTGGTTCCTAGTAAAAGGTTCATGGCTGCTATGGTTTATTGATAATTTTTCCCTGTTTGAGTTGGACTGACTGTTCAAAGCCATGTGCTTCTTTGGCGCAAATCAAAGTCTTTCCTTCACAGTGAAAGACTAGTCATTGTCTAGTCACAAAGAGAAGAGACACAAAGGCTGATGTCACAATGGATGTATAAAGATCGAAAAATCCTTTTTTCTCTATCTTTTGCTCAAAACTTCCTAATTCATTAACTGTGAATTCAGCTCAGTAAGCATTGGATGAATACTAGTAGTTTCTATGGACAACAAAATAAAGTCCCTGCCCTAAGAGAGCTTAATGTCCATAAAGGAAGATATTAATTTGAACAAGTCAGATGGGCTGGAGAGATGGCTCAGATTTTGCTTACTATTCTTGCAAAGGACTTGAGTTCTGTTCCCAGCCCCTGCATGGTATCTCTAAAGCACTCATAATTCCAGTTCCAGGGGATCCAATGCCCTCGTCTGACCTCTACAGTCTCCTGTCTACATGTGGTTCATATATACTTAGGTGTGTGTGCGTGCGCGCACACACACACACACACACACACACACACACACACACACACACACACTTTTTTTAAGAAAAGAGATAAGTAAGACAGTAGTTGACTAATGGCAGAGAGTGCTAGTAGAATAGATGCAAGACTAATCATAATGATTCAAAACATTCTGTGGTAGTGTGTGCCAGACCAACAGACTGGCACCATTTTTTTCATAGCTATGTTGACACACATCCTGTCTGCTGCAATAAGTGTTCCCAATGTTGCTGCGTCTTTGGTGGAATTGAGAGGATGTCTTGCCATATGAATGAACACAGGAGAAACTCAAGGGGGAATGGAGTTTCTAGGAAGGAAGAAGAGAGTCTGGGATATAGATAAATTTAAAGCATTGTTCGATATCCCAGAACAGGAATATTCACTCCTTGTGTTTTATCATAAAATTACAGCTTAGAATGGAGTTGGCAAAGATATAAGAACTCATCTTACTCAACCACCACATAGTGCTTGAATCCCCTTGAGACTATCATTGCAAACAGAAGTCCACAAAGGAGACCAAGTTTTGTGAGAGAAAATGGAATTTCAGTTGAATCCTCAGATATCTCACCTCTCTCTCTCTCTGCTGGAGCTCAAATACACAGCCTCACACATGGTAAAAATATTGAATCATTGGGTCTTGGTGCTTGAAAACTAAAAGTAAAGATTTGGAATTGGCAATGCCCGAAAATCTCTAAGAAAATATGATATAATTTCAGAGAATATACAAGGATATAAAGAGAGTAGAGAATGCAGATAAAAACTTGGTAGGAGTTAGGTCATGAAGACTTTTGAGTATCAGGCCAACTAATACACAGTTGATTCAATAATGAACAGGGAGTTTTGGCAATTTAAGAGCAGGGGAGAAGGAGAAGACATTAAAAAAGAATTTTGAAGACAGAGTGGGGGCACATCTTGTGCCCTAAACCAGGTCTTCCCACCCATCCCCAATAAGAGGATTAAGAGTCAAATTAATAGTATAAGGTGCAAAAGAAGGGCTTATTCAATGTGGCCACACTGGGAAAATGGACAAAGAGATTCAACAACCATCACCGTATGCAGGCCAAGTCCATCTTTTGGTCCTGAAGCAAGATTAAAGTTTAAATAAAGCAGTTGTTCTTAACCCATGGTTTGAAAACACAGAGGTCACCTAAGACCATCAGAAAACACAGATATTTACATTACAATTCATAACAGTAGCAAAATTACAGTTATGAAGTAGCAATGAAAATAATTTTATGGCTGGGGGTCACCACAACAGAAGGAACTGTATTAAAGGGTCACAGCATTAGCAAGGTTGAAAACCACTGAAATAGAAGGAAGGACAAGGATTTGTACATCTAAGCAGTTCTAGTCAAGAAGTGGTCCCACTCACCTCTGGCCCATCAGTGTCTAGGCTTCAGTCTCATCATATACTGTGGTCTGACAAGTTGTGACAAGTTATGTAGAACTGTGTGACATCTGTTTTCTGGAAACAAGTTTCCCTTCTGGCTAAGGTCTTTTCTTCTCCCAGCATGAGATGCCTGAGGAAATTCCCATTTCTTTGGGGTCCATTGTTTCAATATTCTGATAATCAGATTGAGGGATACAAGTGTCCATTACACTAAAGTGACAGTAGACTGTAAAACAGATTGTAGATTACAGTCTCTTGGGGAAAGGATAGATACTGCTTTTCAGTTAGGCCAGAAAGCTACAAATAGCAAAGTGATAGCTTTACAAGGTGTAGAGGTGGGACCTGGTGACGTGTGTGTGTGTGTGTGTGTGTGTGTGTGTGTGTGTGTGTGTGCACGTGCATGTGTATGTGCACGTGCATGTGTGTGTGCATCGATCCGGCAGTTAAAGATTATCGAAGAGCTAGAATATCTGTTATTGTTTTGGTCCTTGTGACAAGTCTACAATACAAGCAGATAAAAAAAGGATCACAAGGCATAGGCAAGTCACAGCATTTAGGAGGCTGCAGCAAAAGGACTGTGAGTTGGAGGCCGTGTACATTACATAATCAGACCCTGTTTCAAACAAATGAAATCAAATGAAACACCATACAAAAAGATAAGTGTTGTGGATGAGAATGCCAGACTTGTTGACTAATTAAAAGAGCAGTGATGTGGAAAGGTTGGAATGTTGCAGATCCTGGGCCTAAACATACTTTAGCTTTGGTTAGCTTTGGCCTTCTGAATAGCCATGCTTTGCCCACCTCTGTGTCAGAACTAACACCTTGTAACTAACAGATAAGAACCTTTTAGAATCTATTAACTCAGCAGACCAATGTCTCCCACCAACCCAAAAGCTAAGAATGTCATCAGACATAGCATTTGAGGTCTGGAGGATAGATTCCCCCATCTTTCTGTAACTGCCTCTCTGATGTACCCAGTGTTTTCTTTGCCTCAGTTTATGATGTTCTTTGTTCTGCTACTTTAAAAGTTCATGAAACTGCTTCCATATAGGTACCTGGGGGAGCAGAATGTGGTGGTCTGAATGAGAATGGCCCCCATAGGCTCATAGATTTGAATGCTTAGTCACCAGTGGGTGGACTATTTGAGAAGGATTAGAAGGATTAGGAGGTATAGCCTTGTTGGAGGAAGTGTGTCACTAGGGGTGGGCTTTGGAATTACAAGAGCACATACCATGTCTCCCCTTCGCCCCTCCTAAGCCTGCTGCCTGTGATCGGGATGTAAAACAGCACGCTGCCTGCCTGCTGCCATGCTCCTTGCAATGATGGTAATAGTCTTACCCTCTGAAGTTGTAAGGAAGACCTCAATTCAATTATTTCTTTTATTGAAATAAAAATGGCCTTGGTCATGATGTCTCTTCCCAGCAATAGAACAGTAACTAAGATACCTAGCTCCAAAATCCTGAGCCTTGGTGACTGAAACTCATCTCCAGAAGAAATTATCTCTCATTCCCTTTGAGGTAAGAGCCCTTTTGTGTGTGTGTCAACAGTGTCATATTGAACAAAATCAATCTCAGGGCCTGGCCATCTGACAAGCAGAACTCAACAATCCTCCATGTCTACTCTGGGCTTTGTTCAACATTCTATCAATAAGACAAATTCTCTTTGCTCTTTTAAATGATCTATTTATTATCAAAAATAACTACTTTTCATTTGGAATTTTGTCTGCGACAATCACTTCTTAAATGTTATTAACTAACATTGCTCCTTCACAATTTCATGCATCTACACTATATATTCCAGTCACACTCAACTCCACCTGGTTCACTGTGATCACATAGTGACTAGTACTATGTATTATGCTCTGTTTAGAAAGAAAGAAATTGTTCTTGTTTGTGCAGAATAAATGGCTCATGACAGACCAAGCAACTTTCATTAGCTTGTTTCCTTATCGTAAAAATAGCTCCAGGTCAAGGTAATCCATCCCTTGAAGCACTTTAATCTCACCTAAACCATATTGCTCTCTGAATGAAATACATCCAGAGAAGAGCATCATTCACTCAACCTTCTCATGAGCTGTGTGGCTGCTGGTTCAAGGAGTAAAGGAAGCCTGTGTTATAATCAGAAGAAACAGCACTTCTTTCATCTATTCATATTCATGATTTCTGCTACAAATAAAATGAAAGCCCTGAAAAGCATCCTCTTGGGGGCTATGAAAATACATTACATGTATATACAAATATTAAATAAAATATTTTTTAAAAGTCACTGCCGAATGAAAAGTAATATGGTGACTCACTGTCAAGCCTTGCCTACCTCTCAGAGCAAACACAAATGGACACAGAAGATTCACCAGATCAGCTGCAAGCAGAAAATAGAAACAGTCTGTGATCTAGGGGCAAAATGAAAAGGCAAGGAAAAGACTTCCTAAGAATGGACAATACACCCAAGCTTTAGTTAGAAGAACTACATTTTAATGATGCATTGCATAGCAGATTGACTGGGATTAATAACAATGAAACATTGTATTGTTCAAAATCACTAAAAGAGAAGATTTGAAATGCTTCACTACAATGAAATGATAAGCATTTAAAATGACTATCAGGCCGGCGGCGGTGGCACACACCTTTAATCCCAGCACCCAGGAGGCAGAGGCAGGCGGATCTCTGTGAGTTTAAGGACAGTCTGTTCTACAGCGTGAGATCCAGGACAGGACCAAAGCTACACAGAGAAACCCTGTCTCGAAAAACAAACAAACAAAAAAAGATGACTATTATACTCTTTAGTCTGATTTGAGCATTATATAAGGGACAGATGGATGTAAATATTACATTATACCTCCCAAATCTGTATAATTATTGTCAATTAAAAATGAAATTTAAACCACGTATGATACCACACACCTATAAACCCAATACTTGAGGGCTGAGGCTGGAAGATCACTGCAAACTTGAGACTACATGTAGAGTTCCAGGCCAGCCTATACAATAAGAGTGTGACCTCCCCCACTTTTTTAATGGGTCAGTGAGATAGCACAGCAGGTAAAGTTACTTTGCCATCAAGCCTGGTGACTCTGGCAAGTTGTCCTCTTGCCTCCATATCTGTGTCATGCCATGCACACATATGCACACACACGATAAACAAATAAATATAAAAAATAAAAACCAGCAGCCTGAACAGATGGCTCAGTGGTTAAGAGTACATATTGCTCTTACAAGGACCCAAGTTTGGTTCTCAGCACCCACATTGGGTGGTTCAAACCACCTGTAACTTCAGTTCCAGGGCTATTTTACTCCTCAGGGTTTCATGTTCACTTTACTCATTACCATCCCCCCACACACACATTCATACACATAGCTAAAAATAAATCTTAAAAAAGCCAAAAAGTAAAATTTAATGAAAAAAAAACCTACTAAGAATTCTTTATGTAAATTTCAAATACTATATTGCCGGAAAAAAACAACTGATGTTTAAAATCACATGTTTCAAGGGGAGAAAGGGAATAATGAAATAATGATTAAATGGGGTGGGGGGCAGGAGGGCAAAGTAAAGGAGGATAACTAATACTCAAGGCTCTTTAAAAAAGGAATATGGAAACCTAATACTGCAGAAGCTCCCTAAATGTACGTATAAATATACATACAGTTTATACATATATGTATTTACTATACACATACATACATATGCATGTAAGTATACATACATATACACATAAGTATACATTCAGAGTTTAAATGGAGTTACCCTATAAATGAGGGGGGCATACCCAAACTAGACACCACATATGCCTAGTACCAAGAATGGATTACCTTTTTTTGAATTGCTGCCTAATAGGGTCCCATAGAACAACCCCCCCTCCAAAAAAAACATTACAAGCTATAACTATTGCTCTTGGTTACCCTTCAGAACTTGATAGTAAGACCCTATTGGTGAAGACACCACACATTTGAGTCATAAAACATGGGGAAATTAAGCTGGTACTGACCTAGAATCTTCATCCTTACTGGCTAGCTTCCATATGCTGGAAGGTACATGCTGCCTGAGGAGAAAAGTAATCATCAATCATACCCTGCTATAAACCCCATAAACTATAATAACCACTGCCCTAGCAAGATCACACTGCCTACTGGGGCAATAGTAGCACATATGTTATAGGTGTAAACACTTTCTGACTGGATTCAAGTCCCACTCCACGAGGCCAAGAATCTATTTCATAGGTTCTAAGAGAGAACCTGATACTATTATTTTGCTAAATGGGAAATGTATTAAAATGACTCCTGATGAGTTGCCATTATACCCATAGAATAGTGCATCTCTTAGCCCTCATCAGAGAAGCTTCCTACAGTAGAAGTCAGTTAACATAGAGACCAACAACAGGTCAAGGTATAGAGAATAAAAGACTTAGAAGTGCTCGGCCCTGATTGGGACATTTATTCTACACTCCTCAAATCCAAGGCTTAGGAATCTTCATGGAAGAGGGAGCAGAAAGAGTTAAGCACCAAAGGTGGTAAACGATGACATGGAAACACTGTTTTTCAGATACACATATGAATTCACAGTAGTTGTGACAAAATGTACAAGACTTGTGCAAACTCAAGCTAGACTGAGTCCCATCATAAAGGACAGGAGATAGGCATGGAGTCCCGCCCCCAATTGAGGAGCTATTGATAACTGACAACTTGAGAGAGAGAGAGAGAGAGAGAGAGAGAGAGAGAGAGAGAGAGAGAGAGAGAGAGAGAGAGTCTATTTTCTTTAAGGGTGTGATACTTGGTAGGTCGACCACATTCTAGGGCAGGCCCTGAACACAAGAGGTTTTGTGTAATATGAGCTAGACACTGAGTATTGGGGGAAGTGAATATGCACATGGAGTTGGGGAGGAGGTGAGTATGATCAAAATATAATGGATGGAATTCTTAAAGTATTAAAATACTATTTTTAAAAATCACATCTTTTAGCTGGGCATGGTGGCATACATGTTTTGTCCCAGCACTTGGGAGGCCAAAACAAGTGGATCTCTGTGAGTTCGAGGCCAGTCTGCTCTACAGAGTGAGTTCCAGGACAGCCAGGGCTGTTAAACAGAGAAACCCTGTCTCCAAAAACAACAACAACAAAAAAATCATGTAGTGGATAACTGTTCCGATTATGACCTGGAAGTACCACCCCTAGAGAGGCAGCAGGTAACTGCTACACCTGCCTACGACCTTGAAGTACATGCCCCTGGGGTGTCGCCTCTCAGGACCCTTAAGACATGGTAGGTGCTCTCGTGGCTGCCTTGTGGTTTGGATGCTGAGATGGACTAGGCATATCTTGGACCAGGAAGAAGATCGGCGTGGACCATAGCTCAGTTTTTCAGGTTGTAGTGAGTTTTATCTGCTAACAAATTCCTTTGCCTATTATGCAGACTCTGTGGATTTCTAGCAATAAAATCACATTTTTAAGTCAGGTATGAAGGCACAGCAGCAGGAGTTGAAAATAAGGCCAATGAGCCAGTGTCAGTGTCTTTTCACCTATAAGCAGTGTCTGGCCTCCTGATGTATCAGATGAACCACTCAGTTCTGTGTCATTCATCATTTTTCCCTTATAACCACAAACTTTTCCTGTCTCTGCTTGCATAGTTAGTGATGTTTCAAGGAATTACTTAATAGACTTTTAAGTTCTGGCTTGGAAATTTGGTGTAAAGGTATCAACCATATAGAAGTAGGTACTTATAAGGAACAGCCAGGAGACATACTGGCTCAATTGACCCAAGGCATAAATAGCCCAGGGTTGTATTGAAAAAAGAAGGGAATAACTTTATGCTTTCTTATCTCTGAGTATATATTCAAGCTCCAAGCCCAAGCCCCAAACAAATGCCATCTGCTATGCTCCTGCATCCTGCCCACTAGTATACCAGAATGGGGAGGAGTACTAAGTGTGGGTACTAAAGTAATACCACCTGGGCATTTCACTATGTTTCCTGATTCAGTTGGATCCTCACTCTGAGTTCATTAATAGGGCTCCTATGGGGTCATTGGGACAATATGACCTGTAGTCAGAAGGTTTCCTGTGTCCCGCCTCACAAATGCTGATTGGCCAGTAGCCAGGCAGGAAGTATAGGTGGGATAAGCAAACAAGGAAAATTCTGAGAAGAGGAAGGCTGAGTCAGGAGTTGCCAGCCAGATACAGAGGAAGCAAGATGTGAAAGCAGAACTGAGAAAAGGCACCAAGCCACATGGCTAAACATAAATAAGAATTATGGGTTAATTTAAGTGTAAGAGCTAGTCAGAAATAAGCCTGAGCTAATGGCCAAGCAGTTATAAATAACATTAAGCCTCTGTATGTTTATTTGGGTCTGAAAGGTTGCAGGACTATGGGTAAGAGATTTGTCCCAACTGTAGGTCAGACAGGACACAGAAAACCTTCTGACTACAATGACCTACTGAAAACATCAATCAACAACCCGCTTGACTATCTGAACCTCAAACCTTACTCATAATGAAGAATAATTTCCCCATCTGTGTTATAATTAGTGTGGTCTAGTCACAGGCCTAATATCAGATGTGAGTAGAGTTCAAACTGCTCTGGTCAAGGCAGCCCTAAAGGACCTGGGCCCTAAAAGGCCTCTGATCCTTTTTGACTCTGGGAAAGTGGATTGTCCCCTGACTCAACAAACAGAGCCCCTAAGGAGAAATCAGGACATGGAATATCTACCTTTAGTTAACCAATAAATGACTGAAATCCTCCCTGAAGCTATAGCCCATAGAATTTGATTTCATTTATGAAATGAAATATCATCCTCTATGAAAAAGGTCATTTTTCAGCACTCTTGTTAGCAATTCAGTGTGAATACAGTATCAAAAAGTACCCTTTCTGTTTTCTTCATGCAAAACAGTGTTATGTCTTGATTTATTGATCATAAGTGGCATGAAAGAATATAAAATATATAGTTTAATATTCTGATATATTTTACTATTTTAATAATACAAATAATAGAGAATATATAAAAGGAGACTGTCTCCACTCACACCTGACACTCTTAGGTAAGTATCCTTTCAGAATTCTGTCACAATATATATGCACATATATTGTCATAGTTATTTTCCTATTGACATAGCAAAACATCATAACCAAGGTAACTTATGTGAAAGAATTTAATTTGAGGGCTCACAGTTCCAGAGGGTTAGAGTCCATGACCATCATGTTAGGGAGCATAGAATTGGAAATATACCTGAGAGCTACCATGTTGAGACAACAACCATTAGGGAGAAGAAGAGAGGGAGAGAGGGATGGAGGGAGGGAAGGAAAGGGAGAGGGGAAGGGAGAGGGAGGGAGAGATTTCTTATAAAATATTATTTTATATAGTTGGCTTTCATTTATTCAACAATACCTCTTCAGAAAGTTATAAACACACATAAACATATTTTTCAATGGTAGCTCTACATGTGATTTCACCTTGTTAAAGTTATCCAGTACTTTACTGGCAAATGTTTACCATTTCTTTCTTTCTTCCTTCCTTCCTTCCTTCCTTCCTTCCTTCCTTTCTTTTTCTTTTCTTTTTTTCTACTACAAAAAAAAGATTTTTCATTTTATTTTATAAATGAGGGAAAGAGTGCAGAAGATGGGGGCTCTGGGTAAAACATCATTGTCACCCAAACTATAAAGAACAGGGAGTCTAGCTCACCAGTATTTAGTCTTGGCCCCATTCCTCATTTTGTTGAAGTCTCTAGATTCCTTCTGCCAGTGCAAAGGAAGGCCTGGGGCAGTTTTGCCAGCAGAATGCTCAGAATCCTGCAATAGCTTCCTTACTCTACTAAGAAGTTGGTATAAGCTTTATGGATTCCATCCCAGCCTTTGAAAAGCCAAATGACCTGCTAGGACTAATTATTCCTCAAAACTCAAGCCACCTATGGCAGCACTGGACTTCTCAATGACATTAATTTTCTCACCTCTCTGGCCTTCTTCTCATCTATAAGGAAGTAGTGCATGACCAGCCCTGAAATGTCTTTAGGGTAAAAGGGTGAAACTGCAATAAACTTCACCTTAATTAGTCACTGATTACACTCACCATGCATATTTATTTTAGAGCTTCCCACTTTATGGGTTTTTCACTCCATTTATTTTTTAAAGCCCATTTTCTGTTGAATATGAAATTTAGCACAAGCCAAGACTTCTCAGTAACTGACGTCAATACCAACTTGGAAGCAAAACTAAAGAAACACAGATCCTGTGCCAACATTGTGGACTGAGTGAAGAACTCCTTTCTGTCTTTCCCAGAGGCTCAACTGTTTGGACCCTTCTTGAATGCTTAACAAGAAGTGTTATTATCCAATTTCACATGCATTTGCACTGGCCCAGTTCTCCTCTCAGCCCCAGTGTTGCAGTTTTGCAGAAAAGCTTTTACTGACTAGACAGTTAGTACCAAAGTACCTAATGCATTGTCTCCTTTAATCTTTGCAACTATCCCTTTAAAACGGCTACTATGGAAACCCATTGGTTAGTAAGCTCATGAGCCCCTATTCTGAACTGAGGCGCTATTGGCAGTTGATAGGTGCTGAGAGAGGGAAAATCCTTTTTCTTTGGGGCTGTGGCCACAAGTAGGTCACTCATGCTCTGGTACATGGCCCCACATTCATGCACATTTTGGCAGCACTAATTGGACTTACTTAGTTGTTTTTAAAATTAAAGAAGAGATGAGATAAAGTTAGGAGGAAGACACATTGGGATGATCCAGTGGACTTAAGGGAGGGAATGGGGAGTGAGTATGATCATATCTGATTCTATACATGTATGAAATTCTCAAAAAAATGAAATAAATTACTGCTATCATTGCTAATTAAAAGAAAAATGGAATTCAGATACAAATATAAGATTGTTAATTTGGTATTTAGCTTTCTGAGTTCTTTGTATATTCTAAGATGCAAATCTGCTATCAGATATACAGATGGCAAAAACTGTCTTCTTTACTGTACATGGTGTTTCATTTGTTATATAGAAACTTTTTAAATTTCACAAGGCCCCCTTTGTCCATTGTTGACCTTACTTACTGTGTGACTCGAGTCCTATTCAGAAGGTACTTACCTGTGCACACATATTAAAATATTTCTCCTATTTTTCCGCCAGCAGCTTCTAAGTTTTACATTAATAGATTTTATCCATTTTGAAAGACGAATCAAGTTTAATTCCTCTACTTGTAGATAGTCATTTTCCCAGCACCATTTTCTGAAGAGGCTGTCTTTTACATTCAATATATGTTTTTGACGCCTTTGTTGAATACCAGGTGGCTATAGATGTGTGAGATTTTTTCTGGTTCCTCTATCCATTTCCCTAGTCTATGTGTCTGGTTTTCTGTCAGCATCATGCTGTGTTGGTTACTATGGTGCTATAATATAATTTGAAATCAAGCATTGTGAAACCCCCAACATTGGTCTTTCTAGTTAGGATCATTTTGGTTACTTTAGGTCTTTTGCATTTCTGCATACATGTTAGGATTTTAAAAATATTTCTGTGAATTTTAACAACACTGTATGTTTATCTAATGTGACTTTTGTCTTTCTAGAAATAAAAAAAATATTGATCCTGTTCCATTTATACTCTAAATGATTTTCCAAGAAAAAAAAGGTTCTAATAAGTACATATCAACTTGTTTGATCCTTGTTATCACAACCTAGAAATATCTATCTTCTCCACTAAAATGTAAGCTTCATGTTATTTAATAGAAACTCACATTTTATTTAATATAGGCCAGATTCATTTATTCTTCATAACAAATGACTGTGTGAACTCATGACTATTATTATCTCCATTATTCAGAAGTAGAAACCAGGGCACAGAGAGGTTTAATGAGTTATCTACTGTCAAGCAGCTGCTAAGTAGAAATATGAAGATTCAAATCCAGGCAATCTGATTGCAAAGTTTATGTTAACTGCAATCCTTTGCAGGTGCTTTGTGACATGTGAAAATGGAGATCTTACATTGTTCACTGCTTATATCCTCTATGTAAAGTATAATGCTTCACAAATACTCAAAGTTCAATAAATATGTCTTTTAATACACCACACACACACACACACACACACACACACACACACACACACACACACACACACACACATAATCAGGTCTCATGTAAACCAGGCTGACTTTGAACTCTAGCCATGGCTCATCTTGAACTCTTGGTTCACCTGCTTCTATACTCCAAGTCCTGAGAATACATACATTTGCCACCACACTCCCCTCAACAAGTATATTAATATCTTAAGTAAATGAAGGAAAGAATGTACAAGATACAAAAATAAAGTGTAGGGAACTTAGAATACACTAGATTTTAAATTTTGTTCCTTACCATCTGGTCTCCAAGCCATAACCTTCTGGAAATAATACCAGTTCAAGGCACCCACTACAGGGAGGATCTATATCTCATGGGAAAAACTCTGAGATCTTTCTTCACTGACTGGCTGGCTTTAGCCAAAAATGGTTGTTGACAATAGACTGTTTTGGCTTTATCTGTTAGTACAGTATTTTCATCTTAGTGTGTTAATGTAATGAATAATGGCTATGCATATACAAAAGTAGAAGCTCCTACTGTGCTATATCAGTCTTAGTGTACATTCACCTTCATTACATATACATTTGACATTGGTAGATTCTGTGTCCCAGTAATTTTCATTCTTGTATCCAGTTGATAAATCATACTGACCTTAAAAAAATGGTTGTTGGCTAAACCCAGTAAAGATTTCATGATGACACTAATTGAAGGAGATAGTTTAAAAGCACCATTTCTATTCAGAAGTTTTCCTCACAAGCTGATTTCTGTGGAAACTTTCAGGAGATAAGTGTACAGTCCAGTTTGTCAGGGTCACCAGTTAAACCAAAACCACAAAGACATCCAGACGCTTTTCATCCTGACTCAGTCCAATGACAGCTACAGACTTAAAGCAATAACTCTTCCCAGAGGTGGGAAGCAGGGACACAAGAGGCCACTCCTTGCCTGACTTACAGAAAGATAGGAACATTCAGTTCCTTATTTGAAATGAGTCTAAAACAGACAAACAAGTTTCTGTTGTCAAGTAAAAAAACAACTCTCATTTTCCATCCAGGGTTTAAACTATACAATTTTCAAATAATTCTATTTCCCAAGAACATTACCACAATATTTACGTAAGATCCCACTAATCATGTATACCTCTTATATAGTTCAGATTATAGTTGTGGTTAGAGTAACCTCAATTCTGAGGCTAAAGAAGTTCTCCCATGGTATTAATGGCATATCCCATAGTGAAGCATTTCCTCCGAGACTTGCAGATTACCAAGCACCTGCTTCCATACATACCTCCATGGGCTCTATGTTCCCTTTTAGTCTAGGAGTTCATAGGACTCTTAAAGAGTTACATGCCTCTGAAATTTCATGCACTAAGTATAACATTATGTAAAAGTACTGATTTCAAAAGTCCTATGCCATACATATCTTTTATGGTTACATAATTCAAGATGGTTCCTTCCTTCTAAAAGGACTTTCCTTGCTTCATTCTTACCCGAAATTCCAGCAAGTGAAAAAAACATACCATCAAAAGGAGCAAACAAGACCAACTGGTGAAGCACAGCACCCTCTATCATATGGGATAGGAGCCTTTGCAAAGCTTTCCACCTTGACACATTTGAGCTTGCTTGTTTGTCTAAGAAGAATGCTATCTACATAATGGACAACAGTCTGGAATTCAATTACTCTATTTCATTATCTCCTTAAATCCATTGGAATTTATCAGACCGTGTGTCCTGAGTAGCAATTGGAAAACATCATCCTCCTCTCATTGAAAGAGAATTTAAACTGTGCTAGTCAGTTGGATGGCAACAGAATAAACACATACCATAAATTACCACTGAGGAGCTAAGAAAATGCTGAATAAGTTGGGCTTTTCCCATGGTTGAAAATACAAATCATACTCATCTCAGTGAAAGATTTAGATGTATCTTCTCTGTCAATCCATCCATAATAAAGACATTCACCATACTCAGAAGGGATACTCATGGGTGGTATCTACATATACTGAGAGAACTATTTTTTTCAAATTCCTCACTCTGCTTCACCATAGTTCTGGCCCAAGGTTGGTTTATCAAGAAGGAAGCACCTGGGCCAGCAGAATGGTTTGGTAGGTAAAGGCAAGGGCCTCTGAGCATGACAGCCTGAGTTTGAGCCCACATGGTGAAAGGCGATAACTGGCTCCTGTATGTTGTCCCCTGATCTCTGGTACATGCATGCATGCATACACACAATAAATGGATAAAAACAATTTTTAAATAGAAAAACAAGTACCTCACTGCTCACAGCTTAGCTCTTTCTTCATATAAAACAGCTGTATAACACACAAGGCTGCTTTTGCAAAAAAAGATTAACTAGCATTTCATGTCAATAATTTTTTCCCAGACTTTGTAACAACCAGGACAAAGGAAAAGTATACAGCAGAGTTGTCTGTGAACTGAAAGATGAACAAACAAGTGTTGTTGGTTTTTTGTCTTGTTTTGTCTTTTTTAGGTTTTTTTTTTTACTCTTAGCTCTTTGAGGGCCTGGCATCCAGCTCCCAAATAAATCACACATGGAGGCTTATTCTTACTTATAAATGCCCAGCCTTAGCTTGGCTTGTTTCTCACCAGCTTTCCTTAACTTAAATTATCCCAGCTACCTTTTGCTTCTGGGCTTTTCCTGTTCTCTTACTTCTGTAAATCTTACTCTTATTCCATGGCTTGCTGTACAGCTGGGTGGCTGGCCTATGTAGTCCTCCTTCTTCTCTGACTACTTCTTCCTTCCTCCTATATTTCTCCTTCTATATATCCTCTCTACCTGCAAGACTGCCTATCCTTTCTTCTGCCTTGCTATTGGCCATTCAGTTCTTTATTAGACCATCAGGTGTTTAGGCAGGCATAGTAATACTTCTCCACAGAGTTAAACAAATGCAACATAAACAAGAGTAACATACCTTAAAATAATATTCTACAACAAACAAGCCTTATCAATAACCCAGGAAGTGAGAGAAACAAGAAGGGAAAATACAGTAAAAACCAGATCAAA
Source organism: Peromyscus californicus insignis (assembly GCF_007827085.1). Lineage (NCBI taxonomy): Eukaryota > Metazoa > Chordata > Mammalia > Rodentia > Cricetidae > Peromyscus > Peromyscus californicus. The sequence continues at coordinate 99,200,132 of NW_026294391.1, forward strand.
GGACAATTAGAAGCAGAGAGGAAATTGTTGCTCAAATTGTTAAATGGTCTTTTTATATAAAAAAAAAACCCAGAGCCTGATAATGGGGTGAATGCTGAAAGATTAGAGAGACAAAGGAACAAGCTACCTCTTACCTCTAGCACTCCCCAGTGTGAAAAGGTTTCCTCAGCCGAAAGACTTTAGTTCCTGTCTCCTCATGCCTTATATACCTTTCTCTACCCACCATATCATTTCCTGTCTCAACTTTCCTAATTCTGGGATTAAAAGTGTGTGACTTCAAAGTCCTGGGATTAAAGGTGTGTGCCACCACTGCCTGGCTCTGTTTCTCACCTAGACTGAGTCAATCTCATGTTCAAAGTCCAGGGTGGCTTTTGAACTCACAGAGATCCATCTGGATCTCTGCCTCCGGAGTGTTAGGATTAAAGGTGTGTGGCACCACTGCCTGGCTCCTATGTCTAATCTAGTGGCTTGTTCTGTTCTTTGATCTTCAGGCAAATTTATTAGGGTACACAATATATCACCACAGGAAATTCTATAAATGTAAATAATATATAGAAATCAAACTTTCAGAGGACTGCTGATTTACACTTAAGAATCCCATTTTTCCTTGAAATCTACATCAAGTAGATAATCCAAAGAAAAAAAGCCTACAGTCGTGATTTTAATAAAAGCAGTTGAGCAATAATGTACTGCCTTTTATAACTACCTTCCTGTAGTTCTGTTTTTCTTTCTTATGTCATCTAAAAAGACACCCCTATCCCACTTGTAGAACCTAGCCCAGAGTCTCATTCCTGGCCCTTTACCTCATGGATATTGATACAGTGTACTCAAACACACATTGGCATATTATTATTGTTGTTGTTGCTGTCCTTGTTCAGATCTTGTGTAGGCAACCAGGTTGTTGAGACTTCATGGGTATAGCTTCCCTGTCATTTCTAGGAGATAGATAGATAGATAGATAGATAGATAGATAGATAGATAGATAGATATAGATAGATAGATATTCAATGACATGTTTCCAGTTAGTTATAGTAAGTTTATATTGCCAGAGGCTGAGAGTCTCCAAGGCCTCTGACTTCTGCAATCAGGCAAGACATGCCACACTACAGACCAAACAGGAGCCAGGGTGATCTTGAAGTTTTGGGAGCCTTTCACTTGTAAAACCACTAAAGGACTTTTATTTATGAATACTCATCTATATACATTCAAGAAGGGTAAGAACCTGTAAGGCACTGTGTTTCACCTCACCATATGCTATAGTAGAATGAGAGAGGTTCAGGTTCAAGTATCACTTCAGTAGCTTCTTCTTCATGTGATCTGTTTAAGGCGCTAACCTGAAACTTCATGTTTTTGGATATTCAGGATGTAAGGCATATGGAATGATACCTGGCACACAGTCAAAGGCTGGTTGCTCCCAAAATTCTGTAAAGACGCAGTGTCACAGAGGAATCATAGTTGAAGTTCATTGGTGAGGGAGGCTGACTGATTTGAAGCTGAGGGGTTTTGTTTATTTGTTTTGTTTCATGAAGAATGTGTTTTTGTCTAATGTAGTCTACATCCCAGTCATATGTAGTTTTTGTGAACACCTAGACCGTTGTAAATGACAGAGATTCAATGCCATCTAAGGCCAGGGTTGTGTTTCTTTAGAACCTAAAACTAGTAGAATCTTCTATAATCTTCATTCTCTTACCTTGTTTAAAAACAAATTCAACAAGATTTTCTCACTTGGTTTTATCCAGCTAAAATAAAATTTTATTGCAGCTGGTCCAAATGCAGAGAACAACTGGCCATGTGGTGCCCAGCCCTAGTTGATATATCTACAACACAACTCCTGTACCTAAGGCTCAGGGAACCAAAGAAGAGACAGAAAGATTGTATGACCCAAAGTACTAGGACTTCTGCTGTGACATTGTGTTTCCTAGAAATGACGGGGAAGCTATATTCATGAAGTCTCAACAACATGGCTGCCTTCACAAGATAAGAACAAGGACAACAACAATAATAATGTGCCAATGTGCATGGGGGAAAGTCCAGGAGGCCACAACCCTGCACAAAGATCTACAGGCAACTAAGGGATACTGAGACAAGGATAAACAGTCTTCCCCAAGGATGAACCCCTTAATGCATTATCCAATACCACTTGGTCATCCCTGAAATCATATACATGCAAGTAATAATGAACAGACTGAGTGAATTATATTCATAGTTTATGCATTTATGTTTATATGTCTATATTAAAGAAAAGAAGACTGTGAATTAAAAAGAAAACAAGGAGGGGGAACATGGGAAAGGATGGAGGGAGAAAAAGGAATAAGGGAAATGATGTAACTATAATATTAATTTCAAATAAACACTGAGGCAAATATCAAAAAAATGAAATAATTTATTTTATACTATCCTAGGATTTTGAATGTCCTATTTAATAAAGTATGTTTTAAAGTAAAATAAGATCATTACAGTAATCCTTGCCTGGTTCCAGAAGCTAGCTAGTACAGTCTCTGTGATGGCTATTCTTTGTTGTCAGCTTGACTACATCTGGAATGAACTACAATGCAGAAATGGAGGGCACACCTGTGAGATTTTTTGCTTAGCTTGAAGTGGGTAGATCCACTTGTAGTCCAGACCTTTGAGGTAGGAAGAAACATGTCTTTGATACAGACATGATACAGATACCTTCCCAGTGGGAGGCTTAAAGCTGAGAGATAAGAGGAATAAGACAAGCCACAAGCCAACCTCACCTCACTGATCCTCCACTTCCAAAGAGACCTACTTCCTGTATACTCTTGCCTATATTCCTTTCTGTTCTACTAACTCATTTCCTCTCTCTGCCCAGCTCTGTCACTTCCTGTCTGTCTGTACAGACCTCCAGACCTTTATGGCTAACTAGTGTTGGAATTTAAGGCATGTGCCACCATGCCTGCTCTGTTCTCAATGTGGCCTTGAACTCACAGAGATCAAGACAGATCTTGTGGGTAAGGGGAATGCACACCTTTAATCTGAGCCACACCTCTTGCAGGAAGCCTATATGCTATATAGTATATAAGGGCATGGAAGAAGGACACTTGCTCTTTGCCTGCTTGCTCTCACCTTGCTAGCACATTTATTCCTTCCCTGGCATTATAGCCAGTGTCTACTGAAGTCCAGATGAGACATCCAGCCTCATGGACTGAACAACTTCTGGATTCTTGAACTTTTTCTTCACAGCCAGCCATTGCTAGATTAGCTGGACCACAGCCTGTAAGTGATTCTAACAAGTTCTGCCACGCAAGACAGCCCTGACTAATACAATGGGTCTTGATTGAGAAGTTTGTAAAGGAAGAATGCATGTTTTCTTCCTTTGTGACAGTGCACTTACCAAAGAATAAAAAGCATCTGTAATATCCTTAGTAAATATGAATAAAGATATCACAAGTGCTGTACCATTCAACCACATTTCCAGGTCATCTATTTCATTTTGTTTAATTTGATGTAGAGGTAAGGTCTCTTCATACAGTCAAGTACAGCCTGGAATGTGATCTTTTGTGCTCAAGGCCTTCTTTCTGGGTTCAAGGTGTGGCTGTTATATGCACTCTGGCATATATATATATATATATGTGTGTGTGTGTATATGTATAAAATCACTCTCAGACAATGTTTAGTCAAACAGTCAAGGCTGAAGCAACCACATTTCAACAGTTTCGGTTCCAGACCAACTGGGACTCATGGCTTGTGTTCATCAAGCCATCCACAGGACTGTTTGTAAGCTACAGTTAAGAGGAAAGTTCAGGGCAAGGCAGTGGTGGCCCACAACTTTTAACCCCGGAACTGGGAGGCAGAGGCAGGCGGATCTCTGAGAGTTCAAGGCCAGCCTGGTCTACAGAGAGAGATCCAGGAAAGACGCAAAGCTACACAGAGAAACCCTGTCTCAAAAAACCAAAAAAAAAAAAAAAAAAGAAGAAGAAAGAAAAAAAAAGGGAGGTAAGTTCAGTTCAGACAACTGCAAACCCATAACCTGTGGAACATACTTTAAGAGATTACAAGACGATTGAATTACAAAGAGGATCCTAACTCTAATTCCAGAATGAGCATAGAAAACTGATCAGAGACAGTAGATCAAGAGTTCAAGGTCTGCCTTGCCTAATTTGACCCATCTGAAAAAACTCAAATGAGCCAAAGGAACTAACATGTAAACTCCTATGTGAAGGTCATTTTCATTAAAACCAAACTACACCCCCCCCCCAAAAAAAAAGATGTCAGAAGAGACTGTAGCATTAAGAACCCAATATAATCATGGTTTTCTTCAAAATCTCTGCTGTCCAACTCAAAATGTGTTGGATGACAAATAAAATGAGTGGCACAAGGGAGCAAAGGACCAATTAGCAAGTATTTAAAAAACAAATGCTAGAGGGCTGGAGACATGACTCAATGGTTAAGTGAATTGGTTGCTGTACCAGAGGACCCAGGTTCAATTCCCAGCACCCACATGGCAGCTCAGAACTGTCTGTAACTCCTGTTCTATGGAATTGACATACTCACATAGACATACATGCTCCAATTTACATAAAATTAAATTTAAAAAATATTAAAAATAGCAACAACAAAATGCTCTTAAATTTGATTGAGGAAAATGGTTATATATTACTGTGGTGATATTTTGTGTGTGCTCTAACAAAGCTTCCCTGAAGATCAGAGGGCAAAGCCAGTACACATTTTTAATCCCAGCACGTGGGATCTCATGTCTTTGCTCCCAGTACTTGGGAGGCATATAGGCCTTTAATCCCAGCAGTAGGGAGATTGAGACAGGAAGTGCTATGGCTGGGTGGAGAAAAGGAATATAAGGAGGGAGGAGACAGAAGCTCAAGCCCTTTGGCTAAGGAGTTGGTGAGATGAGAGGTAGCTGTGACTTGTTCCTTTGTCTCTCTGATCTTTCAGCATTTACCCTGATATCTAGCTCTGGGCTTTTATTAAGACCAATTAGGATTCGTGCTACATACTACCAATCTAGAAAGTATAGGTATGGCTCTTGGTTTTGCCAATTTAGCAGTTAAGCAGGTCACAAAATCTTGGAATTGAAGATTACTGATAAATGGAAATGATAGTAACACCTAAAATATCTATTTCATTTCCTGGCTGCTCATTCACCCATGCATTCATTTTATTGAAAATGATTGAGTGTTGACTCTACCCCTGATTGTGGAAAGAAGAACAAGCAAGCCCTGAGTTCCTCTTCATGTGTAGCCCTTGGAATAATTGTAAAAATAGAAGCATTACCTTGATGATGACTGCTCATCTCCCTTCATAAAATACCTATTTATTCAGCACTATTTTCTAGCAGGTACTGTGTTAGACATTCTTCATAAATTACAAAATCCCTCAAGAAGATTGATCATAATGATCCTCATTTTTGCAGGTAAGATAACTATAGTTCTGAAAGCTTGAGTAGCTTACCCAAGATCACATACCTTGTTGAAATAGTCAAGTTGAGATTTCAGGCCCAGACTGAATGCTAAACTACTATGTTGTCTACCCTACCACACTGCCCACATGTGATATAGCTATTATCCAGATGGCTTTTTTCCTAATTAGGTACACAAGTGACTAAATTTTTTTTTTAGTCAAAATATAATTTTTTGTACAATCCAACTTTAGAACAAGATAACAAAGAGTCTTTGCTGATTCAGTCCTGATACAATGCAATTTGTCTGAATTGTCCCCTAAAAATGAGTGTTGAAAGTGAAGATGACTAATCTACTGATAGACAAAAACAAAAGGCACATCAGCCTCATGAGAGCCAGACAAGATGACACAGGCAGCATTCATTACCGACAGAGAAAGACTCTTTTAATATAAAATTTGAAGATTTCTTTTATGCATATGAGTGTTTTGTTTACATGTATGTCTGGGTACCACAAGCACACCTGATGCCTGCAGAGGTCAGAAGAGGGTAGCAGATCCCCTGGAGCTACAGTTATGAAAGGCTAAGAATTGAGTCCAGGTCCTCTGCAAAAACAGTAAGTGTTCCTACTTGCTAAGCCACCTCTCCAGCCCAGAGAGAAACTTGATGTGCATAGTCTCTAGGACTCAAAGTCAGACCAATTATGGATCGAAGGAACAACGTGTTTCCATTTTCCCCTCAGGAATTACCATGATCATTTAGAATCACTGGTGACAGGGCAATTGGTCACAATGTAGCATGAGAAACTGTTTTCTGAATTGCTTGTGCTGATTGTGGAATCAGTTTAAAATTTTGCCTTGCACAAGTTATAGTCACTACTACAAAGTCAACATTTAAGCATCAACTCATTGATTCACACATAGACAAAACAATGATATCTCTAGCACAAGAGCTATGGAGATAAAAGAATCTAATACTGTGTCCATGATTATGACTGTATTCATTGACTGTTAATTAATCATAGGTCAGAGTTGGGCAAGAGCTTAGAGAACATCTGACTTAATTCTCACTTTACAGAGATTTCAAAGGAAGCTCAGGATAGAGAAGTGGCATGCTCACAGGAACATGGTTATTGCTTACTAGACACTGCAAAAGAAACAGCTATGATAGGGAATAGAATGGATGGATTAAGAGGGGACAACTGATCTCTTCATTTTTCTGTCAGAATCTGGTCACCAAAAAGGATGTGTGAGTTACTTTATGTTCAAGATAAAAAGAACAGAAGAATTGGAAACAAAATATCTTGACATGATCATAAACTAGCCCTGTGACCTTTTATCCACTCCTTTGATGTGACTTTAGTCATCTAAAAAGCAAGGATACTACCGTCAATGCAGCTCATTTCCTAGGGCCCCAAGACAAACAAAAAGAAAAAAATAAGAAATGGGCATGTTCTGAGCCAAAACTTAGAATTGCTTCCACACTGTCTTCTAGTTAATTTTTTAATTAACTAACTCTAGTAACAGCCCACCCCCAAACTTATACTGGCTTTCTTCCCTAGTAGTCACCCAATACTACGGCCTACTACTTTCAGCCAGTGCCTATGAAAACCTAAATCTTTGAGATATAAGTATAATAAAAACATCTAAGAAATGAATTCTCTCTCCTTGCCTCCCAGCAGATCCCCTTCTCTCAGTCAAGATCTTTTATGGCTGTTACTTGGTTTTCTCTCTGGAGTCTGAGATTCTTTATTGTGGAATGACTCACTGTGAAAGGGGGAAAATACCCTGTTGTCTGTCACTTTTCAAGGAGATACTGCATGGGGTATTAATTAATATAGGACAAATGTATTCCACTTTAAAGGTTTTTAGTGTCAAGTTGGCAGAGCGTCAGAAGCCAGTTGGGGTCAGAAATTTACCCCAAGATAATCTTGTGCCATTCAGAAGCAGTAAAAAAAATCATATATGCTCCCTTTATGTTATTTATTATTCATGAGTCTGGAAGGAAATCGCAAATCTACCATTTTAATCTCTTTAGTTATACTGCACATATATAAACACAGGCAAACACACAACACAAACACATAGGCACACACCCTTCCTGGCTTGGTGTGGGAAAAAGTCTATTTTTGTGCTTCATGAGAAGCTCTGGCAAGTAACAGATCATGTAATTCCACCAAGCAAATCAGAGTGATTTTTCTTTTTTTGCAGGGGGTGGGGTGGGATGCATACTTTTGCTCCAATTTTCTTGTCTAAATTATCCAAAGCCCTTACAGTCTTGATATAGTTCACTTAAAGATCATTACTCATGTTACCGAGTGGGCTGCAGAGTGATTGTGCCTACGCAAGGTATTCTTCTGGGTGTTTGAAAATGACAGCAGTTAGTTCTAGTACTGAATGTACTGAAATGAACTCAAACTCGCAAAGTTTCATCAACACCATTTAAGGAAAGATATTTATCCTGCAACTTAAGTAAAGGTAAGGAAGGTAGAGTGATGGGAAGCATTAAGTAATTTATAACTGAAAATGTTGAACTCAGATGACTGTCTATAGGTTTACACAACACCCCCCAAGGATATTCAGAAATTAGCAATATGGCCATTTAAATTTGTGTTTAAGATAAATTATTAATGCAAAATAAGAATTTGAGATGAAAAGATCACCACTTTCTCCCAACTTCTGATTTGGCATGTAAAGACTACCCGCCATGTATCATTTGTGACTAAGATAAAACAAGGGCATTTCTAAAAGAAACTGAGGAAATGATTAAGTACAGAAGAGGGACTTGTTATTTCTAGAGCACAGGAGAAAAACAGTTTAAAGATGGTGTGGTTTATAATACTCCCCAAGAAGTGTCTTGGGTCTTAATTAGCTTTCTTCCTTATCTGTGGTAAAACAGACCCACAAAGTTTTCTGTGTCAGCAAGGACATGTGAAAAATAGGGGATCAGCCACTGGAAGGTGTGTAAGCTCATTTCCCCCCTATTTGAGACTTATTCCTGGCAATAAGTGTGTATGTTTGTACATTTTGATTAATAATTATGGAGAATTATGGGAGAAGCAGTTAGAAACACTGGTTCCATTAAATTAGAAAGGAATATTCTTCCAATATTTCTGTAGGCCCAGTATCATCGTAAACATGATTTACAAAGTGAATTCAAGTCATTTTAATGCAAATAGTTCTCTAGATCGGATAATAGACTTCCATTCAGAAGTTCACTCCGCCTCAATGCGTTCACCAAATAAACAACCATGAGTTAATTGAAATTTATATTTTGAAATGCATACATAGAAAGGATGATCGCTTTTTGCAGCATCCCCCTCAACAAAAGTATATGCGAACAGTCTGTGTTTCTTCCACTTTTCATTAGTCAACTCCACCTTTTTGGAATTTTGGTGAATATGTCCATTGCTACACTCATAAGCATGATATTATTACTATTAACAGGATCTTGGTAACAGTCTCTTTACATTAAATATTATTATCTATATGTGAAATGTATGTTTTCAAATGTGGGTAATTTAAATGCTCTGAAATACTTTTATATTAAGTGTAAATGCTGGCAAGGGAGGGGCATAAATAGGTGGGTCCCTGGAGCATACCGGCCAGCCACTCTAGTCAATCGGTGAGCTCTGGGTTCAGTAACAGCAGTGGTTCCCAACCTTCCTTATGCTGTGACCCTTTAATACAGTTCCTAGTTTTCTACCACTGAGCTACACCCTCCATCCAGGACAGGCTTCAAGAGGGTCTCAAAGGAAAGCATGACCATCAGCTAGAGGAATATTACATTATCCTAGAGCCACACTACAAACCACCAGAGGGTATCACATGCATGAAAGTGGGGCCAGGGCTGGAGCTGAAGCTATGTATTTTGAAGCTTAGAGTAGTATACGTTAGTTTAACTTGCCTTCTTAGGATTTTTCCATCATGTGCTTATTGAAATAACCATTGAGCTGGGCATTGTGGTGTACACCTTTCATTCTAGAACTCTAGAGGCTAAGGCAGGTGGATCTCTGTGAGTTCTACATAATGAGTTCCAGGCTAGCTAGGGTTACAAAGTGAGATCCTGTCTCAAAAAAATATATAAATAAAAATTTTAAAAAGCATAATGATTGAAGGAGGCTTAGCACAAGCATAAGTGGGCTATGACAAAAGCACCAATTAAAGGTACAATAGCTAACAACACAAAGTTGAAGTCCGATAAACAAATACAAGATCTAAGCCTAGCTCCATCTCCTAGAAAATCTTCGACCATGACCAAGGTGTATTGCCTTTCTTTAACTTGGTTTCCTTGTTGGAAAAACCAGGAGAATAGTGAGTTAACAAATGAAATTTGTGCAATATCCTGTGTAAAGTAACTGGCCAATAGCATAAGTGTTCTATTGAAGATGTAGGAGCAAGAGGACTAGAAACAGGAGACCTGGATATAGACACAGATTCATCACTTACTGACTCAGGATTGGGAATATTAGTTAGCTCTCTGAACATCAAGTTCCTCATCTCATCCATGGACATGGAGATGATCAGCCCCTGGCTTCAATGGTCTTTTAACAGAAATGAAAGTTGTAAAACACTGTTAAAGCATTTGGGTTGTGTTTTTTTTCTAATTAGATGAGAGAATATAAAAGTAAAAAATAAGGAGCTGGAGAGATGGCTCAGTGGTTAAGAACATTTGTTGCTCTTCCAGAGGACCCAGGTTCAATTCTCAGCACTCACAACTGTCCTGTAACTCCAGTTACAGAGAATCTTTTGTCCCTTCTTTATTCTTTTTGTATTAAGAAATTTTTTATCCATTCCACATACCAACCACAGATCTCCCCTCCTCCCTCCTCCAGCTCCCTTGCAGCCCCCCCCCCCCCCCCCCCCCCCCCCCCCCCGGCATCCCAACCCCCATCCCCTCCTCTGAAAAGGTAAGGCCTCCCATACATGGGGAGTCAGCAAAGCCTGGCACTTTCAGCTGAGGCAGGTTCAAGCCCCTCCCCTTGCTTCAAGGCTGTGCAAGGTGTCCCACCATAGGCAAAGTTACAGAGTATCTGACACCCTCTTCAGGACTCTGTGGGGACTGCATACATGCAGGGAAAACACCCACACATACAAAATAAAAGAAATCTTTTTAAAAAGAAAGTACAGGGTAAGATGTAAAGTCAGAACTTCATCCACTCAAAGCACAGGATTTTGTAACTATTGATACGGGGCAATACAAAAAACAAACAAACAAACAAAAACATTTAATGATAACTTTTGCCAAATCATGAAAGTAGATGATTCTTTTTTTTTTTAGCACTAATCTTTAACTTTCTTAGCCAGCCAAAGCAGACAAGAGTTTTCTCTACATATTTTCTGTATGAAATTACTGGACAAGAGTTTTCTCTACATATGTTCTGTGTGGAATTACTGGAGCACAGATTTTATAACTGGAAGTGTTCTTAGAATTTTGTCTAATTCTAGCTTTCTACAAGTGCAATACATACACACATGTAAAATCCTGATGGAAACAGTCTGTCCTAGGAAGAGGCTTATAAACTTGTGAAACAAGATTCACATGGCCCCTTCCCGAGATTATGAAGGCTGTAGACGATTGCTAGTGGAGACTTTCTGAGCAGCCGGAACAAACTTATTACCCATGCAGGTTGGGAATGTCAATGATTCAGCAGCATTTGAGTCACCCAAACTTCTGTAAGTAACTTCAATAAACTCACTGGTTCATTAAGATAAACATGATTGGAATTAATTCTTTTGCTGTCATCAGCACCCTATGGGGGTGAATATACAATTATTCATATCTTCCCAGTAAAAGCCTTAGAAGACATTTAAAATGGAGTGTGGTAGCTGGAGAGATTGCTCCGTGGTTAAGCACTCACTGCTCTTGCAGAGGACCTGGGATGTATTCCCTGCACCCACACGACTGCTCACAATCCCCTTTTAACTCCAATCCCAGGATGGATCCTACACCTTCTTCCAGCTCTCATGAGTATCTACACACTTGTGGAACAGACATACGTACACATAAATAAAAATGATATTGAAAAAGAACTACAAGAGAATGAAGTCCTGTTATTTAAAAAGGAGGTAAGAGAAGTGAGGAACCGAATGATAAGGTGGCATAGTGACAGTGGGACACGTTAAAGTAGAATTCAGATTTCCAAGTCAGTCAACGCTCTTCCTTAGACAGGAAACTCTCCTAGTCCTTCCTTCTTAGCCTTTGTTCTTACATTGAATTATGAGATAGGTTTATGCTCACAAATTCCCCAGGTATCTCTCTTAAATAAGATATTTATCTTTCTATATCTGATGTAGCCACATGCACATTTGGGAGCAGTCTATTGCAAATCTTGCATATTTCACAATTGTGCTGAAATTGTAACAACAGTTGGACTGGATTCAATCATACATTCATCTCACTGGAGCAATTTCAATACACTGCAATAGCATTTCTCTTACCCTCATAAAAATTGTATTTGAATAAAAGAAAAAAGGAACAGGTGGCTTTATATATGGTAACAATCATTAAAACCCTCAGTTGGCCAAATTTCTAGGAAAAAAATAATTATTCTGCCCAGAAACAACAGAGCATGTTGAGAGCCAAATGTAGTGGATTTCTATGGAGAATTTTGGAGCCACCTTATAAATATGGCTTCTCCTCCTCTTGCTTGGCATTTCTTCTAAAGTCCTGGAAGCACTTAAGTTACCTGCAGGACATTTCTAATGACATCATGCTAGGTGAAAAGGAGGACCTTGGTTTTCCTCAACTGGTCTCCAAAGAGTTTGCAACAACGGTACAAAGGAGATGGTATGGCAGCATTTCAACTCGGCCTCCACTGAAGTTCGCTATCACTATTACCTGAAAGGCTTGGTAGTGATAAAGAGATCAGTGGAGTGAATGTGAGACAACTTACCAAGACACAAACTTAAGTTCTCATAGGAACATTTTTTTTAACTTTCCAGGGATTCAGGATGGGATCAGTTGTTCAAAAGACTGACACTCTGCAGTAATCCAGTGAATCACATTGAGAAATGCTTTCCTGCTGAGGTAGAGCTTGCTTTGAATAGCCAAAGAAAATGTTGATCCTAGCCTGTATGGCACTTCCTTCTGCCTTGTCTGAGTACAGTACTTCACTTATCTATGTACCATCTAAAGACGGTAGTTCCCTCTCTTGAAGCAAAGAAAAGAGAAGTAGACAGAAAATTGAAAACTGAGAGAGGGAGCCAACAGACAAAACCAGAACCCATCATGTCAAATGTGATAATGACTCTGATCACACTGAACATTTTACTAAAGTACAAGTTACTTCTTGGTAACTTGTATTAACCTTTAACATGCTCAGGTTAATACTAGTATATCCTTACCTTTACCAGTAATGAAACTGAGACTCAAAAATGTGGAGTAACTTACTTGAGTTTACAGGCCTGAGTGATGAGTAGAAGTGGGCTCCAGTGAATACGACTGCCTCTTAAAGTCCAAAGGTCTATTTAATGTAAAAAGCAAGATGACAACTGATGCTCAGGAGCAAAGTTATGAAATGAAGTTTATTAATAAAATTCTACGTGCTGAGCTGGGCCTGTGATGCAGGCCTGTAATCCCAGTTATTTAGGAGGCTAAGATAGGAGTATCACAAGTTCAAGTTTTTCCTGAACTACAGAATGAGTTCAAGTCAAGAATGGGCAACTTATCATGACACTGTCTCAAACAAACAAACAAACAAAAATAAATAGATAAATAAAAAGTAACCAGGCATGGGATTCCTCACCTTTAAGAGGTGAAGCAAGAGAATCTCCATAAGTTTGAGGGCAGCTTTGTCTACATAGTAGGTTCCTCACAGTGAGACCCTGTTTCCACAAACAAAATATAACAAACAAACAAACAAAAAAAAACAACAAGTAAAAGAGGGGGTAGGGCTGTAGCTCAGTAGTCTCCAGAAAACTCCCTCAAATAAGGCTTCTTACAATTGTGTACTTTCCCTGCACACCTCCTGCCACAGGGTCACAAGATTGCAACTGTACTAAATGCCATTGAACCGCACATTTTAAAATAATTAAATATATATTTATAAAATTTAAATTATAAATTTAAATAAGATTTAAAAATTGTCCTTAAGGGAAAAGATGTGATAAAATGACTCCTGCTGATATTCTGCCATACTCATAGATCAGTGTCTTGTTTATCCATCATCAGAGAAGTTTCCTCCTGCCGCAGATAGGAACAAACACAGTGACCCACAGTCAGACTTTACAGAGAGAATAAGAGACCTTGCAGCACTCAGACCTCAATGAGATGTCTTGTTCTAATCCCTCCCCTCAGAGTTCAGTGGAGGAGAAGAGAGTGTAACAGTCAGAGGGGATAAATGACTGCAAGGAAGCAAGGCTCTCTAAATCAACCTGAGCAAAGCTCATAGGCACTCACGGAGGTTGAGGCAGCATTCCCAGGTCCTGCACATGTCTGCACCAGATCTGGGTATACATTATGGCTTCTGATTTAGCATTTTTATGGGATTTCTGAGTAGGCAAATGAGTGGGTCATGTGCCTTCTCTTGGGCTCTTTTCCTTCTGTTGGTTTGTGATCTCCTTTTATCATATTATATTATATTTTGTTGTATTTTTAAATGAATGAAAGAACTAATGAATGAAAACCTAGCCACCAGAGTAAAGGTTAACAACTGAACTGTCATTTATGCCTGCTGGGAGAGAGAAAATCAGTTTTCCCCAATGGACTAATACTTGGTATATCAACCACTCCTGGGCAAGCCTCGTGTTTGGGAGAATTTGACTAACATATAATGGGCTCCACAGGTTTTTGTTGTTGTTTTGGGAAGGTTGGAGTTTTTGTGTGTGTGTGTGTCTGTGTATGCTTTTATTTGGTTATAGTTTGGTGGGTTTTTCTTTTTGGATATGATTTTATTTTGTTTTCTTAGTTTGAAGGAAGGTTGATGTTGTATTGGGTTTTTGTTTCTTTTTTGAGAAAGAACTTAAAAGTTGGGTGGGTAGGAAGAAGGAAAGGATCTAGAGAGACTTGGAGAGGGAAAGAATATGATCAAAATATATTGGAATTTGAAAATTATTTTAAATAATTAAAACTATAATAATAAAAAATAAAATAAAACAATGTAAATCTATGACATATGGGGAAACTCTTTTTTGCTTAGTAAAGCCAGCTCCAGTAAGTAAAGTCTCTAGAAGAGTGATCTGCACATTTTGCTTCCCAGAGCTGACATTATCTCTGTAGCATTCTTGAAATTGCATTCAGCTTCTGTTGAGTGTGCCCCTAACAGGGAACACACTCTGAGTTCATCTCATTCATCCTGCCACCCTATGTCCATAGATCTAATTGGCAGAAAGATATTGATTACCCTACTTCTATGATTGTTTTCTTGCTTTAAGTCATCTAAGGCTGTTCTATTCAATTCAGCAGCCAGCAGTCAGATGTTGACATTTGAACCTAAAGTCATTCAATCAGATAAAACAATTAAATGTAAACAATAGTACCACAGAAGTAGTAGCTATTTATCGAGTGCTCAGTAGCCATTTGTGGGTTCCACATAGCAGCTCCCTTGTTGAATGCTGTAGCCATAGAACGTTTTCATTATCTAAAAATGTTTTATTAGGCTGGGCAGTGGTGGCACATGCCTTTAATCCCAGCACTCAGGAGGTAGAGGCATGCAGATCTCTGAGTTCATGGATAGCCTGGTCTACAGAGTGAGTTCCAGGACAGCCAGGACTACACAGAAAAAAAAACCTGTCTCAAAAAAGAAAAAAGAAAGAAAGGAGAGAGAGAGAGAGAGAGAGAGAGAGAGAGAGAGAGAGAGAGAGAGAGAGAGAGAGAAGGAAGGAAGGAAAGAAAGAAAGAAAGAAAGAAAGAAAGAAAGAAAGAAAGAAAGAAAGAAAGAAAGAAAGAAAGAAAGAAAGAAAGAAAGGAAAAAATGGAAGCCTGGTTCTTCCAACTTTGGAAGAGTGATCTAGTGCCTATAGATATGGTGGCAAGCTACCAAAGTATTAGCTCATGGTTCTGAAGATCAGAGGAGATTGGATTCAACTGGATTGTATGCTCTGCAACTCACAAGGTTAGAATCAATCCGTGGCCTGGGCTGGGTTCTTACAGGCCTCTAGAAACTCAGAACACCTATTTTAAAAGCTTGATATAGTTAGATTGGTCCCGTCTGGTAACCTCCTTGGTTTCAAGGCATCTTACAAAATCTCCTTTGGGTTGGAAATGTCACCACAGTCACAATCTGCAGGCCATGGTGGGCAGTGCTGGTGAAACTATCTTAGAATTCAGCCTACCACAAAATATTTCCCCTACTTCATTGTATCTATAACACTTACATTTTCCAGAGAGCTCTTGGGCCCAGGTAATATCTTCCTTTGGGTTCTGCAAAAAGAGGTAGCACCTCAGCAGCAAACATTTCCAAAGCTTAATTCCAACCAAAACTTGGTAAGTTGCATAAGAATAGTTTGAGGCCTCCTAGAGACAGACACAGGAATAAAGTCAAAACCCATAATTAATGATTCTTCTTTCCCTCCAATTCATTGCTCAAATAGACTAGAATGTCTCAATTATTTAATTGTATTAGCATGTGCTAAACTTATATTCAATTAGAAAGCTTAGTATAAGGAGCGTTTAAATAAGAGCAGCTCTATGTGACTAAACTAGAAGGCATATATCATTGTACATTTAGTACCAATATAAAATGATGGCTTTCCATGACTATTCAGATTCTCCTTTTTACAGTTGCCAGTGTGTGTGTGTGCAAAACAACAAAAATAAAGAAGGGAGATGAAGAAATGACTCAGTGGTTAAGAACACTTGCTATTCTTCTAAAGGACCAGAGTCCAATTCCTAGGTGATTCACAATTGCTTGTAACTCCAGCTCCAGGAGATCTGAAACCCTCTTCTAGCCCCTGCAATACCAGAACACAGACAGATAAACAAACAAACAAACAACAAATAAATAAACATGAACAAAATAAAGAAGATGTGGCCATGAATTTGGAGGGAAGAGGGGGAATGGGAAGAGTTAGGGGGTCAGAAGAAAAAAAGGGGTGGGAGAGAAAAATCTTTTAATTCAATGTTCCTAAAGAAAATATTGAAATGGTAAACCAACAACATTCTTGCAGCCAGAAATGCCAGAAATGATATATTCAAAACACCACTAAGCATCTTCCCTTTGAGAACTCTTGAAATTCTTGTAGATGCAGGTCTATGGATCAAGGTTTCATGCTTCCTCCTCTTGGAGAAATAGCTGTATCTATCTTTACCTATTTTAGGATCAGCAGGTCAGTAAGAAAACAAACAAATAAAACCAACTAACACTGACTTGAATGTGATCTGCATGGTTAAAAGTACTATAAGAATGAAGGGGTGATGGCAGTGATGACTGACATGTTGCCCAGAGCAAAAAGGGAACCTACTTCACAGGATTCTCAGTTCCCTCAGGTAGAGGCATGTGAATAGATCTTGCTGCAATTTCTCCATCTTGAAAAGAATATACAATTCCAGAATAAAGCATTAGTTGCAATGAATAATTTTCTACTTTTCTAAACAATAATATTGCTTTTAGTAAAATACATCCATCAGGCCTATTAGTCAGTGATACACAAACAATGAGAGGATCTTGACTACCATTCCCAGCAGGGTAAGATAACACCCAGTATTATTCTTTATCCCTAATATTCAAAAGGATGACATATCTGCTGGCAAAGCTAATACTTGTGAGACCATCCCTAGATAATTTGCAAAGAGCTCTCACAAGACACCACTGTCTCCAGAATTTGTTCCAAGTCTTTCTGACTCTGAAAAAAAATTGTCCTTTAGCTGATATCCTTGTCTCAGGTGACCCCAGGGTTCCATTTCCTCAATATGCACACTTGTGTTAGAAGTAGCACATAGCATTTCTAAGCTGGAAAGGGTTACAATGAACCAATCTGATCTTTTCTAAAGAGGTTAGGATAATAGAACTCAGTCCCATAATCACATTCATCTCCCTAGAATCATTCTTCAGCATGGCCTGGGGTTCTGAATAACCAACCACATGTTCAAATTCCCACAAATCACACTGGTTGCCACGGCCAAAAAGAAACATGGGTCAGTGTATTAGTTACTTTCCTTGACCTTATGGCAAAACACCTAATGCAAACACCTTAAAGGAGGCGATTCTTATTTTGGCTCGCCATTTGTGAGGGTTACAATCTAACATGTCAGGGAAGGCAAAGCTGAGTAGATCTGTCTATGGTGGGGAAGCATGTGGAGGGAGGGGACTTGTTCACGTGGCTCAAACAGGAAATGGAGAGCACAGGGAAGAAACAGGCATGACTGTAGCTTTCAAGGGCCCATCCCTAGTGACCTACTTTCACAAGCTAGGTGCCACTTCTCAAGTGCCCCGCAGCCTTCAAAATAGTGCCACAAATCGATAGCCAATCATTTAAGACGTGTGTGTGGGCGGGGGGGGGGGGGGGGGGGGGGGGGGGCTTTTCAGACTTCATTCATCATTTTCAGGCAAATACTGAACCTAGCTCCATATGTTCAGCTTCCCTTTTCATGTTGTCCAGTAAGCTATGTCTACATATTTTAACTAACTTGTTCTATAATGATTTTTAAAATTGCAGAAAATTTGCACAAATAACCCAGGGGTACCTCTACTACCCTTTAGCTTGGTTCCCTTAATGTTAACAGTTTGCATACCCTTGGCAAAATGATCAAAGCAAGGACACCACATTGGCTCAGAACAATGAAATGCAGACCTTACTGGAATGTTATAGAGCTTCTTATACTAATCTTCATTTTCTGTTCTCAAATTCAACCCAGGTCCTATATTATAATATAATATATAACTCTTTGGCCCTTCCCAGTCTGGGACTATCTTCATCCTTACATTGACACTTTTGATGAGTATTGGGCAATTATTTTGTTGGATGTTTCTCAATTACCTCAGGTCATTTTATAACTCTCACTTGGCATCTTGGTCAGGTTCATGTTTTAACATTTGTCACTAGTTAAGTACCGCCTAAGTATTTGTCTCCACTTATGACCACTCCCAATTTGTCACCACTCTTCTGCCAAAATTAGATTTGCTATTCTTGGGATGTCTCCGGAGAATCACTTTGTGATGTATCATGAGTAATGAGAACACTGTCAGGACATAAAATGTGAAGCTCATTAATATGGTAATCTTGCATCTGTGTTGTTATCTTGCCTAGTTTAATTATGACAGAGGACTGTGGTAAAGCTGAACAACAGGGTACAGGGGTGCAGTCAAGAGTCATGAAGATGTGATAAATGCATTACATGAAAAACCATAGAAATGCAAGGCACAAGATAACCAGACAATGTTAATTCAAGCCAGTCCTATCCCAAGATATGAGAACCTTCCACGTTCTGAGAGATACTGGGCATGATGAGAAGCAGTGGACACTGCCTGCCCCACCAAAAAACAGAGACAATGCAGCTGAAAGGATGATTGACTGGAAAAGTGATCTTTAGAAATCTCTTGATACTACTGAACTTGGGTTCCCCTCTATAATAGAGGGTAACAGAGCCATCTCCATTTCCCTCCCAGGTCTGTTGGCAGTGAGCATGGGGAGGGGAGGCAAACACAATACGGCTTAAAATAAAATAAAAGCCATTGAATATCAGGAAAGACTTAGTACTGCAAAATTCCACAGAGTGATTTGATGGCTGCTGTGGGATGGTCTGTATGTCAAATGTGTTGCTGATTGGTCAATGAATAAATCACTGATTGGTCAGTGGCCAGGCAGGAAGTATAGGCAGGACTAACAGAGAGGAGAATTGAGAGAACAGGAAGCTGGGAGGGGGAGACACTGCCAGCCACCATCAGGACAAGGAAGATGTAAAGTACCGGTAAGCCACAAGCCACGTGGCAAGGTATAGATTAATAGAAATGGATTAATTTAAGCTGTAAGAACAGTTAACAAGAAGCCTGCCACGGCCATACAGTTTGTAACCAATATAAGTGTCTGTGTTTACTTGGTCGGGTCTGAGTGACTGTGGGACTGGCAGGTGAGAGAGTTTGTCCTGACTGTGGGCCAGGCAGGAAAACTCTAGCTACAAATGGCGCCCAACGTGGGGCAAGAGTTTCCACCTAAAACCTGAGTAAAAAGATTCTAAAACGGAGCTAAAAACAGCTCCTAGTTGTTTCTTTTAAGCTAGCGGCAGCCTGCGTGTTTGAGCTACTATGGCAGGTTCCTGGCGTGCGTGCTCGACCTACAGTATGGCGGGAATGAGGCCTCTGCAAGTGACACATTAAGCTGCTTGATGGATTTAGCCTTTGCTAGTACAAAACAAAAAAAAAAAAAAAAGAGGTTTCTGGGCTACATGCTGCTTGGATAAAAGCATAGACCCACGATGGCTCCCAGAGCTGGCGGTAAGCATACTGCCGCCATGTTGGGAAGCTGAGGTGGGCGGAGCCAGCAGCTTAAAGCAATAGATTCACAATAAGACAGATTCAGATGTAATAGTTTAAAATGTGTGTAAAATATACGTAGGCTTGAAAGAGACAAAAAAAAGGTGATATATACAGTATAAAAACAAATACATGGTTTTAAAAAATAAAGTCTTTAAAGAGACAGTAAAATTAATATAAAAAATAAGCCACGTAGAGATGACTATTACACAGAGAGTCTGGATTATGTTGTCTTTGGGATTCTTAACTACAGAGAGATGTTTGATTGTAAAAGAAGCTGAGTTAAACCAATACGTATATTTTAAAGATACTTTGACTTCAAAATTTGGATGTAAGGATATGTTGCTTTGGAAAAGAGTCTCTTTTGTTTCCACAGAAAGCCAGAGGCTATGGATTTGTTCCAGATTAAGACACATCAGGTTTGACCAGCCAAGACCCCCTGAAAGGTCTCCGATGACACCATGGCCCAGATGATCCAACATCCAAAACCGTTTCAAGGCAACTGGCTCAGACGATACACCCTCATGGACTACTCCATAACCCTAAAATATTCTTTGTGTCCCCATAAGATACAGCGCCCCCCTCCAGCAGGAAGTAGTAAGAGAAGCTACGCCCAAATTCCCAAATATACCAAGCTGACTTTGGAGATGTGTAAAGGTTAAAACCTTCCTTTTTAAGAAAAGAAAAGGGGAAGTGCTGTGGGATGGTCTGTATGTCAAATGTGTTGCTGATTGGTCAATGAATAAATCACTGATTGGTCAGTGGCCAGGCAGGAAGTATAGGCAGGACTAACAGAGAGGAGAATTGAGAGAACAGGAAGCTGGGAGGGGGAGACACTGCCAGCCACCATCAGGACAAGGAAGATGTAAAGTACCGGTAAGCCACAAGCCACGTGGCAAGGTATAGATTAATAGAAATGGATTAATTTAAGCTGTAAGAACAGTTAACAAGAAGCCTGCCACGGCCATACAGTTTGTAACCAATATAAGTGTCTGTGTTTACTTGGTCGGGTCTGAGTGACTGTGGGACTGGCAGGTGAGAGAGTTTGTCCTGACTGTGGGCCAGGCAGGAAAACTCTAGCTACAGATGGCAATAGTTATATTGCCAAAAAGCCACTCTTCTGATGGATCCACTCAGCAACAAAACTCCAAAACGTTTCTACTTTAAAAGCGTGTTGACCGTGAACTCTTGCTCTGTCGTGGGGCTATTTTGGTTCTTCCCTGCTCTCATTGCTCTTCTTTTGATCTCTCGAAAATTCTCCCTCTCTAGCTGGGTCTTATTCTTTTTAATTAAATTTTTTTCATATGATATATATATTGTTTTTTTGAGACAGGGTTTCTCTGTGTAGCTTTGAGCCTGTCCTGGAACTCACTCTGTAGCCCCTTCTGGCCTTGAACTCACAGAGATCACCTGCCTCTGTCTCCCCAGTGCTGGGATTAAAGGCTTGTGCCACCACTGCCCGGTGATATATTTTTATCATATTCTTCCCCTTCTCCCAACTCCTCCCAGATCCTCCTCATTTCCATACCCACCCAACTCCCATCACTCCCCTCTGTCTCTCCCAACCCCCCACTGAGAGTAGATAGCAAGGCTGCTATAGAGACAGTACTTGGTCAAATGCTGGTCAAATAATGGCCATATTTTTTTACTTGTCTAATCCAATCTTCCCAATAACCCAGAAAAGTAAGCAGCATGGATATTATTTCCATTTTAATGAGGAAAAAATGAGACAGTTTAAGTGACCTGCTTGAGATCACATGACAGTTGACTTTCACATTGCTAAACCTCGGGAAATGAAATTTATCCCATGCCTACACTAAGCCTGGAACAGCAAATGCCAAAGTCTTCAAGGGCATCAGAATGTGGGCAAGCAGAAGGTGCTGGGCAACAGCTGTGGTGAAGAAAACAGGATAAAGAGGGTAGATATGGTGCAGGGTGAAGAAAGGAAATGGCCACTATGACATTTGCAGGCCCAGCACTCCATGTCACTCTCACCCCAAGCCACTGAGTTTGCAGATGAGACCATTGGAATTTAGATGTGCTGAGTGCCTGGTAAAGATATGGGTAGTGAGAGGTCTAATACGATCATGTTCAGTCACTTCATGGTTTTGTCTGGGCTCAGAGCTCTGCAGAAGAGGCCAGGCCATTTTGTCTTTGGAGAAAGCAAAAGTCTGCAGGAGTGGTTGAAAGGGCTAATCTGAAGGTTTTAGGAGAACCGACTCAGAATAGCATTCACTGAAGGACAGTTGAGTAGGAATCCCTTCTCTGGGAATTTCTGAAACAGCAAAATAAGAAGACAGAACATTCTGGAAGAAGCAAAACAGTAGAAGACAGGGTCAGAATGTGATTCATTAAAGGAGAATTCAACTAAACTTTCTCTCCTGGGTGTTTCTCTGCAGGTCGGGGAATGGAAGCAGAAGTTTCTGGGAATGAACCATTTGATGGAAGGTAGATCCCTCCAGGACTATTGCTGGATAGAGAAAGAACAATAGTTGCCATGCCAATCAAGATTCAAAGGAGATGAGGGCAAACTGCTTTTACTATGTGGATTTTTCCTTGGCTTCTGTTTCAAAGATAAAACTTTGCAACTAACTCCTTCCAATTTAAAAAATTATTAATGTGTATTTGTTATACAAAATGAAGAACTTCATAATATTTTTGTTGAAGTATAGTATGTACTTTAACCTTACTGCCTCCCCCATTAACATTATTAGTCTTTACTCCCTTAATACTAGTACTCTTCCTCTTCTATTTTCATATACATACATATATATATACACACATATACACTCCCCACCCCCCACATATACATAAAATGTGTGTACATATAGTCTTCATGTATGAAAAAAACATGGCACTTTCATTTCAGCTACTTTTTCTGCTGTTGTGATAAAATATCCTGATGAGGGGAAAAGGCTTACTTTGACTCACTGACTCTGCATTGTATCTTCTGTTAGGGAGCAGAGAGTAATGAATGCTGCTACTCTGATAGCTTTCTCCTTTTCATGAAGTCAGGGACTGCAGCCAACGGAATGGTGCTGCCTACTGTGGGCAGATTGTCCCATTTATATTAACCTAATATAGGTAATCTCTCATAAGAATGCCCAGAACTTTGCCTAATCTATAGAATCCTTCTCAGGCATTGACTCTATGATTGACAGGCAATCACTCTATGTGATTCTAGAACCTACCAAGTTGATAGCTGAGATTAACCATCATACTGGTTAAGTTTTGCTTAATATGATGATCTCTAATTCCAAATCACTTAAGTTTATGTTTCTTTATGGATTACTAAAACGCCACTCAGTATATGTAGCTGGAGAATTTTTCTCCAGCTCCCACCACCAAGTCCCACCAGTCCCGGAGCCCACTTATAAAATAAACACACAGACTCTTACATTATTTAAACTGTTTGGCCATTAGCTCAGGCCTATCATTGTCTAGCTCTCACTCTTATATTCAGCCCATTTCTATTAATCTTTACTTTGCCACGTGGCTTGTGGCTTACCGGTACTTTACATCTTCCTTGTCCTGATGGCGGCTGGCAGTGTCTCCCCCACCCAGCTTCCTGTTCTCTCAATTCTCCTCTCTGTTAGTCCCGCCTATACTTCCTGCCTGGCCACTGCCAATCAGTGATTTATTCATTGACCAATCAGCAACACATTTGACATACAGACCATCCCACAGCAAGTATATATTCCACATTTTCTTTACTCTCCCCCACTATCTACTGGTGTATATTCAGGCTGATTGCATAAGCTGATCATGGTGAATGATCCCATAATAAACATGGATGTGCAGGAATCTGGGGAGTAGGCTGACTTCCAGCCTTTTGAACACACAAGGCTGACTTCTCTGTGCTTTTTTGCCTCCTGCTTATTTTCCTTTGTATTTTATAATATGGATTCTGTATGTTCCACTAAATGCTCTTTATAACAGATAACTAAGTGCTTTGTGGGTGTCACGTCAAAGAATTTATTCTGCTTGGGGTAGAATGAGGAGGTGAGTGGTACAGGGAAAGAACAGATATGGGGCTAGAACTAGGGCAAGGGTTGAGGTTGGGACAGAGTAATGAAAACTAAAAACAGAAATACTCAGAGAAGTTTTGTGTTGCAGGTCACTACCCAAGTTAATTTAAGCCACTACTTAATCCTGATAATCATCAATCTGAATAAACATTAGTCTGAAAGACAAGGTAGAAAGGTTACCTGCAATTATATCCTATTACTAATGTTAGTCAACACATGTAAATGCTTATATGAAGGAAGAAGAGAAAACTGTCACCAAAACAATACTTCCAATATTTTTTTTTTAATTTATCATTATTTCAAAAGGACCATCACTGAATCACTATGTGTGAGAGTCAGCTAGAGTCCAGCTCCAACCTGTTCCTACCTTTCCTAGGGTTCTTGGGTGGAGAAGAGAGGAATGAGGAAATGATAGATAGAAAGAAAGAGACGATAAGAAAGACAGAGACACAGGATAGCTTCAGGATGGCCCTGGGTCAATACTCAGCTGTGGGGAGCTTTATTCAAAAGGGCCTTTTATAATATGCCAAGGGGAGAGGCAAAAGACCTCCCACCTGCAAGATCAAAGCACAACATCCAGCCAAGTGTAGACCCTTCCAAACACCTGGTAAACATGCTCCTGGCCAAATCATCTTATTATGCAGCTGGGTTGGGTAAAGCACGCTCAGATTCTCTGACCCTGAGTAAGATCTCACTAGATAGCCTCTGTGGGCTACCACAACTATGTGACTCAGCTCATCCACTCAGTTGGAAATTCAAGAGAAACTAATTCAAATGACCTCATACAAACTTACACAGGAATATTCAAGGAAGCATTGTAACAGAGGAAACAAAAGAGTAGAAATAAGCCAAGTGACGAATAAATAAGCAAGACATAAAAGGACCCCCAAGACCAACTTCTCAGCACAAAGGAGATTTATTTGCCCCAGAGGGACAGAAGGCAGGGAATAAGAGACAAAGACAGGAGATAGAGGGTGAAGGAGAAGGGGAAGGGAACAAGGGGAAGGGGCAGGGATGTTGGTCCCAGATGACAAAGGACTGCCTCTAGATAGAGAGAAGACAGATGTGACCCCTAGGAAAGTGGTATATAAAGTTTAAAAGGGTACAAGGTGAAACCCCATGATGGGAAGAGGTTGTTTAATTTTAATTGGGCATGTTAATTAGGTGAGCCAAAGGGAGTCTTTGATTGCCATATTTAAATACGTTGGTAGCTGGACCTTGGTAGTCAGCCTCAGAAGGAGGGTTTGGCCAAATAAAGGAATGGAACTCAGGGGCTAGCTTCAGGAACATAATTTTTTTTAGAAAGGTAGAAGGAACTGGGGAGAAAGGCAAGCCCTGCCAGAGCCACATGCTCAAGTGAGTTGGTGTCCCTTCAAGATGTGTTTTAAGTTGTATACAAAGTTGAATACTATGCTGCAATGAAAAATGAACTACAGATACATGGTACAATGTGGGTAAGTCTTGAAAGGATGCTGAAGAAATCAGACACAAATTGGAACACATTGTTTGTGTGCCATTTTTGTATTCCATTTATGTGATATGTCCAAAACAGATCTCTATATAGAGAGAGAACTGATTAGTTCTTTGTCAGAGGCTAAGAGTTAGGCCAATGTTTAGTGACTAATCATGAGTAAGGGGTTTCTTAGGGAACTTCTGGAATCACAGACCTCAAAGTAAATTAAGCATGGGGCTCAGCTTTAAATTTTTAAAATTGTGGAATCTGTGATCATCAACAAAGAAATCTCTGAAATTAAATTCATGCCAGGTGTGTGTTTTAATTAATTGCATGGCACCACTCTTCATTAAAATGTGATTTTCCCTCTCACTATAAAAAGATGGGAGGGAGGGAAATTGGGCTATTTTTCATTTACACTTTCCCACAAGTGACATTTTAATTAATCCCCCAAGAAAAATGTTTTGTTGTTCTTGCTTTTCCTGTTCAGAAAGCCTAAAGCGTATGTTTTCCCTCAGGACAAACCGTTTGTACAACTGTTGGAGGATCAGTGTCAACTCTCATTTCCTCAGGAGACTTTGCTGGGTCCATGGGACAAGTGGGTCTCATTTGTCAGGATTGGCCTTCCAGACACCTGAAGGACACACATCCCCAGCGGTGCTGCCCTTGACTGCCTTCCTTCCAAGAAGATTCTTTCCAATGAGTCTACTCATACACCAGACTCTGTCACAAAGTTGGAGCTGTGTGGCCCAGTGGCCAGGAGCCACTTGCTCTACATCCATTCATGAAAAGACACCTTTGTGTTAGTTTTAAGACAGCACTTGAAAAGCTGAAGCATGGGAATTAGCATTAAGTTTGAAGCCAGCCGCAGCTACATAATGAGTTATAGACCTCTTAAGGGATGATATTACAGACTTGAGGACCACAGGAAGCTTAAGAAAATACTTCTTAAAGGTATATGTGGAAATCCTGATGCCCTATCAATTAAAATCCTCTTCTGCATAGGTGTTAGCTCACACCCAGCCATAGAAGAGTTGCTACACTCATCCCAGGCAAGGAATTAATACAGATTCTCAGAGTGGGAACAAATGTACCCACACAATGTGTGAGTCTGCTAGAAGCTACAAATCCTTCTCAATTCTGTTCTGCTTCTTAGGTCAAGGAGAGGAGGCAGAAGGGGAACTCGTAGTAGACATGGACTGGTGGGAATTGCTGGATCACATTGGCAGTGAAGGTGGACTGGTGTGAATTGCTGGATCACACAGAGAATGCAGGAAGCCAGAACTCCCAGGAAAGGCTTCCTACCAATGCCTGGAAGTGGAGAGGAGGATCTTAGGGCACCTCTGGAAAACAGACAGCTTCTACCAAAAGGTAGCAATAGCTAGATATGTCCCTCAGGCTTCTGACCCTGCTACTCTGAGACATTGAGTGCGGCTTGAGCCCTCCTCCACAGTGACACACTTCCTCCAACAAGGCCATACCCACTCCAACAAAGTCACACCGCCTAATAGTGACACTCCCTATGAGATTAGGGGGCCAATTACATTCAAACTACCACAGTGTGTGTGTGCGTACATGCTTGTGTATATATACCTGAGTGAAAATAAGTATCTGTAAACACATACAAATATACATTTATATAATCAAAAGAAAGGCCTGCTCCACAGGAAGACATGCATGCCTGGTAGTGTAAATATGGGCAAGAACTCATAATGGAGGTTCTCACAGGTTGCAGGAGTAACCTTACTATTATTGTTTGGTTGAATAGACATAGCATTAAATTATCCACTAAATTCATAACTCTGTACCCATAGATTAGTGTTGCTGTCAGATCTCATCAGAGATATTTCTTTGCATAGTGAATGGTGGTTAACACCTTCTAAATGGTTCACAACCTCCCCAAATAGTCCCAGCAACTGAAGGCTAACTGTTCAAATACCCGAACCTCTAAAGGCCATTTCTCATTCAAACCTCCACAATGTGGAACCTAGAAAAAGCCCAAGCTTGTTACATACAAATTGAACCAAGCAAATCCTGTTAGATCAATTTTGTTCTCAGAGGTTTTATTTTTGTTCTTGAATGAGAACGGTACTATTGTCAATTTCCCATCAGATAATTAGTCTGAACCAATCCATGCATAGCACTTTGCTGGCTATTAGTCCAGGTGCAGTCTGTAGCACAGATCTTAAATGGTCTTATTAATAAAAACAAACCTGTTTGGCCATCCCATCACCAGAGTAGGTCAGTTCGGGCTGTCTCTCGACCATTGCCAGCAGTCTGATGTGAGGGTGTCTTTTTGGATTTCTGTGGGCCTCTCTAGCACTTTGCTTCTTCCTATTCTCATGTGGTCTTCATTTACCATGGTCTCCTATTCCTTGTTCTCCCTCTCTGTTGTTGATCCAGCTGGGATCTCCCGCTCCCCCAAGCTCTCTTTCCCTCAACCCTCGCCTTTCATTACCCGAGTCCAATTAGCGAGAATGAGGAGGGTTTATATGAGCGAGAATTGTTGAGACCAAGGTTGGATAAAGCACAGGGACAAATAGCCAAATGAATGGAAACACATGAACTATGAACCAATGGCTGAGGGGTCCCCACTGGATCAGGCCCTCCGAATGGGTGAGACAGTTGATTGGTTTGATCTGTTTGGGAGGCATCCAGGCAGTGGGACCAGATCTTGTGCTCATTGCATGAGTTGGCTGTTTGAAACCTGGGGCCTATGCAGGATTGTTTGGCTCGGCCTGGGAGGAGGGGACTAGACCTACCTGGACTGAGTCTACCAGGTTGACCTCAGTCTGTGGGGAAGGCTTTGCCCTGGAGGAGATGGGAATGGGGGGGGGGCGGTTGGGGGGAAGGTGAGGGGGACGGGAGGGGGGAGAACAAGGGAATCTGTGGCTGATATGTAGAACTGAATTGTATTGCAAAATAAATTAAAATAAATTAAAAAAAAAAACCTGGAGCCAGGTATTGGGGTGACTGTTGGGAGATCAGAGAAGCAGAACAAGCCACAGCCACCTCACCTTGCCGATTCCTCAGCTGATACTGTTTCCTCAGACTGGAGGCCTCTGAGTCCTTATCCAAATGGATCACAGCTGAACTGCTTCTCGAAAGCCTGAAGCTTAACCATCTCTAGTTCCTGGTTTTCATGCCTTATATGCTTTTCTGCTTTCTGTCATCACTTCCTGGGATTAAAGGTGTGTGTCACCATGCCTGGCTGTTTCCAGGGTGGCTTTGAACTCAGAGATCCGGGTGCACAATATTTTGGGGAACGCAATATCACCACAGCAGTCAGATGTCCTATGTTGATCTGTTCAGAACTAAAGACTTAAATTCCTGCTTAGGGGAGGTTTTCTTCCTTCCTTCTTTTCTTTCTTTTTTGGGGGGTGGGGGGTGGGTGTGTAACAGCTCTGGCTGTCCTGAAAGTAGTTCTGTAGACCAGGCTGGCCTCTAACTCACAGAGATCCACCTGCCTCTGCTTACCGAGTGCTGGGATTAAAGGCGTGCACCACCACACCCAGCAAGCATTTCTTTCTTCTGATATGACCTAGGTATGCTACCGGCAAAACTGTGTGTGAAGAGAAGAAATAATAAAAAATACTTTTAAAAAATGGGTGTTTCATAACACTGAGTTAATTATGGGGTGCCTCCCCAGGCACCTTTACCTCAAGAAAGCTTTGCAGTACTATAAGAAAGAATTTTTCCTTATCGTTACTGTTGGGTTTCAGTTCCTTGTACTAAAGAAACATACTTGCACAGTGAGATTTGAAGGAAGCCTTGTGAAATACTTCATCCTGGGTTGTAACACATTTTAAAGAGCAAGTTGTGTCTGACCCTTTCTGCAGAGAAAGAAGTGTTGATAGTTTAGGGGGACTGGTTGTAAGAGATTTGCAAGATGTTTCACCCCAGCAGACAGGAGCAATGATTTAAAAGACTGGCTGCATTTCCCATGGGTGCTGTTGTCTTTTGACTTTTGGAGTCACGGGATATGTATGTTATTAAGGAAGACCCTCATTTATAGTTTTCCTTTCATCCACTTTACAAATACCTATTCTCATGCCACTGTTCAGATGATGCCTCCTTATACACCCATCATAACCGTTAGCACACTTCAGTGTAAGTGCCTATCACATGACTAATTGAGCTCCAGATTGCTGTATTCTTCTTTGTAGCCCAGGTATGGTGGTCTGAATGTGAATGGTCCCCATAGGCTCATGTATTTAAATGCTTGGTTCCCAGTTGGTGGAATGTTTAGGAAGGATTAAGAGGCGTGGCCTTGTTGGAGGAGGTGTGCCACTAGGGGTGGGCTTTGAAGTTTCAAAAGCCCACACCTTTTCCAGTCAGTCAAATCTCTCTTTTTGCCTGCAACTTGGAGATCAGATATGAGTTCTCAGTTACTTCTCCAGCATCATGCCACCAAGCTTCCCTCCATGATGATCATGGACTAACTCTGAAATTGTAAGCAAGCCCCCAGTTAAATGTTTTTCTTTTATTAGATGCCTTGATCATGCTGTCTCTTTACAGCAATAGAACAGTAACCAGGACACCAGAACTTCTCACCCATGGATATGAAATAGGCTACATAATGGTAAGTACTCAGGTAAGGCAGGAGTCAGCAAACAACAGCCTGTGAACCAAGTAGGGCCTGTGGCCCTTTTTTGTGAAGCCTATGAATGGAAAAAATGGCTGTCATGTTTTTAAATTGTTGAGAAAAACCAAAGGAAGAGTAATGTTTTACAATACCTCAAATTACATGAAATTCCACTAAGTGTCTTTTAAATAAAGTTGTATCCATGACAATTCACTTAGGCATTATGTCTCTTTGTACTACAACAGTGATGGTGAGTAGTTGTGATAGATACCATGTAATTGACAAGGATTAAAATACTCACTGGCTGTATACACAAAATGTATGCCGAACCTCCTAATATTTTTGACCCCAACAATATTAAATAGTTTTAAAGTGGCAAAAGCTCAACACATTTCCTGATAGCTAAATCTCACTTAAGACAAGTCAGAAAACATTGATTGATGTGTCATGCTTCAGATGTCAACCTACTGATATATCAAAAATTGTGTATTAATACTTCAAACCATACTGTACATAGGATATGCAAAACTATACTGATGTTATATGTTTTTATACTATGATGTAATACTTCTTTGTGGTACAGGGAAGATGGGTGACTTTTCTTCTTTTATTTTTACATTTTTAAAACATTTTACATTTTTATAATTAGCAAAAATTTTAAACACTGAATTATTTTATCAACTTAAAACGATGCTTTATGAATCCTTTAGAACTTGCTTTGCATATATTTTCTTCCCTAAATGCAATATGATGTACAAAGGACTCGACCTATAGTAGAGATGCATGTAAATAAAAATTTCAGGGGCCTAGAATAAAATAAGAAGGAAAGCTGACTTTCCACAGAAATATTTTTAAATGAAAAACAAAAAGGTGCATGCAATTAAATAAAATAATATTCTTAGGAGTCTTAGCTAGGGTCACTCTCAGATTTCTGGGAGTTTCCTCTGTTCTAGGTTCCTAGCTCATTCCAGAGATGCCCCTGATACAAGTTGTCTTTCCCAGTACTCTCTCTCTCCATTCTCCCCCCCAAATAATCCCTCCTGTTCCCATGCCCACACTCATCTAGACCTCTCCCCCCATCCACCTGTGATGTCTATTCATTTCCCCTTCACAATGAGATCCATGTGCCCCCCCCCTTGAGTCTTCTTTGTTATTTAGCTTCTTTGGGTCTGTGGATTGTAACATGGTTATCATTTACTTTACAGCTAATATCCACCTATAAGTGAGTACATACCATGTTTGTCTTTCTAGGTCTGAGTTACCTCACTCAGGATAATATTTTCTAGTTGCATCCAATTGCTGGCAAATTTCATGATGTTATTAATAGCTGAGTAATACTCCATTGAATAAATGTACCACATTTTCTTTATCCATTCTTTGGTGGATGGACATCTGGGTTGTTTCCAGTTTCTGGCTATTAAGAATAAAGTTGCTATGAACATAGTTGAACAAATGTCCTAGGGATATTGTAGAGCATCCTTTGGGTATACACCTAGAAGTGGTATAGCTGGGTGTTGAGGTAGGTCAATTCCCAATTTTCTGAGAAACCAGCAAAATCAATGAAATGATTTCTAATGATATTTTGATATACTCATAGATCATTGCCTAGTCCGTTGTCATCAAAGAGGCTTCACCCAGCAAGTGATGGAAACAGAGGCAGAGACCCACAGCCAAAAATTAGATAGACCTCAGGGAATCCTGTGGAAGAGGGGGAGAAAGAGTTATGGGAGCCAGAGGGGCCAAGGACACCACAAGAAAACCCACAGAATCAACTAACCTGGGCTCATGGATGCTCACAAAGACTGAACTGCCAACCAGAGAATTTGCATACGACTGATCTAGGCCCTCTGCATATATGTTATAGCTGTGCACCTTGGTCTTCTTGTGGGACTCCTAACAGTGGGAGCAGGGGCTGTCTCTGACTCTGTTACCTACTCTTGGGACCCTTTCCTCATGCTGGATTGCCTCATCCAGCCTTAATAGGAGAGGAGGTGCCTAGTCTCACTGCAACTTAATATGCTATGGCTGGCTGACATACATGGGGAGCCTGCATTTTCTGAAGAGCAAGGAGGAAAAGTAGATGGGAGGGTGAGAGTTTGAGAGATTGGGGGAAGGAATGGGAGAAGAAAGGGGGGGAACTGTGATTGGGCTGGAAATAATTAATAATAATAAAAAACACTATTTAAACACTGTTTAACTGTCCTCTAGAGTGTTCTCTCAGGAGTTAATGAGAGAATGAGTTCAGAAATCCTTTCAAAATGCTGTATACTTTTATATAGTTTTAATATCTTTCAGCAACTGTAGAATAAGGAAAAGTTTTAAAGAGATAATTTTACCTTTTTAGGAAAATACTAATCACATGAATATTTTAAAAGTATAAAAACAATATCTTGTCTTTTAGACCCCACTTTGTCCAAGAAGAAAAATATGAACCTTTCAAAAGTTCAAGGGCTCTTGTCAGTCATTTTTTCAAGTATAGCAAGAACCTATGAAGATATGGTGTACTAGCTGCTCTTATGTCAACTTGATACAACCTAGAGTCATCTGAAAAGAGAAAAACTCAATTGAGAAAATGCCTCCATAAAATCCAGCTGTAGGGCATTTTCTTAATTAGTGATTGATGAGGGGAGGGCCCAGTCCCTTGTGGGTGGTGCTATCTCTGGGCTGGTGTTCCTGGGTTCTATAAGACAAGGTTGAGCAAGCCATGAGAAGAAAGTCAGTAAGCAGCACCCCTCCATGGTTTCTGCATTAGTTCTGGCCTTCAGGTTCCTTCCTTGTTTCAGTTCCTGTCATGACTTCCTCTGATGGTGAACAGTGATATTGAAGTGTGGTGGTATTGTGTTCCCCAAAATATTGTGCACCCTAATAAACTTACCTGGGGTCAGAGACAGAACAGCCACTAGATACAAAGGCTAGAAAATGGTGGCAATCACACCTTTAATCCTAGCATTCCAGAGGTAGAAATCCCTCTGGATCTCTGTGAGTTCAAGGCCACATTGGAAACAGCCAGGAATGGTGACACACGCCTTTAATCCCAAGAAGTGAGCCTTTAATCCCAGGGAGTGATGGCAGAAAACAGAAAGATATATAAGGCGTGAGGACCAGAAACTAGCAGCATTTGGCTTGTTAAGCTTTTGGCTTGTTAAGCTTTTAGGCTTTGAGCAGCACAGTTCAGCTGAGACCCATTCTGGATGAGGACTCAGAGGATTCCAGTCTGAGGAAACAGGATCAGATGAGGAATTGGTGAGGCGAGGAAGCTGTGGCTTGTTCTGTCTCTCTGATCTTCCAGCAATCACCCCAATAACTGGCCTCTGGTTTGATTTTATTAATAAGACTCTTTAAGATTCATGCTACATTGAAGTGTAAGCCAAACAAACCCTTTCCTCCCCAAGTTGCTTTGGTTGTGGTGTTTTGTCACAGCAATATTAACCCTAGTTAGGACAACAGGCAAATGCAAAAAACAACCGTAATGCCAACCAATGACTATTGGCAAAGATTCTTTTTCAAAAAGAAAATAGTTAATGTGCTGAGAAAGAAATGTGTAATAATTTCCCAGCTGTTTGAACTGTTTAATAATAGCTATTACAGTAAAGTGTGAAATTAATTGTATCTAAATAACACATGGTATGGATGCAGAAGAGAAATTGTATATGCTCTGCATTATTCCCTGGGACAGACTGCTAGAAGATCACCAACCCCACTTCTTCTTTCTGTCCCCTTCCCTTTGTGTTTTTTATGTACCTAAAGTTTGTCTGGCCAGTAGAATGTGAATAGAAGTGATGCATGCCTCTTTCCAGATTGACCCCTGTAGTCACAAGACTGTTGGCCAGTAGAATGTGAGTAGAAGTGATGCATGCCTCTTTCCAGATTGACCCCTATAGCACTCACATCTGTAGTGCTCCACTTTTCCATCAGGATTATTAGTTGTCTTGTACACAATTCCATTTTCAGGTAGGTATTAGCTGAAATAAATGTTACTAGATCTGCCCATGTATAGAAAACTAAAATCACCAGAGAAGTTGTGCTCACTTAGGAAAAAAATCTTGTCTAAATGGAGAAATCTTTTAAATTTATGCTAGGTTCTTCCAACAATATACAAAGGGACCACTGATGGGAAATTTGTTTCCTTAGCTATATTTAATTCAAGACTGCCAATCTACCCCTCTGGTCAAGAAATTAGATGACTCAGTACTAGTGTTTTGGAATAGCCTTAAGGTCTGGGTTCAGTTTACATTCAACCACTTGTAGATGTAGAAGAGATGGCAATTCTTTTTCCTTAGGACTCCAGGTTAAAAATAAATCTTAGAAGTTATTTTACATGGTTCTACTTGAGTGGACAAGATGGATCTTGAGAGCCAGAGAAATTATCCTCAGAAATATAACTGCTCTTAATCTCAGTAAAGTAGCATGAATCTGGGCTTTTAAAATGCTGAAGCATTAAGATGGCTTGAGCCCAGAAGTTTAAGGGCAACCTCAGCAATATTTTAAGAAATAACTTCTCGAGGAAAAAGGGAAGGGATGGGAGAGGGGGTATATGGGACAGAAGAACCATAAGTGAGTAAAGTCCTGAGTGAATGCTTAGTGTTGACATGGATACAGCCATGGCAAGGAAGAAGGCCTCAGAACCATGGGAAATTGGCAAAGCCTTTCCCCATAGGGACCAAGCTTGAAACTGGCAAAGACTTCTTCCTTTGGCTCAAGTACAAGTGTTTCTGAACAATTGACCATTGTGAGTAAAAACTAGCCACTGCGACTCCCTCCTCTCAAATGTTTGCAGCCTGAGACTGCTAGCCTACAGACACTGCCTACCCAGACTTTCCTGTTTACATACTAACATGCTTGAACTGCAGCCCGAGTAAATGCCACTCCATCAGAGTGGCAACATCTCATCTGAACCCGGCTTTTCTGTAAATGTGTTTGTCATTTCTACATTTCCCTCACCACCCCTATCATGGTTTCTGGACCAAGCTCTGCAGGTCACAGCAGGGAGGGAAGAAAAGGTAAAGGAAAGGGGGGGCATGTAACTACTTCTGTAGTTTACCCAGGTATGGCACAGGGGCTGCATAATAGCCAATCAGTGTCTTTCACAAACTAATTCCTCAAAGAAAACAAGCAATGTCTTCACAGGGAGATGAGGGCTGGCCCAAGTCTTTCCTCTTTGAATAAAAGGCACACACATTTGTTCAACCTCCTCAGTCTTGCCCCAGAAGAATTTTTAATAAATGAAAGTCAAATCAAAGAATAACAGGATAGCGCAGAGCAGAGCGACATTTTTTATTGAATAAAGAAGGGAAAACATGAACATCATAGAGCAAAGGCAGCTTTTCTGATGAAGCTGCTACACTTTGTGCTAAATAACCTCATCAACCAAGAGTATACAGAATACACAGAACAGGGCAGTTACCTCAACAGCAAAGGAGAAGGATGAGAATACAGATTTTTTTAAAGATAAAATTTGGTCAAGTGACAAATTTAGTTGCTCAAAATTTCTAGCCCTTATCCACCTAAATTCAGTATGGTTCTACATATATGCATTAGGTATATGCATACTGAATCCCCATTTTTCATGGAAGCTGCTTTTTAGAAGATTTATTCTATTTTTAATTTCAAATTTATATGACCTGATACTCAAATTTTAAAAATTTGTGTTTGACATAGTATGTGTGTATGTATTTATACACACTTTAAAAACCCCAAATCAATTCTTATAAGCAGAGGGGTCATGCTTCCCTCCCCCTCAAACTAATGTTGTGAATTTCAGTTATTTCTCCTGTGTGTCTAAGAAACTTGGTGTGTTCTCAATGCACCCACACAGTCAGGTGGGTTGACAGATGTGTCAAAAATACTTTATGAAAAGAGGGAGGTAGCTCATGCGAGTTGGCAACCTTTTGTGTATTGTTTCTTGCTGGAGCAGGCTGCCTCCCTTTGACATCTTACAGTTAAAGATGAGAGGAAAACTTTACTCTGAAGCCTAGTGAGCACAGTTGTACATTTACTATAATCCACCTTCAACTTGGCTTATAATGTAAGATGACGAATACCTTACACCAGTACACAGCATGAAAAAAGTACTGAAGAAACTTTTTATAGACAATACTTTTGTTTTTCATGTTAAACATCAGCTTCTATGGGATATATTTCCAGGATGGTTTGTTATCACTTTATAGACATTCTAGGCCATACAAACACCACAAGTAACATCAATGTCAATTTTTTTTCCAATATCTGTATCAATTACTGGAGGCTAATTCTAACAGATATACTACTTAAGGGAGGAAAAGAAGATAATCATGACACATTGCAAAGAGAGCAATATAGCATTTTAGCAGTAAGGGTGATCAGGGACCAGAAAGAGGGGACTCTCTAGAAGGTGATGGTGTGGTTTCTTCAGGTGGGAAAACTGTAAGCGTACAAGCTCGAATGCCACCAAGGGACTCTGGCAGATCAAAAACCTTATGCCATTCATCCTTATCTGGATCATATTTCTGCACTATCTCAACCATACAGCGATTATTCCATGAATATCCACCAACCACAAAGATCTTATTGTCAAAGACAGCGACCCCAACATCACTCTGCCCTCTTAACATGGAAGCAATTGGGGTCCACTGGTCATGGATAGGTGAATAGTATTCACAGCTTAGGACATCATCATAATCACTGGTTCCCCGGAAATGGTTGCCACCAATGACGTAGAGCCTGTCTCCCACTGTACACATGCAGTGTAGGCCTCGAACAGTGGTCATTGGTGCCTTCTGGGTCCATTTGTCAGTATCAGGGTCAAAGCACATGAGTTCCTTTTGGAAAGTGTCATGGGTAATTCCTCCTAGAGAATGAAAATAATAGGCATAAGGCAAAGAGATCATAAAAATGTAAAAGTAAGGCTCTTGCATATATAGTTAACTTTTAGCTACATTTTATGGCATATTGTAGCTTACAAATAGTAAATTTATAAATATTGTCACTTTATATTCTTTTAACAAAAAATAAAGAAAATATGTTCAACTTTTTAAGACAAGTGAATAAGGTCTTATATTAGTATAATAACTTTCTCAAATGGAGATTGATCACACTTAAGAAGCTTCAATGAATGGAAATATATTTTGGCCAGTATTAGAGTTGAGTCAGCAGTAAATCTGAACTACAAAGCATCAGTCTGTTGTGGGTTTTTAATGGGTAGGCTATGGGTGCTGAGCACCAAGCTAGAGCACTTTAAATTCCAAGTACCCATTAATTCCTTTTCCAAATCAGAATACCCATTCTAATTAACATATTAGGATTATGAATACAAAGCAAAATATTTATTAAAAAGTGTTGAAAGTCTCTTGCCAGTAACATACCAACCAGGAAGACTATGCAAATATGCAAAATGGTTGGTTTTGTAGAGTTTGGGGTGAGCATGGAGAAAGCCACATCTGTTATATGCTTTGCAAAGCTAAAGAATTGGAATTCTGAACATTATGGGAATTTCAAATATGTAGCAGTTGGTTGGTGTATTAGGTCTTTATAACCGACAAATTGATTAAGACTAAGAAACATAATCCAACCTAAGTAATGAAAGTATCAATCTCTACCTTCAGCAGACAAGGGGTAGACCTAAGCTAATCTTTATCTGTATCATGTGAAGAGTCATCAAGTTGCAAGACAACAATCAAGGAAGCACAGTTTTCTATCCTTTAAAGCCTTACTAGAAAGCAAACCATTGTTTTTGTTTTTGTTTTGGGGGGGGGTTAAAATTGGCTTGGGTCTTAGCCTGACATCAATGTGGAAGATGATTTTTTTTGGAAACACACCAGTTATGCCAACATGCCACTAAAACCATTCAAATGTTAGTTCTGCCCTGAGAACTGTGACCTTTTGTTACGGCAGTAGAGAACTTACACACATGAAACAGGTAGGTGATACAATATGATTTCCTTTATGGTTCTGTCAATATAAGATGCCCCATGGTCACTCATGAATTGAACCCTGGAAGCCTGCCAATCAAAGCTACAGGCCTTTCACTAATCCTTTTTGACCACAGACATCATAAGGCAGCCCTCTGTGACTCCTCATCCCCTCAACAATTTTGTTCTCTAAGAACATAACTGCCTGCCTGGTATTGGTAGGCCTTCCACTTGGGGGAAGGGGCTGTCAGAGGCAGCCTGAACTAGGGAAGAAAGAAAAAAAAGAAAGGAAGAAAGAAGAGAAAAAGGAGAAAAGAAAGGAAAGGAAGGAAGGAGGAAGAGAGAGAAAGAGAGGGGGAAGAGAAACAAAATTGCCTAAAAAAAATTAAATGTCAATATCAAAGGTGATCATTATGTTAAAACATATTTCTGAATTCTATAAAAGGGCAATTCAAGCACAAACTATTTGAGAATGAAAGCTGTTATTTGAATTGAGCCATTTTAGAATTTTTATAGAAATATATCCCTGTATATAATGGCACCATAGTAGAACTCCATTACAATACTAAGGGAATATTGTGTATGTATATGTATATATGTAAATATGCATACATATATATACATATATGTATGTATGTATGTGTGATGGGTTACACTAAAGGAGTATTATGCATATTTTATGCACAATAGAGCTTATATGTTATATAATGTAATATTTCCTAATATGACTTAGCCAAATTTTAAGGAAAACAAATTATTATGTATGAACAGAAAATATGATTGGTGTTTACTAGAATACAAAGTATTGAGACTTTAAAAAATGAACTGGCAAATCTAAATGCTTTACAATTTCTTATAAATTATACATATATAGATGAATTGGTTTGCTGCTAGCTTCTAAACTTACAAAATGCTCAAAGCATTTACATGCAAATGTACACACAAAATTCCTCCTAAAATATAAATTACATTTTGACTATTATTTTCCAAGAATTGTCATTATTACTAGCACTATATGGAAAGATCATATAATTAAAAGTATAAACATTATTATGTTGTGTTCACAGGGTAATTGCCTACCTGAAATGTACATTACTCCACCATACACAGTTCCAGCATGACCATAGTGAGGCTCATTCATTTTGGCAACGTAGGTCCATTCATTTGTTCTCGGATTGTAACATTCTACTGTAGCTGTTAAAAAAAAAAAGAAATAGAATGTTTTTTTTAATCTCAAATTTTATTTTCTTTTTAGTAGAGTAATAATAATGTACTAATCTCTGAAAATGCATAAATCAATATGAGAGACCTCAGAGGGGCTCTTAAAATTTTTGAGACTATGTTAATATAAAACATTAAGAGATGTTACATTAGGCTAGATGATATAAATATTTAACACATTATACACCTGTAAAACTCACTAAGGATTCTTTTCTGTCATTTATTTGTATCTTTTTAATTTGACATTTCTTTGCCCTTAAAATACAGAAAAAGATTTAAAAAATCATAAAGAAGGAATAACAATCAACTCTGAGTCCCTATTTGGACATAGTATATAGGAAGAAACATCAATATATGAAAAACTAACTTCACAGTTGAGCCTGAGGGTATTATCACTGCCTGGTTTATGTTCTACACATTTGACTACAGTCACTACTGCAACCAATACTACTTTTAACCAAAAGATGATTAGCAACAAGGTGTTAAGTTCTTTATTAGGCAGACTTCATATCAGTAATCAATTTGTCATCTTCAACAAAGTATTTCGGACAAGCGACCTCAATTACTTAAATATCTTTCAATCTATCCATTGTTGGAAAACACAAGATCAGAACATCATCAGTCTAGACAGATAGAAAATATGTTTCTTTTTACAAGGAAAGATATAGGGATGTTCTGAGGACTGGTAGGAAGCATGAAGTCTAGATGGACTTGAAAGGTTAAAATTATTAACTACAGATATTGCAAAAGCTAATCCAATTCTTTGTTTCCCTCGACCCTGCCTTTTCAACTGACAAAACCACAACACTATGCAGGGAAGCACAACACCAACCTGAAAATAAAATTTGCTTTAGTAGGTTCCCTTCAAGCTTTATGATATAGTTTCGACTTTATTATAGAGTTCTATACTGCAACATAAAGCAGAAAGTCTAAGGTTTAGCTACTTGGAGCCACATGCTATCCCAACTGAAGAGTAAACCCTTAAAGCAGGTTCTCCATTTAACTACAGGCAAACGTGGGGATAGAGGAACGGCTTTGTTTTCTGTTTTCTGTACTAATTTCATTTCTTCCATCAGTTCTTATGCAGTTACTTATGCTTCTCCCATCCTCCCCATATGTTAGCACTTCTCACAGCCCTCCAGTAATTTCCCTTTTCACTTACTTTAGGTATTTTTTTATTTCAAAATCTTTCACTATTCTCATTCTGATCTATTCTCTTGTCTTATATGAGGCACTGAAGTCGTTTTAAAAATTTAAATGGACACATAATAATGATGTATTCATAGTGTACAATATGACGTTCTGATGTGTGAATACATATATGATGGCCAAATCAATGTAATTAGTTTATCTGTCACCTCAAGTACATATTACCTTTTGTATTGTGATGCCTTTTATACACTAATTTCTATTTACTTTATCATGATTATCACCTGACAAGCAAACACACTGAATGTACACTATTCTCTCTTTCCCTTTCCTGTCTCTCTCACATATACACAAAGTGACTTAGTGTATTGAGTGGCATGCAATATTAGAAAAGTAATAAATGGACAGAATTTCTATGAGAAAGCAATCTAATCTCACACCTTAACAGGGGATTTTAAAAAGACTTCCAGGTATCATCCTCTCCCGACTAGCCATATGCTTCTCTTAATGCGACGTTTTCGTTGAACTTTGAAATTTCCCCATTATAACTGCCCTTTCCTATATCTAATTCCACCTGTCTTGATGCAGTTTCCATTATTTTCCTCTTATTCTTTTTATGGTGGAGTTAGAAATTAAATAGCTAATCTCTGTGGTTGTTAATATTCCCCTATATGAAAAGGTAATGCTGTTCCTCTGTCCGTAAGGTAATTGCATTTTTCTAATAGGGGTTGTAAGAATACATCCATAGTTTCTCAGGCAGGAGCCTCTCAGTACAAGATGGAAATTCATCTCAGTAACTGTGTAATTGCCCATCAACCCTAAACTTCCCTTTCTCCATCTGAGTCATCAATTTCCTTTACATTTTTAAGTTCCCTTAGCTTTATTGTCAACATTTAAAGTCCCTCTGTGTGCAACTGTTTTTATTAGGGAAATCAGTAAGTGTTCATTATGAAAATGAAATGTAACTGTTTCAAAATTTGATGTACATATTCTTGTTTCTGTCTTTCACTTTTGTACAATAAGCAGATACAGATATTCTCCATAAGACTGACAAGCAGAGGAGAGCAAAGTTAGTACAAGGCAAGGAGCCTGAACCATAAAGTGATGGTTACAACCATAAGCAGCTGGGAAAATGCAGGATAGGTATCAGCAAACTTCAGTCCCAGCCAACACAGCCCCCTGCCCATTTCTGTATGGCTCACAATATAGCAGTGTGAATGGCTTTAAAATTTTTTAAAGTTTGGAAAAATGAACCAACGGACTATTTTGTAACATGAAAATTATATGCAATCACAATTTCAGTGGTCACAAATAAAGTTTTATTGGAACTGAGACTACCACATATAATGCTCTGAGTTTGAGATCCCACACTGGGGCAGCAATAAAAACAACAAACAAAACCCAACAAACAACTTTAAACCAACAAAAACTGTTTCTAGATACTTTTCAAAAAAATGTATTGTTGGCAAGTAAAAGAGATTAAACAATAATAGTGGTGACAGATATAAAATGTAGTATCCCTGGCATTCATTATAGAAAAAATTATGTTATTC
This sequence comes from Peromyscus californicus insignis, assembly GCF_007827085.1. Classification (NCBI taxonomy): domain Eukaryota; kingdom Metazoa; phylum Chordata; class Mammalia; order Rodentia; family Cricetidae; genus Peromyscus; species Peromyscus californicus. The sequence continues at coordinate 99,241,791 of NW_026294391.1, forward strand.
ACATTTAATATAAAATAAGAAAAAAACACCTTATGTGGTTAATTTATATAGCCAAAATGTTTCTGTTAAAATACACTTGTAACCAACGTTAAGAAGACAAAAGAAGTATACAATGGTGAGACCTGTCTGATGTTTCAGTAAGAGAGTAATCATGGAAACTAGGAGTCACAGATCTTAATTATCATAGTTAGTAAACTCTGTCTAATACTAAATGAACTGTTTATATTTACTCTGAGAAGAATATTATCTTACTATGTGACTTGTACTAGGTCTCAATTCTGGAAATGAAGAAATAAGAGCCAGGCCTCAGTAAAGAAGAATCTTGGCCTAGTAAGTACCATAGCTTGTGGGCTTTTAAAAGTTGAGAATGAAGGATTAGGTCAAACTTCTGCCAAGGCACTCTTAGAATATAAATTAATCAAATAGACATTCCAGTAGTCCTTTCCATATGAAACTATGTGTGTGTTACAGTTGATGCAATACAGCAAACTACATATTAGATATAATTTGGACCTTGGCCAACAATATGTGCTGAAATAAGATATACAGATGGTCCCTGATATTTTCTTGGAAAAACCGTTTACAAATGCAACCCTAGGTATATTTTTGTCTTTAAACTTCTAGAACTGTTTATTTTGTGAACTAAAACACATTTCTGGGTAACGAAAAAAATGTATTCTATGTATAATATAAGTATACAGACTTACGCAATTCTCCAGCAGCATTTCGCCCACCGACTGCATACAGATATCCTTTGAGGGCACTTAGGTGGAAGAAGGTGCGCTTTTCATTTAAAGGTGCAACTTGTATCCACTTGTTGTAGCGAGGATCAAATCTAAACACTGTATCAACAGCCGTTTTTCCTTTTGTGTCATAATTGCTCTGCCCACCAACGACATAAAGAAAATTTCCGATGACAGCAATGCCATGCTGGTATCTTGGGGCTTCCATGGGGGCTAGAGATTTCCACTCATGGGTCTTTTCATCATACATGCGCAATTCTTTACTGACAACCAGCTGCTGCCTCAGGACTCCGCCGAGTGTAACCAAGTGGGTGGTGTCAGACCGAATGGCAGTCCTGTCTGACTGCATAACTGGCTGCATAAACGGCATCATTTGGTAATTGCTGGCTTCCAGAAGCAAATTGACACAAGTATTGTCAGTTCTCATGAAATCTACCGTTTGCACGAAATTAATGAGCTCCTGTGGTGTCATCAGCGGGAATCGTATGTTCTTCATTAATTTTGCAGCAAAGTCCATCCTTGGCTCTTCCAGGCGAAGCCAGCGACAGGTAGCTTTGAAGAGCTCTAATTCGGTGCAGCGCTTAAGGCTGTTACTGGAAAGTACGAAGGCAAGACGCTCAAAGGGGAGTTTCAGGAACTCCCCAGTGGTTATCAATGCAGAAAAATTCTTTAAGACGAAGGTGTTGACGTATTTATCCACTTCTGTAAGATGGTAAGTGTTGGCAATTCGTCCAACTTCAACACAGTTATCCAAATTAACCTAGGAATCCAATAAAAAAATTAAAACATGGCTGCTTTCTAGACATCTACACTTTGACCACAGAAACTCTTATTTCAGAGTAAGAGTGCTTTGTAAAATCCATATAGATGCAAATAAAGATTATTATTTAAGTGCATAAAGATGTAAAGAAGATGCAAACAACCTTCACCTTGATTTAGCAAAAAGTTGACTAAACAAAAATGATCAGTTAACCTAACAAGCAACATTTCAAATTGACTATGTCCAAAATAATTTTCTTCCTCAAAAAGTTATCATTCTCTCAAATGCTGATGAAATTATTGCTAGATAGAAATTTTAGGAAAATCATATTATTCAATTATAGTTAATTTCTTCTTCTTGGTTCTTCAAAGTAGCACACATAATTAGCACGTCACAAAAAAGGTCTACTATCCAACTCTTTGACTTCTCTTTGATGTAGAGGTATCATTGTTACTATCCTCCATAGTTTCAAAGTTAGTGTTCACAACAAATGACTTAACAGCACGATTACTTCTAAGACAAAGTTATTTTATATATTTTATCCAGAAATATAAGTCAGAGAATTTGTTGAGAGCAGGAGGAATTTATCTGCATTAAAATCCATGCAAGATGAGTTTGGAGGACCTATTTGGGCAGCGTAAATTTCCTTAGTTATTCTGTTAGTACCAACACACTCTACTAGCAGTAGTTGAAGTCAGAGAGCCCAGAATAATTTTCCCAGCACTGACTGCAATATGCCTCAGAGTGGAGAAGTGATGAAAGTAGTCCCTCCACAGCAGGATCTCTTTTCAATAACTGATAGGTCAAAATGAAAAATAGAAAAGTAACATCAGCAAACATAATACAAAAATAAACCACAAAGCAAGCCCACCACACAAATATTTCTATGTGTGTATATAACACAGAGATAGGAAAAAGGTTCCAATGCATCTGTGTGTGTTTCTTAATTTTCATCACAGTGTATGCTCAATAAGTAACATAAAATTCATCAATGTATTGTTAGCCTTCTGGCTGCTATGCTAAGAGATGTGTTATATGCTTAAGAGAAAACTGGATAATTCTTCTATTGATGTTTCTCTTGAAAGATGAAATGAAGGACTGAAGACGTAGCTCAGTGGTAGGCTGCTTGCTTGGCATGCACGAAGCCATTGGTTCCATCCCCAGTACTGGAAATAAAGCTAAAAGCATTACTCCTTTGCATAAAATAACAAGCCAGTTAGATATAGTAACAGGAAAAACTCTAAGATCAGCCCACAAATATTTTCACAGATATATTTCTCAAGAAGAATTTGCATTTGTTTCTGTTATTTGTTCTATTTTGTTTAATAACTTATTTTTAATGAATTAAAATCAATTTTATATGTGTATGCAATTCACATGGACAACTCTCACTCCACCCTTTCCCATATTCTTGTCCCCCGTGTCTACTTGTTTTCTCTCAATGAATCTTTTTGTGGCTCATAGGGTTTAACAAAAGCTTTGGTTTTCCCAGGATCTGTGTGAGCAAGAGTTTGGAGCTATCCATTTGAGCCTGGAGGACTGATGGCAATGTTTCCCCTAAGAAAACTGATTTGATGAGTATAAAAATCATCAAAATGTCTAATTACTTATTTTATTTGGTAGTTATAGATTTAACTTCTCAATATATTTGGTAGTTACATATTTACACCTAAACAAAACTGACACAAAAACAATGAAAATAAAAATAAATTCTGGTGCTCTAGAAATACAGTTTAACAATGTACCAAATATCTTTGATTTCTAATATAAAGTATATTTTAATACTATTTTAGAAGTGGCAGGCTGATGTGTCATAAAAACCTTCAGTAGCATTGAGTAGAATAATATTCCATATTTGATTACTCAAATGGTACTAGATACAAAGCATTACTGTTTAAGGTGATGAATCTGCTTCTCAAGGCAAGTGAGAAAATACAGGTAATTTGTGCTTTTCTAAATATTTATTAGTAGAGATAAGCAAAAATTATAATTAATGATAGCACAAAATTCTCAAAGATGAACATTTCTGTCATTATTGATATGACCACTAATAAAATCAACAAAAAAATGGGTATTTAAGATGTTAAAACAAGACCAACAGCTATTAAATTAAATCTAAATTTATAGCATGTAGTGAGTATGATGGTATATGCCTGTGATTCTAGCATTTGGGAAGCAGAAGTAAGTGGCTCACAAGCTCTTGGCTAGCCTGAGCTACAAAATGAGATCCCCATCTCCTCCTAAACAAAATCAAAATGAAAACGTTTAAATAGAAGGCAAAATAAACCAACAAGAGAGATTAAAAAACCAAGCAACATAAATCGTTAGTAGAGCCTGGAGTGCTGGTATACAACTATAATCCTAGTACATGGGTCTCTGTGGACTAGCAGGAAGATTGCCATGAGTTTGAGGCCAGCCTGGGCTACAGAGTAAGACCTGGTCTCAAACACTAATAATAATGATAATAATAACAATAATAATGATGAAGAAACATATTAGGACATCTTATTCTCTTACTCCTGCCCTAGCCCCCCCCCCCCCTCCATCTTCAATTATACCCAATCAGAACAAACATTACTAAAATGACAGGAGAGAAGAAACCTACCTTTTATTTAGGGGCATTTGGAGAATGCCTTCTAGATATCAGTAACCTACATACACAGATGCACAGGACTGGAAAAGACTTGGACGGAACATCTAATCAATACAAACAGCTCCTACCTTTGAAATAATGCCAGAGGACTTTTGACAACCCTTTGAAGTGTCATCTTCTTTACAAAAGGACTAACTATTTTCTATAGCCTCTATACAACAGGCACCACATTGTGGGCACACAGCAAAGTTAAGACCCAGCAAAATCAATATTACAAATATTCAAGATGCAATAACAAAATGTAATACCTGTTAGGACAGAAAATTCCTAGGACCTTATTAATTATAATGGGACATGGGTAAATATGTATTAGGAAATTAATTTTCATCAAACATGTAGAATATAGGGATAAGAGTTGAAACCTCAAACAGTTAACAATATATACAGATTAAAATTAAAATTGATGGCAAAGAGTAAATAATTTTGGCACAATTCAGGATTACTTGATTCTTAGTAGTACCTCAGGTAGAAGATCTCTGGATGTTTAAATCAGGTAGTATTTTAGAAATGGATACAGGCAGTAACATATAATGTAATTTACATATATGATAGAATACCTTACACCTTAATAAGCTAACTTTTTTTAAGAATTCTTTAAGTAGAAATAACTCAAATTTTATGCTAAGTTATCTAATTTCATCTGAAAATTTGGCCAAATTTCCCCGTAATTACTCATGAAAACAGACTTACAACAGAAGCTAGCTCAAATAGTATTACTTCATTTAAAGGGGCTGCACATACTCTTCGGAGCATCTAAACCTTCTACCTTTTAAAAGGTCTGAACACCAAAACGAGAAACAATTCTTCAAACCCATGTAGTCCCTTCTCAAATTGTTCTTCAAATTTTTACTTCTATTTCCTTGGCCTATATTATTTCAAGTGATTTTCTTACAATCAAACCTTCAAACCATCCTCAAAACAGTTTCCACGTTATAATTTTTGTTAGTTGTGTTCGTATTAACACATTAGTCCTTGCTGCTGCTGTGGATTCAAATGATTCTGTCTGCACCCAAACACCTTCATTAATGTAATTTGACGAGTCAATGGCACATTGGATTAGAAATCAAATATTAGTTTGTTAAAGGAGCAGTGTTACATACAAAGAGATCCGGGTACAGATTAAATAAATGAATGCCTACTTTTATACTCTTAAGGGAAAAAGTAGAAACTAAAAGAATCTGAAAATCTCAACTATGCCTCACCCATGTCATAGAAATAATACACCTTCTCAGTAAGAAACCACTCCACACTCTTAAAGATGAAGTAAAGTTCCTTACTAAATAGAGCTCCTGGTTGACTGTGGCTAATGCCCAAATAAGAGTCGACAACCAAAAGATTTCATTAGCTTATATCCACCTTAGGCTTATGCATTTTATGTACGCTGCTGTCATCCTTAAATCTCTTTTGGGTCCTGACCCCAGGTTACATTTTGAACAATTCAAACAGAGACAGGAGAATGCAAGTCTGACCACTTAGGCAGATAGGAAATTTATACAGCAAAGATACTGCATATTGCCAGAATTATTTTAAGTATGCCAGTGTTGTTCTTTTTCAAATAGTTGTTACTGGGGAATCATCTTGTGCACCTGGCAGAATTATATTTCCTGGTAAGAGTACGGGGATTAATGGCAGACCTGGACTTACTTAATGATGGTTTAACCCTATGCTGCCTCCCACCCCCAGCTGCCCCTTAGAGATATATCTTTGGTATAGGATCAATGTGACTAATGGCTGGTTTTAAGTCAGTGCTATCTCCTTTGTTATGAGAATCAGAGTCTAATGGCTGATCAATCCTGATAAGTAAACATTTATATACTACTACCCTAAATTTCATGTATCTATAACGGGCCTAGTAAGCATGATACTTTTCTTTGGGGTGTTTAGGAGGCAGTGCTCCTTTAGCTAAATTCCACATGTGTGACTTAATGTTTCCTAAGCAAATTTATTAGTAAGTCCTTTATAATACCAATTCTATCACTTCAGCTTCTTCTACATAACCCATTCCATAAATTAAATTCTTCTTGGTGCTTTCTAGTGTGTTTGGGGAGAGCAGGTTGGAGGGGCGATTAGTATGTCAAACGAATCAAAAAATTTTCTTTATAAAAAAAAAATGAAGCCTATTTCCTCCAAAACATTTGGTTTCAGCACACAGTTTTAAAAACATAGGCTCATCTTACTAAGAAATTACTCATAATAATTTAGCTCAGGGAATAAAAAAATCCCTCCTATGTGAAATGGTCATAGTATCTTGAAACATGAAGTTCTAAGTGGAAAAGGTGCTGAGAAGGAAGGGAAATAGCTCAAAGCTGAAGAGAGGTTTAACTAGAAACACAATGCATCAGAAAAAGAAAAGATCCTGGTACTAACAATCCACCAGTTTTCTAAAAAGTAGATCAAAGACCATGAGAGAGGAGACTGCCATCATAAAAGAACGCAGACACATTCTCAGTCCGCACGACAAAGCACGAACAAAGTAGAATGACATTCAGAAAACAAAAAAAAAAGATGAAACTCCTAAAAGTTCACAGACAAGGAAATCTGCAATGAAGAGGCAGAATGAACTATAGCGCAAGCAAACATCACTCCTATCAAGGTTCCTCACTACATATGGTGGAGCTTGTCTGCTGAAGATATTAAGAACAAAGAACACAAACTTGAAGACAATATTAACTGTCCATGATAATGAAGGCATCTCAAGAAAGCCTTAGTTATAGCAAGCGTTTCAAACACATTAATTACTAAATTACTGGAAATATGTAAATATATAAAATCACGATCATTCCATCTTCAAATAAGAGTTTTTAAACAGTTATCTTGAAAAAATTCTTCTGTACTAATCTGATAGAAATATATTTACGATAAATACAGTTGGTTTAATTGAGTGGTGGCGACACACACCTTTAATCCCAGTATTTGGGAGGTATAAGCAAGTGGATCTCTGTGAGTTCAAGGCCCCTCTGGTCTACAAAGCGAGTTTCAGGAGCCAAGGCTACACAGAAGGATCCAGTCTCAAAAAAAAAAACAAAATAAAATAAATAATAAAACAAAATTAAAAATACAGTTGGGTGTGTGGTTCATGCTTTCAATTCCAATACTTAGGAGGCAGAGGCAGAGGCCTCTGTTGAGTATGAGGCCAGCCTGGTCCACAAAGAGAGTTCTAGGCCAGCTAGAGCTACAGAGTAAGACCCTGTCTCAAAAAAATGTATGTATATATAAAAATATATATACATTCTATCTCTCTCACACACATACATTCTCATTCTCTCTCTCTCTCTCTCTCTCTCTCTCTCTCTCTCTCTCTCTCTCTCTCTCTCACACACACACACACACACACACACACACACACACACACACACACACACACACACTAAATTTGGTCATCTTTCAGGTAAAGTGATCATAACATCTAAAGTTATAAATGTCAAACATCTGTTAGATAACAGGTCAACACTGCTTCTTCATAATCATGTTCCCAATGAAATCACAGCACTTTCTCTAGTTTGTTTCAAGATAAGCATATGTTGCTAAGCTCAGTGGAAAGCAATGCTAAAGAGTCTGCAAACATAAGCTTTAATTCTTGAACTTGTTACATTCAACACAATCACAGTTTACTTGAAGCTCTAACATGCTGTTGGTGATAAAAAAAAAAACTAGAGGAAAAATAGTTAAGAGTATGGTCTTTGCATAATGGGATTAAAATGAAACTTAATGCACAAATTTAGTAATGCTGGCAAACAGTAGAAAGAGTGATTAAAAAACTTCACTTAGACTATTCAGCAGTAATGATATAAGTCAATAATATAGTACTGTATGGTCATAAAACCTTTAAAAGAGCAATTAGCTTAAAATTTTACAAGTAGTTTTGACAGTCATTTCAGTACTCTATAATGGAAAGAAATATATTAAAAAACAGATTTTAATAGTATAATTAAATGGGTATTTGCTGACATAAAGAAAGTTTCTCATTTTTAAATGTTCTTTGTTTAATATGCCTAATTTTTATTTTGTTTTGAATTGACATATATTACTTATTTAAATTTACTGGTACAATATGATGTTTCAATACATATATATGTTGTTTAATAATTAAGGTAATTAGCATATCCATTGTCTTATTCATTATCTTCATTGTAAGGATATTTTAAATACTTTTATAGTTATTTTGACATATATGAAACATTATTAGAAATAGTCACTCCACTGTGCTGCTGTTCTAGAATACCAGAATGCTACTATGTAACTCTGTTTCTGTACCCACTAATCAATTTCTCCTTCAACATCCTTTAGCTCTATATTCCCTGGAGTCTGTTAAGCACTATTTTCTTCTGCTTCTATGAAATACACTTTTCTAGCTTCTACATGTGTGTGTGAGCAGGTAGTATTCTTTTTCGTATGTGTGCCTTATTTCACTTAATATATTATATTCCAGGCTTATCCTTGTAACTTGTAAATGACAGAAATGTATTCTTTTCATCATTCCCTGTGTACTTATATCACATCAGTATTGATTTACCTGTTGGTAGATAAGAAGCAGCTTATTAATAATTAGGTAAATGTTTTCCCCAAACTTAGTGTTTTAAGGAAGAAAGAGTTCATGTTCAAAAGTTCAAAAAGGCCTAAGAGCAAATTACCAATACTAAAGTTGACATTAGTTAAAACCAATTATAGCAAAATATATTATCTATCAAATAATGAATTAGAAAATATATAAAATTTCACTGTTACTATAATTTTAATCATAAAAGCAGGCTCCAGGAATTGTAGAAATCCTGTCATCTCTGTATGAGCCAGACAATGTTCAAGTTTTCTTAACTAAAATAAAATAGTGTCTGTAGGAATAGAATGACTATTAAGTAGTTCCTTGATTAGTTGATTTTAAAAAAAAGCTAACCACTATTCAGTGTGATATATTCTAAGTCTTTGCAAGTTAGGACTTAACTGCTAGTTCTTTTTTTTTTTTTTTTTGTTTTTTTTTTTTTGTTTTTCGAGACAGGTTTTCTCTGTGTAGCTTTGCGCCTTTTCCTGGATCTTGCTCTGTAGACCAGGCTGGCCTCGAACTCACAAAGATCCACCTGCCTCTGCCTCCCGAGTGCTGGGATTAAAGGCGTGCGCCACCACCGCCTGGCTAACTGCTAGTTCTTAAGATCAAAGTTCCCATATTCAAAGAAGAAAAAACTGTCAAGCTTGCTTTAACAGAATTTGAGAAGCTCAGATTACTTTTCTATGTAATTCAATAAAAGAAGACTACTATATAAAAATAAGTCAAATCACTGAAATAAATAAAGCAAAATTAAAGTAAATAAAATTATGAATCAAGTTAAGGCACATATATTTTCAAATGTAATACTATTCCACATCATTTGCCTATATTGAAGGCTTTTGTTAAATAATTCTACTTTGTAAAATTTACCTGTTTTATTTTCCACTTACTCCCACAGCACGCCTTACACACCAGCTTCTTCTGATGCTAAGTTTTACATGGCTATACCACTGACTTCACGAGCCCTTCTCTAACTCTACACGAGCATCTACCAACAAGAAAAATAAGATCCGAAAACATCTTACCCCTGATATGAGAAACACTTTACAGAAGTCCAAAACCGGTAGAATCTGCAGAAAGCTGGCAGCTTCCAGAGTGTCTTGAAGGTTGTCCATGTTGAGAGACAGTTTCGAAGTATAGATGAAATCAATAATTTTCCTTAGACCTACTCTGCTCACGCCATGAAGCTTAATGCACATTAACTCTTGTTCTTTCATGCCACCTTAAATGAAAAGAGAGTCAATTCAATGATGGTGGATAACTAAGGTCAAACTCACTTCTGCTGCTAATTAGATGCATTAAAATCAAGGGAAAGTCTTATTCCAAGTAAGCATCCATTCCACAGTTGGGCTTTTGCACATTTTTACAGTTAAAAGAGCACTTGAAGAAAATTCTCTCTATACTAATGAAGATCATATATGATGCAAATGCTTTCAAATGTTCTCCTGTCACTTCCTATCTTTTGACAGAATAAAGACCATATTATAGGAACACAGAGTCTCTGATATTAAAAAAAGAAAGACTATGAAGTACAAGGGATGGTACAAAACATGTTTCAATTTCCCATGACAGAGCAGCAGCACACAAAACCACACAGATTGGTAAATATTTCTTTTGAAAGTATTTTTTTTTAATGACATAGAGTGAAATACTGGATTTTGGATTAGAAATACTACTACTACAATAATTAAACAGGGTTTTCCCCTAATGTCTTAATGTGAACGCAGGGTGTCAAAAGGCAATGTACCTGTGAACATAGCTTTGAAGTAGTCACTAGCAGATGCCATCATGACCCTGTGCACAGGGTAAGCGTCATCTGTATCACCAGGCATCAGGGTCACATCACAAAGCAGTCCTTCATGCCGAAGCTGGTCAAAGCCCTGTAACAAGCACATGAGTTGAGCCAGGAATCAAGGGAAAAAGAACATCCCAACCCCTGTGTGCTAAGCTTCTGTTTAGAGGTCTAGTCTATTTTGAAAACAGAGCCAAAAGAGTGCTCAAAAAGAATAAAAACTGCTGTGTTGATCTCTGTATTCATTTTACAGCACACAAAAAATAGAACATTAAGGCTAATTTACATTAAGAACAAAGAAGGGAAGTATGTAAATTCATTTATTTATACATTTATTTACCCTACTTGGAGAAAAAAATGATAATTTACACTTGTTTTCCCCATGCATTAAAAAAAACCCCATCTACCTTCCAGAACTGCTTTCCATAATCACATGGATAGTACTGCTATAGGACTTTAAGAGAATTTTTTGCATTTTGATGGCTTTTTCCCACTTGAGACAGAAAGGAGAAGATATCTGTCTATATCAAGTACAAGACTGGAGTTCATCCTATCACCTGAATTGTTTATCCTCCTTAAGAATTAAGGATTGTGCTTTAAATATTCCAATACCCGGCTAATTGCTGCTGCTGTTTGGCCAATTATCTTTCAAGTCAGAGATTTAACTATCTTTGATAAAAGGAGTGTAGGGAGTCCCAACAGTAGGCTTAATTGTCTCCAAAGGCTTAAAGGATTAGCAGAGGATGAACAGGCTAGCCCCTGCAGTGGAGAGGAGAGACAGGTCCCAGTGAGAAGAATACCTGTTGATTAACTCCTTCGTCTGTACCCCAAACAGGGAGTTCGGTCTTGACAGGATTATGTATTGGATTTGTGTATCTTTGCCAATGAATGGCATGTTTTTGTTCATAATTACGAAACTGTTCACAAATGTCCCCATTCCTCTGCAAACACAAACACTCCATACCCTAGCTATGTAATTCACCCTTGACTCTCTTATTCAGAAATGTAGATGAAAAACAGTAGCAGTGAATCTTGCCAAAGCAATGCCAACTTGGAGAAGCTGTTCTCATACTTAAGACAAGAATTGACTCTTACCATTCACGTAAGGAGCAAAAAGTTCAGTAAGTTTATGGGAGGTGCTTTTAAATTTGGTAAGTATCTGTAAGTATAGAATGAGCACACTGCAGTGGGGGTAAGACTGTCAATCAGCTGATAAGGAGACACCCTTGGCTGGCACTGTTTGGGGACCAGTACCTTGGAATTCACCAGTGCTTTGGCATATCCTTTATAGTAAATGTTCAAGTTAGGATATGCACAAAACCCCATTTCACTTAGAAGCTGTTAATTAGTACTTTAAAGTCATGTAAGCATGGTGGGGAGAACATAGCTTTTTGTCATATTAATTAGGAACTAGAAACAGCTTCTCCCAAGAATGAAAAGGAATGTGCTTAAGGCGCTTGCTGTGAAAGAGTATAAAGATTGAAAATGAGAGGAAAAACGGAAGTAAGCCTAGTGTTTAGGAAGAAAAGGTTGGATACAGTGGAATGGCTTGTTTTCCCTTTCTTCCTCAAATAAATTTGAGGTTAAAAATTATTGATATACACCTTTTAAAAGTCAAAACACATAAGGATAAATTCAGGTATACTGGCATATGCCTACATAACAACAAAAAGCCTTGTATCTCAATGTGCAAGGACAAACTTCATTCTTAGAGGATGTAAACTCTCCCATGGTGACATACCACAGCACTCTGATGGTCTTAGAACTTTTGAAATTACAATTGATGCAACAATGAACTTCCTGTGTACAGATAGGCTCATTCCTTAACATCTGGACAGCTCGGCTCAGCTCAGCTAAGGTATCAAGAGACTTTATCCTCCTCACAAAGTAAATCATTGTGCATCTATTTACACAATCAAGAAAAACTCAACCCTTTCTCGGTATTTTGATGTCATGAAAGACCTTTGAATTTGCCTTCAATCTATCTACTCTTTGTTCTCATTCTCATATTCTTTCCTTAATTGATTTTAAATTTGAGAATTTCATATGCAAGTACTGTATTTGCACCTTGTTTACGCCATTCCCTCCTGTTTTCCTTCCACCCACTCTCTCTGAAATTATTGATCTCTTATACACACACACACACACACACACACACACACACACACACACACACACACACAATTGAGTCCATTTAGAGCAGTTTTTGTGTTTAGGGCTGTACCACTTGGGACTGGATAATTTATTAGAGGACTTGTCCTTGGAGAAGACTCATTCTCTCTTCCGAAAGCCACTGATTGCTTGTAGCTCTTCACCTAGGGGTGGAGCCTTGTAAGTGTTCCCCATCTATACTGCAATGTCAACTGATATCATTACACAGGTCTTATTTAAACAATCATATTGTTGAGATTCATGGGTGCAGTTTTCCTGTCCTATGTAAGAGACGCTACCTTAAAGTAGACTTTCAAGTCCTCTAGCTCTTACAATCTCAACCTTCCCACCCCCTCTTCTGTGATTTTCCCTGAGCCTCTGTTTTAAGGGTTTCCCTGTAGATGTGTCAATTAGGGGTTGGCACCCTACAATCTCTGCTCTGCATTTTACCAGTTGTCTCACAATCTGTTCCTCTGATCAACTCGAGAAAAGATCTTAGAGATCATGCACAAAGTGTGTCCTTTCATTAAAAAAATAATTTTCTCCAACCAATTTTGTATTTATTCCTTTCATATAATTCCTATAAACTTATGTTGCCCACCGCTCTACACATAGAGTTCTGCTTTATGGACATTGCTTAGCTTCTAGTTAACTTTTAAGGATATCCTTGAAACTGCTTCCATTGATTTAAATTCACCTTTCTGTATTAGCACTTATCTTATTTCTCTATTATTTCATTTTTTCTGGGCCTTGGTTCTGATTTAAGAGGAACTTGTTTGTCCTCAGTTCCTGGATATCTACTTTTTTCCCTTCAATAAATCTCCCTTCATCTTTGTTTATATTTCTTCTATATTGTTTAGGGACAAACAAATACTAAAATGTTTTAATCTTCTTGAAATTTAAATTAACGAGTATATCAAAACTTCAAATATTACAAAGAGTCATGTCTATAAATACCCTAAAAGTAGAAGCAAATTAACTCAACCTAACAAATTTTATAATTATTCTATAAGAGAAAAGAGTCAATGTTATAAAATTCTAATATAAAAATAAGCAAAAATAACTTATTTTAAAAGTTGGCTGGATAGCAGTGGCATTCAAATGAAATATGCAAAATCAACTCTGATGTATAGTATGGTATTAAAAATAATGAGGCAAGTAAACATTTCCACCAACTTCTGCATTAGAAAGAATTTAGTAGTATATTACAAATAATGTGATAACTATAATTTTGCAAAAAGAATGAGCAGAAACAGGAAACTCATCTTGACAAGAACAATAAAAATTACCAATAGAAAATATGTTTTACAAACAAGGATGTAAGATTTTAATATCTGAAGAAGAAAAGGTTAAGTAATGAGTTTAATCTCTTAGTAGGTATCACATATTTGATCAAAGCAATATGAGATGTTATTTTATGGGGCTGCTCTTCATTTGATTCGGAGGAAAGAGATATATAGGCTGGACATAAAATTTTATATTAATATGAAACACTGTTATCATTATGTACCACAGCTTGCACTTCCAAAACATCTAATAGCTCTCTATCACTGTGCTATATCATAACTGCTGCTTTTCAAAGACTTCCCAAATCTGGCTCTAACCCAACTATATACCCATAAGTTTTATGACTCTGTGTAATGTAACCCATCATATCAGGTTGTCCAACCCAGGCTTACTCCTTTTCCATTACTTTTTATTTATGCCATTCATTTTTAATATTTTTTTCATTTTACATACCAACCACAGTTCCCCCTTCCTCCCCTTTTCCTGCTCTCCCCAACCCCATCCACTCCTCATAGGGGGTAAGGCCTCCCTTGGGGAGTCAACAAAGTCTGTATGTATCATATGGATGTCCTCCCTCCTTCAAAGCATAATTCAAATTTGACTGCCTTTATAAAGCTGTTACCAACCAAATGTCTCCTAAAACAGGCAGTTTTGCTCTGTGTCTCAAGATTAGCATTTAAATAAAGCTTAGAAAATTTTGTTTCCAGAAAAGGCAAAGAAAGTAGCAGATTTTTTCTTCATGTTACCGCCCAAAACACCTTAAAAACATGACAAACAATATAAAAAGTACAGCTTTTTAAGACCAAAAGAACAGCATTGGTGAAAGACAAGAAAAAGAATTAGATGAACCCATAATTGTCACAACACACTGTGTAGAAAGTGTTACAACGTGAGAACCCAAGCAAAATTCAGTTTGAAAAGACCAAGACAATTAAGTTTATAGGACAAAATATAAGGGGAGATATACTTAGAGAGATGCCTTCTCACACCACTCCTTCCCCAACCCCCACCAGCCAGCCATCAAGGGCAAGGCAAGAACTTGGGTATCATGCCTTTTGTAAGTAGTCATCTAGCATAGAATGCATGATAGCCCATGAGGTAAGTGCTCACTTTTTCTCTAAATCTGTATCAAGGCATGGGTGTAGCTGTGGTATGTATATAGCACAGCAGGGAATGAAGCCTCAGCTTTTAGAGAGAGAGAGAGAGAGAGAGAGAGAGAGAGATCCCTGGTAAGTGGAAAGTATTGATCTAACATGAAGTATAGCCAAGAAATATCACAAAGAATCATACTGTAAAACACTGTTCAAGAATTAAAAAGGGGACAAACTATTAACATACATGACAGAGTGAATGGATCTAAAAGACTAGACTATGAGAAGCTAATCTCGGTATCTTATAGGTTATATTATAGTTTGGAGGGTTGTTTTGTTTTTAACAACAGAAACAAAGTGACAGGAAAATTGATTGTAGTTCCCAAGATTTAGGAAAAGGGACTACCAAGAGGTAATAAGACATAAGTTGGAGTCATGTAATCATTCCATTTCATAATTTTGATGATTAAATGACATATTTGCAATGCACAGTCAAGTAAAAATCACTCTAACTGTATATTCCAATTTGTAAAATAAGAAGATGGTAAAATATACTGAGTTGACAGTAACTAAAACACAGCTGACATAAATAGAGTATCAGACAAAACATATTTAAGAACAAAGACTATTAGCAGGGATAATGTGAGTCATTTTGTGACATGGGCATCAATTAAACAAGAGAATATAAAATCATTAATTTTTTCTATGTTTAAGAGCAGAATTGCAAAACACATGAAGCCAAAACTTGAAGAGTTTTGTGACTAGAAATCTCCATGTTGGGGTACAGTGTCAAGTACTGACTCCAGAATTTTGTGCATGCTACCTACAGCATTGTTTTTGGTTTGTTGTTGTTGTTTTTTTTCTTTACTGTCTTTTTTATGTGAAAGTATGTCATGTAGCCTAGGCTTCCAAGTAGTTATGTGGGTGAAGTTGACCTTGAACTCATAACTCTCCTGCCTCTATTTCCTGTGTGATATTATCACAGATATGTAGTACCTTATCTAGTCCCAGGTATTACCTTAACACTCAAACCAGACAAATATAACTGAAGAACTACAACAGTAAAATCCATCAAGAGGTGTCCATCATGGCAGTACATGACTGTACCTAGGAAGTTGAGGCCAGAAAATTGGGAGTTTGAGGTCAGCTTGAGCTACATAGAGAGACAATGATTCACAAAGAAAGAATAAAAACAAATCCATCAAGAGCATAGATATACAATTAAGTCTTAACATGTCAAATTTAACAATACAAAAAGCAGTAGTATAGTATGGTCAAAAGGGAGGGCAATCTCTCTAAGTAAAAGTAGCCTTTAGGAAAGCCATTCAAACTGCAGTGAGGCTAAGGTTGTTGATTTAAAAAAAGTCGCCGAATTCATAGACTAAAAGCTTTCCCTTAAACTCAAGAAGAAAACAATATGTACATGCTAATAACTTCTACTCAACACTTGTCTCCAGATATTTCCAGTGCAATAAGTCACGGGAAGAAATAAAAAACTGGAAGCACCCACATGACAGCTCACAACTTTCTGTAACTCCAGTTCCAGGGGCTCTGACACCTTCTTCTCGCCTCCTCAGGCACCTGGTATGTACACAATACACATACATACATACATACATACATACATACATATATATACATACATACATGCAGGTAAAACATGTATATACATAAAATAAACCTAAAAATTAAAGAAAATATTCAATTAAGAGGGTTAAGAAACCCTGTCTCAAAAAAAAAAAAAGAGGGTTGGATACTTGAAGATATATATCAATTAGAAAATATAAGAATGGTTCATTGTACCCTACCATGGAGGATCTAAGAAGTACTTCCCCAGCAAAGATATATAATAAGTTCTTTCTATTCTGGCTGCCATGAAGGAACAGAAAATAAATGAAATGTATGACTTTGATAGAATCTTAGCAATCTAAATTACTTGAGCTATTTTATAACATGTAACTTTTAGTTATTATGTTTATGTTAGCATTTTTTGAGACAGGGTTTCTCTATGCAACCTACAACTCTGGCTGTCCCAGAGCTTGCTCTGTAGACCAGGCTGGCCTCAAACTCACAGAGATCCACCTGCCTCTGTCTCCTGAGAGCTGGGATTAAAGGCATTCACTGACATGTTTGGCTCAACAATACATTTTTAAAAATGTTTCTCTTGTAAAGTTTTGAAATGAGGTAAAGGTCACCAACATGTCATGACCAAGAACCCAAACATCAACTTTAAAATTAACATTCCATGAAGCTAAACCAGTAGAAAGCATGACACATTAATTTGCCTCAGCTTTTTAAACAACCCACTTTTAAACATTCTTTAGCTAGGTAATAACTGAAGGTTATAAAATTATATCTTACAGTGACTGTAGCACTAAAATTAGGCAGAGAAAATAAATAGCTAAAATAGAGAAAACATGGAAATATCAGAGTGTTAGGCACTAGTCATGAGGATGGGAAAGTGTCAATTACCAGTCTCAATGGAAGAACAGAAAAGTATTTTTAAGTGTCCGTGGGCTTAAGTATTACTAATATCCAAGAAATGGTTTATATTCAATGACAGAAGTATTCAACAACTAGCATGGATAGCTCCCATCTGGAGCCTTGTAGCCTAGCTATGGTCTCTTTTTCCTAACAATGGGGCTACCAATGAAATGACAATTCATATTTTGACTCCTTGCTTTTGTTTTATTTACTTTTTTGACAGATACAGAGAAGAACAGACAAAGAGGGAAATAATCTGTGTAATACTACTTTTTCTATCAAGAATAAAACCTACTATATTATTCATGTAAATTGTTAGCTTCTATTGATATATTTTTATAATTATGGCTAATAGGCAGTTCATATTTATAGAGCTTATATTTTAGAAGGTAAAACAGTTTAGAACAGAATTAGAATATAAATGCACATACAGAGTCAGAAAACCTGGGTCAAGTCCTAGTATGTGTCATCTAAATGGTTATATGAATTTTGGCAGTCCTCCTAACTTCTGTGATAGTCAGTCTCTACATATAAGGTGGATATAACAATTCTTGCCATCTCTGTTTTATTACATATTTTCAAGTATCAATGAAGCAAGATTATAAGTAAATGCATCATATATTGCCATCTAAAGTCATTCATTCCATAAATAATACCCATAAGAACAGCAAAAGCCATTGAGTGGTTTCTCTATGCCAAGTATTAGCCTAAGCTCTTTACACGCATTGCATCTTTTAATGATACTGACAATATTAAAAAAATTAAAGCTGGATATTTATGAACAATACTCACATACCACAGCACTAGATAAAAGGCATATAGAAAGAACATGTTAGATTCCAGGTCTGGAGAATCTTTCTAAGAGATGATGTTCATTAAGGAATGAATTATGTGGATATAGTAGAAGCCAGTAACTGCTTTAGTCACAAAATATCTTATATGGGAGAAATAGATCAATGGTTGTTAAGCTGCAGTTATATAGGAATGAATAAAGAGTTCTAGTGTGCTACTGCCTAAAAGGGTGCCTGTAGATAACAAGCACGTTTCACAAAGTTTGAAAAGCTAGAAGAAAGGACTTTTAAACTTCTTACCATAAAGAAATAGTAAATATTTGAGGAGACAAATATATTTAACCTTATTTAAACATCATACAACTTACCATGTACCCAAACATCATGCCACTCATTAATATGTGTACTTTTGTGTTTTATGTGTCAGGTAAACATAAATTAAAAAAAAATACCCACTTCCTAAATAGGGAAAAAAGCATGTTACCAAAAGGTACCAATTTAGATGAGTCATTATGAACAAATAGGAGACAGATAAAGAAAAGAAAGGGCATTCTAGGAGAGGAAAGAGGCCTAAGGACAATGACATGTGAAAGAACATGAGGACAGTGAAAATTTCAAAGCCATGTAAGCATTTTCTTTGACCCTCTTTTCTATTAACTCTGCTAAGCTAATGCCAAGGAAAGGGGTATGTGATTCAATGGATGAAGGATTAGAAATTAACATAGCCAAACAATGAAGGAACATAAATCTGAAGATGTTTTGAGAAATGCCAGCAAACTATTTATGAGATAAGGATTTGTATCTACATTATATATATATATATATATATATATATATATATATATATAACATATACATATAAGAGAACATTTATTATTGAATTATGGAAAGATAAATCTCCCAATTAAAAACTGGGCCAATATTCTAAATAGACATTTCACCTAAGGTGGCATACAAATGACCATAAGCACAAATGAAAAGCTGCTCAATATAATTAGCAATTGGGAAAATGCAAATCAAAACCATAATAGTATTTCACACCTACTTGGATGGCCATATTTTTAAAAAAACCACACAATTGTCAAGGAGCATGTACTACATGCTTTCTTTCAGTGTACTACATGTCAAAGAGCATGTGCTACATTTATTCTTTACTATAAAGAAACCAGAGCCGTCTACAATTCAGTATAACTATAAAATAGTGCAGCCATTGTAGTGGGTAGCCATTCCAGCTTTGATCTGGAAGTTCCAACCCCCATTGAGACTTCGGCAATGTCACGCCTACAAGGCGGGGCCAAGGGAGGCGCCTGGGGACCCGAGAGCTGGATCGGCGGGCGCTGGCTCTGTTGCGGGACCCTGGACTGGAGAGGTGGACCAAGCAGAGCTCCAGAGAACACCGCTGGACTGTGATACACCTTCCCCAGACTCCACGACCTACCTATTCCTTAATTTGTAAGTTACGCCATTAAATAAATCTCCTTTTAACTACGTGGAGTGGCCTTAATAATTTCACCAATATCTGGCGCCCAACGTGGGGCAAGTTCCAAAGGCCTGGGTGGCTCCCGCCGTCAGCCTCCTCCCCGGCTGGCGGGTACCTAAACCCGCCTGCAGAGTTCCATAGAACCAGGGAAAGCCTACATGGTTCCATTCCCGAAAAAGGGAGCAGCTAGTCCGGTCTCAGCTCCCTAGCTTAGCCCCCAGACCAGCGAAAAACCGCTGTGAGTGAGGCGATCCCCCTCCTCCCCGAGTGCGGGCCCCAAAGTGGGACACAAGGAAAGCGACCACTGTACTCTGCCAAGACAGGGTAAGATGGTCTTTCAGAATTCCTGCTTCTGAAAATGGTCTGTCAGATACTTTAGGCCTGTAGCCAATTTGAATGCACCAACAATGCTGAGAAACATTAGGTGACTGTCCAGGCTGCCAGCTGTCTCCGTCTACTCTCGCAAGATTCCCGAAAGTTGCTTGCATCCATCTACCATTTCTCAGGTACCATTATATTCCTTCTCAGGTCTTTGATGGGATTGAAGACTAGCAGTTATAGTTACAACTTAGTAGATAGAATATATTAAGTATTAGATTCAGGTTCTTTAAGATAGGACACCTTTTGGAATGATCTTTGTAACATGCCATTTACCTATGCTCTACACTTCTCTGGATTTTAGTATGTGTTTCTTGCTTGATATTGTTTGCATTGGTTGTAGTTCCATCTTATCTAGGTCATTATCCCTCATTATTCCTGGACAATATTTGATAACCATTCCTTTGTATATAGTCTTGTATTAGGTCAGAACTTTCTTATTTAGACAAAAAGGGGGAGATGTAGTGGGTAGCCATTCCAGCTTTGATCTGGAAGTTCCAACCCCCATTGAGACTTCGGCAATGTCACGCCTACAAGGCGGGGCCAAGGAAGGCGCCTGGGGACCCGAGAGCTGGATCGGCGGGCGCTGGCTCTGTTGCGGGACCCTGGACTGGAGAGGTGGACCGAGCAGAGCTCCAGAGAACACCGCTGGACTGTGATACACCTTCCCCAGACTCCGCGACCTACCTATTCCTTAATTTGTAAGTTACGCCATTAAATAAATCTCCTTTTAACTACGTGGAGTGGCCTTAATAATTTCACCAATAAGCCATATTGGCAAACACTCCGGCAGTTCTTCAAAAGATTAAACACACAATTACCACAGGACCAAGCAACTCCATTCCTAGACTCATATAAAAAAGAAATGAAAATATTTGTAAATATATAATCATCACAGCATTGTGCATAAGCTAAAAGCTGGACGTCACCAGGTACCCATCAATGAACAAATGGGTGAACGGTATGTAGTGCATCCATGCAATGGGAATATTGTTTGGTCATAGAAAGAAAGGAGTATGGTACATGCTATAACATGGATGAGCCTTGGAAACTTTTTAGTAAGTAACAGCAACTAGTCATAAAGACCATGTATTTGATAACTTCATGTATACGAAATACTTAGAATACACAGAGGTATGGAGCTAGAGAGATTAATAAGGATAAGGAAGGGGCTGGCAGCAGATGTAGAGTGCCTGCTAGCAGATACAGGTTTTCTTAATTTGAGATGATACTATTTCAGAAATAGACTATTGTGATAGTTGCAAAATCTTGTGAACAGTCTAAAGCCCACTGACTTATACACTTTAACTAGGTGAATTATATGGTATATGAATTGCATCATAATAAAGCCCTTATTTAAAAATTAATGCATCTGAGAGCATATGATACTGAGAATTATCATCAAAGGACTGCATAGTAAAAGAAAGACACTGTCAATCTGGGATAATAAGGAGAAGTCAAAGAACTGAAGCCTTTATGAGAAGCAAGCACAGATACAGTAGCAGTCAAGGAATGGGGGCAATGAAATTATCCTTGACTTTCAACAATCAGTCCTTAAGCTAACTCTGGGTAATCTTCTTACTTTGTACATGTAATTTGTACTGCTAACTCCATCATGGATTCTTCTGGGATTTGTTTAAGGTTCTAGGAATGCAAGCTGATTATGTATCAAATGTCTTTCTAGGCACGTTGACAGCCTAATTTGTTGCAGCCTATTTAATAAAGATGACTAATCTTCTAGAGTCACTCAGGCCAACCAGATGGAGACCTTATTTGGTGTACCCATCACTTCTGATCAGCTACATTTCCCCCTGCAATATTCTCTGTTTAGCTTGGGTGGAAGGAAAAGAAACATTTATCATAGACCTTACTTTTCCATAAACTGTGACATTTAATCTTCGTATCTTTCACCCAGATTACAAATAAGGAAACTGGTCCAGAGAGGATAAATGACTTTCTCAAAGTCAGATCACTAGCCAGTAGTACTATAATTAGAATTCTAGTTTGGGCTGAGCTAGACGAATCAAATTATTCTCATTACAGTTAGGAAATGGGTAATCACTCAGGGTGAGACTTCCTAAAACAGTTGCTCCCCATGGATCTTTCCCCTTGACAGTACTGGAGTTTGCGTTGCTGCTAATTTTAACACAATGATAACATTTATATATTAAACACTTCTCTGGCTTATTCCCTGGACAACCACACATCCAAAATTATATAGAAAACGGTTCCCTGTTAGTGCTTGGTCTTCAAATCTGTTTGTGGGAAGGTACGTTTTAAAAATATTATTTTTATTAATTCTTTGAGAATTTCATGCAATGTATTTTGATCACACTCAACCCCTCTCCAAACTATTCCCAGATCTATCCCCACCTCTCTACCCACATGGCTTCGCTTTTTCTTTTTTCTTCTTTTTTTTCCTCTTAACTCACCAACTTTAATTTGTATTTGCATTTCCCAGGTGTGAGGCCTACCCTAGAGTGTGGCTCACTTGCCCAGGGGGGTCACACTCTTAAAGAAAACAACTCACTCTCTTCCAGCAGCTATCAAATGCTAATAGCTCCCCAGCTAGGGTGAGACTGTGTGCCAACTCCCCACCCCTACACTGGGATATTGTCTGTCTTGCGTGTGCACCTGTCTTGAGCACACTGTCACAACTGCTGCACATTCATATGTGCATTTGTCCTATTGTGTCTGGAAAACTGTATTTACAGAGTCATCCATCCCCTCTGCCTCTGGCTTTTACACTCTTTCTGCTCACTTCTTTCTGGACGATCCTTGAAACTCTGGGGGAGGGATGTGACATAGATTTCTAATTTAGAGCTGAATATTCTTCAGTCTCTTTTTAGCTGCACATTGTCGAGTTGTTGGTCCCTATGCTAATCACCAACATTACACAAAGTAGCTTTTCTGCTAAGGGTTGAGAGATGTACTAATAGGCCATTAGGAGTTTTTTAAATACTAAGTCAATTTAGGAGTATAGTAGTAGTCTATTCTCCCCTAGAGACTAAGACCAGTAGAGACACAGGTTATTGGCCCCAATAACAGTGTCAGGTATGGGTTCCATCTCTTGGAGTGGGTCTTATATCCAAGAAAATATTCATGCGCCTAACATTCGTGCCATTCTCATACAGTATCATGCCAGGAAAGTCATTACTGTAGCTCACGGGGTTCACAGCTGGGTAACAATGATGATTATGATTCTCCTTCAGTAGCTTGCACAGCGTCTTTTAGCACTATGAAAACTAGCCAGTAAGAGTGAAGCTTCCAGGTCTGTACTCACTTTAATTTTTCATGTTTTATGACTCAAGTATGTGGTGTCTTCACCAACAGGGTCTTGCCATCAAGTTCTGGAGAGTAACCAAGAGCAAAGGCACTATCCTGAAATGTTTAGGGGCCTTTGGGACATCACTGTCAAAACTCAAAGAGGTAACCAGGACCTGATACTGGTGGTTTTTATTTGCTAGTATGTGGTATCTAGTTGGGGTACTGTCCTCCAGTGATAGGATAACTTCCCTTAAACTCTTTGATTGTATGTATTAGGTATATATTTTAGGATGCTTGTACAGTAGTAGGTTTCCATATGGCTTTTTCAAAGGCCTTCAGGATTAGTTTTCCC
Source organism: Peromyscus californicus insignis (assembly GCF_007827085.1). NCBI lineage: Eukaryota > Metazoa > Chordata > Mammalia > Rodentia > Cricetidae > Peromyscus > Peromyscus californicus. The sequence goes on from NW_026294391.1 coordinate 99,265,560, forward strand.
TCCCCAGATTCCCTCCTCTACCTTGGCCTCCCATCCACCACCCCATTTAATCCTTGTTCCATTATTCCTCTTTACCCCTTTATATCGCTGCATTCTATCGGCCTTCCCTAGAGTGATCCCTTCCTTTCCTATGGCCCCTACTAGTTATCTAACTTCTGTGGGTATTGCAAATTAAACACCTATCTAAAGATTTATAGCTAACATCTACATATGGAAGGAAAATGTGATGTTTGCCTATCTAGGCCTGGGTTATATCACTCAGGATGACTATTTTCAGTTCTACCCATTTTCACTATTTATTTATTTATTCATTCATTTATTTATTAGTTTATTTGTTTTTTTTTTCAAGACAGGGTTTCTCTGTGTAACAGTCCTGGCTGTCCTGGAACTCACTCTGTAGACTGAGTGTAGGCTGGCCTTGAACTTAGAGATCCATTTGCCTCTGCCTCCTGAATGCTGGGATTAAAGGCATGTATCACAATCTCCAGCAATTTTATTTTTCTTAACAGTTAAGTAATATTCCATTCACATTTTTGTTGTGCATTCCATTTCCTGGCTATTATGAATAGAGCCTTAATTGAACATTGATGAGCAACCATTGCCATAGTAAGATTTAGAGTTTTTTGAATACCCAAGAGTGGAATAGCTGGATTGTGCGGTAGATTGATTTTCAGCTTTTTTTTTTAGGGGAGAGCGCGAACGCAGTCCCCCACTACCACAAATTATGCAGTCGAGTTTCCCACATTTGGGGAAATCGCAGGGGTCAGCACATCCGGAGTGCAATGGATAAGCCTCGCCCTGGGAAAACCACCTTCGTGATCATGGTATCTCCCCTGCCAGGTAAGTGTGATTTTCAGCTTTTTGAGAAAACTCTACGCTGATTTACACAGTGGCTGTACTAGTCTGTAATCCCACCAGTGGTGAATAAATGTTCCTCACCAGCATCTGCTGCCATTTGTTTTCTTGATTTGGGCCATTCTGACTAGGTCAAGATGAAATCTCAAAGTAGTTTTAGTTTGCATTTCCCTATGGCTAAGGATTTGAACATTTTTTTGAATGCTCCTTGGACATTTGTATTGATCTTTTGAGAATCCTGTTTAGGGGGCTGAGACAGAACTGATTGCCTCAGTTCAAAGTTAGCTTAGACTATAAAGTAAACTTCAGGCTATCTTGGGCTACAGAACAAGATCTCGTCTTAAAACAAACAAAAAAGTAGGATACATCTGTGCACTGAGTACAAAAAGTATGTGATTAAATGACAAAAAGATAACAGGGAAAACATTCAGGCTATTTTAAATGTTCCCTCACTGTAACAATGATTTATAATTCATCTTCTCTATCATCTCATTTACTCATTCATGGAGAAAATAATCCATGGTTGTTGGTGGGAGAAGATTCTTGCCTCTGGTTTTTTTCCCAGTATTTTAAAGCTGTTCTCTAGTACAAGGACATTAAAGTAGCATATTACTTCCTCTTATGTTCTTGATATCTACTTAAGCCCTTATTATTTCCTCACATGGGCTGGAAAAGTCAACATTGATACTATGTATACAGTGTCAACATGCCAAAAGACTGAACTGTCTTTCTCTCTGGCCCTCATATTTCTGCTGAGGATACCCAAAGGACAACAAACTTTAGAACCCATCTTTCAGGATTTATGGATCAAGAGTCACATTTTAGAGATAAGGAAAACGAAGCCCAGAGACATTACACTAAACAGATTATACAATAATTATAAGCATCATCTTTCATTATAATATATACTACTTTAAGTAGTTGTTTTTGATCATAAAATTAATCTAGGATGATTTCATTTTAAGATACATTTAGAAATGTGTATATATATATATGCATATATATGTGTGTGTATATATATACATATATATAATGTTACTTAGCAAAAAAGACTGTCAGATTTTAACTTCATCTAGAAGGCACTTATGGCCATCAATGACTCTACTGTTCTCTAATTCATCAATGACCACAGAAGTCAGTAAGGTCACTTGGAATGTCAACGTCCATGCAAAATAGTCCCAGATCCCTGGCGCTTTGTGTTCCTTAGATTTCTGTCCCCTCCTTTCATGTTAGTTATTAATTCTTACATCTATCAATGGGACTATATGCAGTAGCCTCCATCCCTACTCCCACACCTACTATGTCCAATGAGAACTGAGACATCAAATAAATGTGATATTTAAGACTATGACAAAGACAACTGCATAACAGAAGACGAACTAGAATATTTAGAATGGGAAACTTGTGATTTTTTTTCCTTTGGCTGTTAAATAACAGAGATTAGAGTCAATGGTGGCAAACAGGATATTCTTTAGGGAGAAAGGAAAAGAAATAGGAGGAAATGATGTAAAAACAGTGTGTGTGTGTGTGTGTATATATATGTATATATATATATGAAATTAAAAATAAATTTAAAAAATAAAGTGACATGCTATCAAGATACTCTACACAAATAAAAACAATCAACTGTGGGGATGATTTTAAACTCAAGAACACATGCATTTTTTGACTAATATTTCTACACTGGTGGGGTTTTGTTTTTCTAAGTAATAGATTCTATTTCTAAGTAATAGATTCTATTTCTGAGAAATTTTATGTTAACAATAGCTGAGCTGAAAACAAATTTTCCAGGCACCTTTCCTTCCCACCCCCACACATTAACAGCCTCCCCACTTATTGATATCCTGCACTTCAAAACAACAACTAGAAGGTTTTGTAACTGTACAAATCCTCCCAAAGAGACAGTAGAAATTACCTGTAACACCACAGAACTGTGGGTATTGCTGGTAAAGATCCGTGTGTTTCCTGCCTTGCAAGACTGCAAATGGGAAGAGAGCCCCATTTCACTGCTTGCAAGGCACAGTTTCATGTGCTGGTCGTCCTCGTCCACAAGAGATCTGAAAGATTTATTAAATGAAAAGGTAAGGAAAATGAAAATGTGCATAATTCACAATAATGATTGCTGACAATCATCTATCTATGGAATACACTGAGGTTCATTTTACTGCATTCTAACTTCATACCCAGTCCACAGCATAGAAGAAATGCACATGTTTAAAATGCTTTCCAAGAATAGAAAATTTAGAAAAGAACTGAGAAATCAACTAAAAGATATTTTTAAGCTACAGTCTCAAGAAACTTTTAGGGTGACAATATTTGCTTTGTATATTTATTTTACTATTCAAATAGCAATGTCATCAAATTGTGTCTTTCATAGTTATGCTTAATTTCAAGTATCTAATTTTAGAAAGAAAAAACTAGTAACTGATGTATTTAATCACTGCTCTCTATCAAGTACTTGCCAAGAACTTCACAGGTGAGCTCTTTTACTTTAAGACAACCAAATGCAAAAGGTCATATTATTAGCTCCCTTTTCCTTTCTTTTTATATTTTATATATTGTGTATGAATGTCTGCCTGCATGCAGGTCTGTATATCACAAGTGTGTCTGGTGCCTGTAGAGGTCAAAAGAAGGAGTCAGATCCCCCACAACAGGAGTTACAGATGGTTGTGAGCCACCATGTGGGTGCTGGGAACTAAATTTTGGTCCTCTGCAAAAGCAACAAATGCTCTTAACCACTGAACTATCTTTCCAGTCCCTATCTTTTTTTTTGTTAAGGAAAGCAAAGTTATAAATAACTTATCCAGGTTAGTCAAGTAATAGAATCAAGATTTAAATTTAAATATGGCTTTATTTCAATTCTCATACACCCCTATTAATAAAAGTAAAAAATAATTGCAATATATTAATGCAGTACTTCATTTTGCTGTTATTAGTAATCACTCTAGTCAACTCTAACCAAATAAAATTTTACACATGAAAGAAAAATTTTAGCTTTTTTTCCCTCAGTTTTGGATTGTTTACAGAAACAACTATATTCTACTAGCATTTCCCCTTTTCAAAGAAATGAATAACATAAGTAAATGAAAGACATTCCTAAGTATATATTAAAATAATAACTTTTTCCCCAAAGGCTGTAAGAAAAGAATGCAGAATGTGGAGTCACCAAGACACTTAATTACCAGAGATGATAATGAAACCTTTGATAGTTACAGGGCTTTCCTTAGGTTATACTAAAAATTGACCACCCTAGAATGATCTGTCATTATTTCTTACAAGAAGCCTTTTATACCCCTAACTCTATAAAGCTAAAATGGATTCTGGATCATGTGCCTAAGAACAAGAAGTCCTTGGCTCTGAATTGGTTTGGTTTGTGCATTCATGATGGATACTGCTAAGTGGATATTAGGAAAAGAAAGAATATCAATTTAAATTTTTCTACTTAGCTATAATTTCCTGAAATTTAAATTATTTGATTTCCTATCTGGACTATCCAATATCAAAGATTTCGTCCTTTTCCTCTAATATCTATAATCTGAGCTGCTCAGTTTTAATAAGAGTTTTAAGACTATAGCTACTTTATACACAAAGATGTTGCTTTTTGAATACTGACACCAATCAAGTGCTTTTAAATCCTGCAATAATTAGCAGAAATTCTTGCCTTAAGGGTGACATCAATTCTTCTTAACAATATTAGAGCCATAGTACAATGAAAAATGAATTAATAAAATATAAACCATGTTTTATTCATCTCTCATAGATATTTAATAGAGAATAATTCAAATTAGATTTTGACAAGCATAAAAGAAAATGAACATAGCCTTCCATTAAGGTTTCAGAAATAGCTTTAAAAGGAATGATATACGATATATATAATTTACATAGCATGCAAAATATTCATATACATGTTTGTAGACAGGCACTGGAATTTATAGCATCAATTGGAAAAGTCAGAAATAGATAGACGGTGTGGCACGTCTCTACCCAGAATATATCTATCCATCTAAAATTATTTTAATAGCAAATTCAAGCAGACTGTGCTATTAATTTCTATATTCCCGACACACAGCCTGGTATGAGAGGCTTAATTTATGTCCTGTGACTGAATCTGGAATCTCATTTCTGTGAATCATTCCAAAGACATTTCTTTATCATGCAGTGCTTAAACGGCCATCAATTATCATTTTTACAACAAGGACAGGAGGAAAGCTGCAGCTGCTCTGTCCTCATGACATATCCTAGAAGTTGCTTCTTTGAATAAACTACAGATAACAACTTGTTTACTTGTCATTTGTCCCTTGCTCTCAAATTTGAGAAGGTTTACATGAAAATGCAACCCTTTCTTGGCAATAGGAGATAGCTGGCTTTCTAATAATTACTTCAAAAGCTGGAAAAGCCTTCATACTTGACTTCTGGAATACTGAGGAGACTGATTCTTTAACATTCAAAACACTCCCTATTATTTCTGCACCAGTAACAACAGTACATGTCATGTCAACCTTCTTAAGAAACTCAATATGCCCTTCTATCTTCTTTTTATTAAATTTATTGACTACAAGGGAAGATCATTGTTCTTCAACACTGTAGGGAAGTAATAGCTTTCTCTTTCTGCAAAGCCCAGGCTACAATTATATCATGTTATGTTAAGGGATTATTTATCAAACAGATTCCAGACCAAAATTTAAAGAAAAATTATTTTTCAAGTCATATAGTTAAAACAATATGCATGCCAGTGGTTCTCAAAGGGCAGAGGAAAGGAAGGAATTTTGCTTCCAATCCCTGCCCCTCACCACACACACATCCCTTGACAATGTCTGTGGACATTTTTCATTGTACCAACTGAGAGAGGGGGAGGCAATTACTGTCATCTCTTGGGATGCTGCTAGACATACTACAGTACACAGGTCAATTCTGTATGTCAAAGATGTTCTCAGGGAAAAAATGTCAATGGTGCTAAGGTTGAGAAACCCTGGTATAGAGGGAATGACTTCCACATGGAGTGTTTATCAAGTAATTTCATGTTTTAAATATTTCCCAATCCTTGGCTTGACTCCACGAAGTAATGTTAGCAGTACAAAAACACAGTGGGAATTATTAATTACACTAAATCTTCTAAATCCATCTTAATAGAATACCTCAGCTCTCCTCATTCCTAACATTTGGAAAACTTGAGTATTTACAACAGATCAGTAGATAATAGCTCTGATGTTTATAAGATAATTATGTAGAAAATATTTTTATATTTTATATAAGAATAACAATTTCTTAATTCTGCTTAAAACAACTGTTGACTTTATTTAATTTTACATAACAAGTTAGAATCTTGTAAATCTTGAGCAAATCCTGCCATTTTATAAATACTAAGAGGTTGCTTAGAGGAGACAATGTCTAAAACTTGAATCTTTCTGCAATAACATGAGAATCTAGATATGGCTGCCAAACTAAGCCTGCACACTGAACACATTTTATTTTCAAATCAACATTGAACCACCCAACAGAAAACTAATCTTTCACAAAATGTGTTTGTTAAAGAAAATAATCGCTGTTTTGTTGCTGTAGTTGAAGAGCTGTGGTTTAGAGATGAGGCACTCTCTACGTCATTACTAAAATCCCTGCAAACATAAAAAAGTTAAACATTTAGCAGTGCATTTACTTACACTGTTGTTTGAAGGAAGAAAAAATCTAAGCAATTTGTTATTTTGTTAAGAAAGCAATGCCAACATTGTAATCTTGTCTCAAACTTTCCATATTTTACAAGAACCTCAAGGAAAACATATATAAATAAATACAAGTGGACAAATTCATATAGACAAATGTACAAATAGTTAACAGATAAAAAATGTTCAATTTCTTCAGTATACCAGAACATGCAAATCAATGCACAGCATCTATCTTTTAAACCTATAAATTATCAAAGAGTAGAGCATAAGACACACTCAAAATCACTAGTGCAGACATGCATGAAGTCCCTAGGGTCTATGTGGAGCTGTTCATCCAAATGGATATTTGACAAAAGGCCTCAAAATTACTAGACCAGTCCTTTTTTTCTTTCTTTTTTGATAATGAAGGATTGTGCATTATATCTATATCCTAGGAGACTGCCACCAAAAGAGTGCTCTGTAACTCTTGTTAAAATGTTTCCTATACAGAACAGTGATGAGTAAGTTCATTTGCTCAAGGTTCTATGAATAACAGAATATTCTTACAAATTACCATGCCAATCACATTTGTTGGTATGCTCCATGGGAGGGCACCTCTAATTTGCATTGAGTCCAAACTCAGAAACTCCCTCTGAAAAGTCCTCAATCTCTATATCCAAAAGACTACTGAAACCAATACTATTGTGTTGGAAATTGAGGTATCATCTTGGTAAGTTATAAAATGCACATTTCATTTTCTTGGCTTCTAGCACCACAAACACAAATCCATTTTAAATGCAAATGCCAAGGAAGGTGACATTTCACTGTCACATCAAGGAAAAGAGAATAGTTTAGTGCTTTTTGAAATTATTATCATGAGAATACATTAAATCCAGATGACTTCTCTTGGTATAGAAGTTATGTATGCCAACTTATACACTGGTGGCTTAACTTTTAGCTTACAAATAAAGAACCGCACACTGACATTGTGAGGAAATAGTCTGCCTTGTACATTCCTGAAGTGCTTGGGATTTGTCAGAAAAAAAACATGAATCAGGAAAAAATGTAAAGTATATGAACAACAGCTTTATTGTTTCTCTCTATTTGGTTACTGGTTAGTTTCATGGTGCAACTTTTGGCTTGCCATCATTTCCTTAGACATATTAAATCTAACATGCATTGTAATAACACAGTTTCACTACAACAAACCACTTGTGTCTCTTGAGTTAGTCCTAAAGTATAACACAAATATCTTAAGTTCCCAGATCGATAATGTTATCATAACCAAAAGTTACTGCCAGTGGGTGAGCATGTAAGACAACAAACAAGACAGCCATAAGTGCTTTAACAGTGCCACAAAGCAGACTAGTTCATCAAGTCAACAACTCAGCCTTTCCACACCCCAGCCCTCGGGAAAAGAAAAGACAGATTTCAAACTCACAGTTTCAAAAGAAAATCAAGAAAGGGGTTTTCTTCAAAGAAGTACTCTCCTTCCATTTGTTTGTCTGCTCTGAAGTAGAGAAGTGTCTGCTAGCAGCAGCATTTGCTAAATGAAACATTTCTTGTGATAAAGTTGCATGGCAGGTGGAGGAGAAATTCTGCCACCTGTTCTCATGCTCATTTGAATTGGAGTGCTAAATCTGTCAAGGTATTTCCTTCCACCCTTGAGAAGTGAATCAAAAACTTAAGATGATAGGATCCATTTCCCACTAGTTTTCAGATAGATTCAAAGTATGAATTGAATGTTAAATATATTAATGGATTTTTTCTCCTTTACCCATCCCAATCAAAAACTGAATGATAAATCACACAAATTTCAATATTCATACTCATTCATTTTATCTTTTTCCATCATAAAAACTAGGGAAATACAAAATTAAAATCAGGAACAAAATGTCCAACTGCTGAAATTAGATAAATAAATCTGATACAGTTGTTTAAAAAGTGAAAAAAAAATCCATAGTATTTCAATAATTGAAATATCAGTCTACTAACTAAAGTGTCATTTACATGAGGAAATTAAAAATATCGTGGTAGCTTGTATGAATAAGGCATAAATTAATTGCTGGCTAAGAAATGTATGGACAACATATCTCCTTAATAAGATTAGGCTCAAAAGGAATCAAAAGAACAAAGCTTTAGTGAGTTATTTCTATTTTTATGATAAATGTTAGGTCTATTATTAATGATCAGAAATGGTTTTACTAAAAGAAATTTTTAGCATAGGCAACATTTTTATTTTTATCAATAGCTGCTATGTTTTCAATATTCTGTTTCTGCCATGATAATATAAACATCCAGAAAAAGAAAAATAATCAAGGTAATAAGAATATGTCAAAATGGCATTTCAAAGTTAAGAAACTATTGTGCATATTTCTCATATTCATACATCTATCACATTCAAAATAGAATTACATTACTAAGTAGCTGATGTCCATAATAACATAGGAATAAGATCATTTACTCAGCACCTGCTGTGTACTAGGCACTGTGCCAGGCACATTCTCATATGGTACTTAATCCTCATGACAATCCCACTTTCAAGACTGGGAACTGAAGCTTGGGGAGGTTAATGCTTCACATACATATCATAACTATGACTCCAAACCCATGTCTAAACCTAGAGTCAACATTGTTTCCATTACATGAGGGCTAAAAGTTAAAAATAGAGAGACCGTACAATGATTCACATTTAAAAGCTTATTTTATAAATACAAGAAAGATATCATAAAAATACGTTCTGTTGCAGGAAAGTAATTTTCTGATTTAACTAATTGCATCCAAAATACCCTGCTTAGGAGAGGATGATGGTGAGAGAACAGTTAACAGGTACAAGGTCCAGATGGTTCAGTACAATGACTTCTAATGATCTATAATACAGGATAACTATGGTTGATGAGAATTAACTGAAGACTTAAAAATAGCTAGTAGTGAAGTTTTTAATATTCTCAAAATAAAGAAATAACAAATATCCAGGGTTATATACACCAATTTCATTGTTCTGATTATTGCACATATGTGTATATAGAGATATCACAGCGGATCTTATGAATATGTAAAATTACTAAAATGCCATTTATAAAATTGAAAATAAACCATTTTAGTGAAGCATGCTTGTAGTCTTAACTACTTGAGATGCTGAGATAGGAGGATCTCTTGAGCATAGGAATTTGAGAGTAGTCTGGACAACACAGAAAGACCTTGTTCCCCTCACACAAATAGGTAATAAATGGGGCTAGAGAGATAGCTTAGTATTTAAGGGCATTTTCTGCTCTTCCAGACAACCTGAGTATGATTCCCAGCACCCACAGGAGACAGTTCATAACTTTCTTATAACTCCAGCTCCAGGGAATCCAACACCCTTTTCTTGCCTCCAAGAGCACCTGCACAAACATGGGAAACACACATGCATACACACATGCACACAAATACACACACACACAAACTCAGGCACTAACTCATAAAAAATAAAATAAATCTTTTAAAAACTATTAAAATAAACATATTATAAAAATAAAGTATCTACTTTTATCACTCTAGTTTCATAAAAAACAGTATCAATGGTAAAAAAAATATGTGTCAATATGTGGGAAGGAGTAGTACTTCCTGGATCATAATTCAGATCAAGTTTAGGGAGATTTTGACATTACTGCATTTAAAAGAACAGATTTTGAATTCCACTGCTGACTATCATCATCACAAAAATAGCACTATGACACAGATGAGGGAATTGGCTAGACAAATGGGATGACAAATGATACTCCATTAGATAACTGTAATAGGATGAAAGTTAATTATCCAAACCCAAAAGCATTTGCACGGAATATTTCAATCCTGTCCTTGAACAACTCTAAAATTAATGATTTTGCTCTCAACCTACCATATTTTAATACTTTGTTCTGCTCTCTTCATTTAAAACACTGATACTAATTAAATTACATCAAGTTTCATATACCTTGACCAAAGTGTCTTCTATTTAAGAAGCTTGGTTTATATATTATTTTTATTCTTCATATTTTCTGTAATATTTTGGAGATAAAAAGATGAGCACATAGGTAGACAGTAGTTAAATAGATGGAAATATGGAAGAATGGGTGGGTGGATGGATTGTAGAGGATAGTGAACAGATAGAATTCACTATATATTCTGAAGTAAAAATAAAACACTAAGTGAAGAAACAAATTAGTGAGTGTTCATTCCATTCCTGACATACAGAAAACATCTCATCCAGAGAGCCCATTTTCTTTAGACAGCCACAAACATGAGAGATTGCACACATATATTTGAATGCTTAGGGAATGGCACTATTAGGAGGTGTGGCCTTGTTGGAGGAAGTGTGTCACTGGGAGGGGGATTTGAGGTTTCAAAGCTGAAGCCAGGTCTATCGGCTCACTGTCTCTTCCTGCTGCCTGTGGATCTGGATGTAGAACTCTCAGCTCCTTCTCCAGCACCATGTCTGCCTGCATGCTGCCATGTTCCCCACCATGATGATAACGGACTTAACCTCTCTCTGTAAGCCAGCCCCAATTAAATATATTCCTTTATAAGAACTGCCATGGCCACTGTGTCTCTTCATAGCAATAGAAACCCTAAGAGAGGGGTATGGGTATAAGAAGATGTCAGTATGTACAAGTCAGTTGGGAGAAACAGCAAGTACTCCAATTACCATCAGTTATAGAGAGAACACAGAAGTTATCCTCTAGTAACACACAAACGTTTTGGCAGAATGTTCTACCCTCCAGCCATTAATCAATCAGGCCTGACTATCAAGAAGACTCAGTATACCTGCAGCTTCAAGTTTAGCTTCTCTTCTTTCAATTCTCAATGAAGAAAGTGGAATGGACACTCCATCGCCTTCAAAATCAAGCCAACTGGCTTTGAAACTGTTTTCTTACAGAGCATTGGTCAACTCTAGGATCATTTTACCCCCATTATCTGTAGCTCACCAATTCTGAAATTTGACTATTATGTTACGACATATCTAAATAAAAGATCAATAATATGAACAAACCGGGTTTCACCTGCCTAGAATTCTAGTTTATTAAATATTCAAACACTCAAGTTATACAACTTCAATATTTATTTAGAAAGCAGACACCATAAACCACAATCAAATTAGCAACCACCAAGAGAGATCTATTGGGGAAAAGAAGAATCATCTAGTAGGATAAAAAGTGAAAAGCCTAACCTAATTTTCTGGATTGTCCAGTTATATTCAACTTATTTTTTATTATTTTATGTGTACAGATCTTTTGCATGCATGTTGTGAAGTAGTAATAAAACACCACCTTAATTTGAGATAATGAGACACAATCCTCTTTCACTCCTTTACATATAGAACATTAAACAGGGCTTTTATGCAAATTATAACATATGACTCTGAGTAGGTGAGAAGCACACAGAAAGAAATGAGTCATCAAGTAAGTGAGAACACTAATGGGGTGTTAAGTTTTCCCACTGGTTAGAAAACAGTACCTACTATCTTCACTATATCTTTATGAGCTACTCCTTAAAGTAACAGTTTCAAGTCTTTTCACATGTCTACAGTATTTTATATGGAAATGAATTTGACTACACAGTTCCCAATGATACTTTCTGGGAACCTAGTCAATCAGAACAAATTTCAGGAATCTCCAATACATTCTGTTATCATGCATCCAAATGAACCGTGGATAAAATATTTTGGTTTCTAAAAGGCAACTGCCATCATCAAAACACTTCTGTCATCCCCATTTTATATATTCATGATGACAAATTTCATATGCATTATGGTTTAGCATTTTTTGCAGATAACTGTTCTTATAGCTTAGAAAACTATCTCTTTGCTCAAAGGTATTTAGTTAAGCACAATTTGCTAAACAAAATCTCAACTCTATATTCTTGGCTTCAAGATATCTGGGTCTAGTCCTCCTTAACTGAGCATCCCAACTAATTCATGATAAAGATTCTTGATTAGAGAATAAATAAAATTTATATTATAAATTAACAGCTATTTTGCTTTAGAGTATATTGATTTTATCAGGTACTACCATGCCTTTTATCCACATTCAACCAAATAGTATGGAAAAGAATCTTAAATTTAATTATTCACTTAATTTACAATCCCCAGCATTCCCCATTGGTCTTATACATCACATGTTTGGGGATAGGGGCAGAGAAATAAAAGAAGGGGGTAGGAGATGGGTTAATCATGAAAGAGATATGAAGAAGCCTTGTGAAAACCCACTAGTTTTTTTCTGAAATATGTGTATGAGTGTTTTGCCTCCCTGTATATCTATATGCCATGAGCATGTACGATGGCTGTGAAGGCCAGATGATGGTATTGAGCCACCATGTGGGTGCTAGTAATTGAACCTGGGTCCTCAGGAATTGTAGCCAGTGCTTCTTAATCAGTGAGTCATCTCTCCAGACCATGAAAACCTGTTAGTTTTTAAAGATTATATATATTTAAAAACATTCATTCAGAAGTATCCTCCAGGAGGGGATAATGTTCCCACAGGCATAGGTGATTAAAAATCACATTGCCAAGAACAATTTACTACCCTTTGAGTTATTATTGGTCACGAAGACAACACAGGCTATTGCTACTGCTCTTTTTGCCTACCAGAACTACTGCTACTGAAGATATCACATACTTTGTTAAAAATCAACCTCAAACTAACCAGAAAACTTCTTTTCTGCTGGCTAGCTTTTATAGTGCCATAAAGTGCTTCCGAGATTGCTAGGGGGAGAAAAGACATCAGTGGTCTTACCTAATGTTGCAATGCCAACCTGCCAGGAAATATGTGTCCACTGGTGCAATAGCGGTATGACTATTATGGGATAACCAATTCCTCTCTTGATTGGATTTGCAAAGCATGTTCCACACAAGGGATTTCATGCCTGGTACTATAAACCTGATGAAAATTTCATAGGGAAAACATAGATCCTAGAGGGGAACCTATTGTTGTTGTTTTAAATGGTAATGTTGTCAAACTATTTTGAAAATATTTTATTTATGTTTAGACTCATAGATGAGCATGGATCTCAACCTTGGTCAGAGAAGCTTCTTATCACAGTAGGTAGCTGTTAATGCAGAGACTAATGAGTCTGTTCAAAGTGCTGAGAATAACGATTTGAGCTCTCAGCAACAGACAGGTCACCTAACAGTCTCTCCCAACCCCAGGCTCAGTAAACATTATAGAAGAAGGGATAGAAAGGATGCAAGAGCCAAAGCATAGGGAAAAGTGCTTTGAAATGCTGCCATCTGGTCATGACATGTTTGCTGCATTCATGAACTCACACCAGCTGTTGTTGCTGCATAAGGTCAAGACAAGTAAAAATTTCAGGAAGGCTGGGCAAGGGCTACCAAGGCCTCACCCCTAGTTGAGGAGCTACTGGCAGTTTATAGCTAGCTGCTAGAGGAGGGACAGTCACTTTTCTTTGAGGCTGCATCCAGGTAGATTTCCTGTATGTCCATGGAGGTTCCTACACCAACATTCATATGGGCAGTACATTAATTGTCTACATTGGGTTATAAAAAATTAATCAATTAAAAAAAGGAGGACATGAAGTTGAGAGGATGATGCGTTGAGAGCGGACCAGGGGATGTTGGAGGGTGCAGTGAGGATCAAGATACATTATGTACATATATGAAATTTTCTATGAATAAAATACTTTAAAAAGAAATTCACTTAATTTCAATGTGATATCTGCCAAGCTTCTGTAATTACTATGAAGCTCTTATGTGTATAAAATTTATAACATAAGGAAATATGGATGATTTCTGAATACAAAACTGTTTTTCTTTAAGCATTATTCAGATTCATTCTGACTCTTTTTACTAGACTGTATACATAAAACACATTATTTAAATGTATGTATACTAGTAAAAAAATATAACCTGCCTGAAAAAGTTTTCCCTGTGAAGACAAAAGGCATGAAATAGGTCATATAACCTTTAAAGTTAAGAGTACTTGCAATCTTAAAAAGACTATAATTTTATTTCTTTATCAATTTACCAACTAATATACTATGGCAACATATTTGGGTCCTTGGCTAATTGCTTTTAGTGAAACTACTGTCAGTCTGGGTCAGCACCATGGAATTTACTGGCAATGATGCACAGAATCCGGATTTTGTGGTAGTCTCTTTCCTATACAAGAAAGCCACATCTTACCATCTAATGAGACAATGATGTAATACTACATATTCCAATGGATATGCTCAATACTACAATGTAAAGAGGAACTATATGGGGTTATAGTCCAAAAATTACCCTCTCTAGGGTCACTCATACATTCAGCATTCATGGAGCATTTCTTATGTGCCAGACACTATATTAAGAAACAGAAATACAAACATCAGGCAGGGTAGTTGCTTGCTAAGTCATCATAGTCAGACAAATAATTACTAACTGATTAAATTATATAAAATTATAATAGATTCTTACTATTTTGTACCAATGAATTTCATGTATAATTCTTGTAAACCAACACCCAACCTTAGTTGAAATTTGTTCCCTAGTCTCTAAGGATATCCACCCTTCCTTCCTTTTTTTTTTAATTTTATAATTTAATTTAATTTTACATATCAGCCACGGATTCCCTTGTTCTCCCCCTCCTACCCCCAACCCGCCTTCCCCCAGCCCACCCCCCATTCCCATCTCCTCCAGGGCAAAGACTCCCCTGAGGATTGAGTTCAACCTGGTAAATTCAGTCCAGGCAGGTCCAGTCCCCTCCTCCCAGGCCGAGCCAAGCGATCCTGCATAGGCCCCAGGTTCCAAACAGCCAGCTCATGCACTGAGTACAGGACCCGGTCCCACTGCCTGGATGCCTCCCAAAGAGATCAAGCCAATCAACTGTCTCACCCATTCAGAGGGCCTGATCCAGTTGGGGGCTCCTCAGCTATTGGTTCATAGTTCATGTGTTTCCATTCATTTGGCTATTTGTCTCTGTGCTTTACCAACCTTGGTCTCAACAATTCTCGCTCATATAAACCCTCCTCTTTCTCGCCAATTGGACTCCTGGAGCTCCACCTGGGGCCTGGCTGTGGATCTCTGCATCCAGTTCCCTCAGTCATTGGATGGGGTTTCTAGCACAACAATTAGGGTGTTTGGCCATCCTATCACCAGAGTAGGTCAGTTCGGGCTTCCTTCCTTTCTTTAAAAAAATTTGTGTGGGTGTTTTGCCTACATGTATGTCTGTGTACCACTTGTGTGCCTGGGTGCCTACAGAGGTCAGAAGAGGGCATCAGAACCCCTTGAACTGGAGCTACAGATGGTTGTGAGCTACCATGTAAATACTGAGAATCTAACTCAGGCCCTCTAAAAGATCAACAGCAGATCTTAACCCATGAGTCATTTTTCCAACCCTGTGGGTATTCCTTCTTATTTAGCATATAAGCATCAATTTAAAAAAAATGATTATTTCTTCTAGATCTGGTTATCTCCAAAGTCAGATTGACAAATAAATAATAGTAATTATTAAAAAATGTAACCTGGAATTATAATTATATGAAACAAAGCCAAAGTTTATAATGATGTGACAGTATAACACATTTCCATAACAGCATGTTCTAGCTGCATCTATTTAAATTCTCTGGCAATATATCTATGGAAAATATGAGCCAGGTCTTTAGTCTATTTAAAATGAAACTTTGGTTTCAGTTACACAAACTTTATAGTTGTGAATCTTTCAGAAATGATTATGCATACACACTCTTGTAGGGAGCTGTGCTAAGAGATCATGAATTGGATAATCTGTTTACAACTTAGAACATGCATATATTCTTCAAACTTCTTTTTCAATTATCTTGCATTTCCACTCAAAATAAGGTAAAGCAACTTAATTGGGACCATATTTTACCACAGCACAAGAGAATACAAGTGAACATATCTGTAAAGAGAGATCTATTTGAGGCTTTGTTGTGAGCTGGCCTTTAACGTTAACTGTAACACAGTCAAGAAAATGGGATCTAAAAATTGCAAAAGGAAACACAAATCAGAGCTAGGTAAAATCATCAAACAGAAATATATACATATGAAGTAAAAGGGATTAGGCATTTCAAAGCACCTAGGATAACAAAAAGTGGTTTCTAAGATCCCTTCCAGCTCCTAGACTGAAAGAACATTAAATGAGATAATAATTTGATTGGTCAGTTAAAAACCATTATAATTTTGGCAGTACTAGAATTGAATGCTGGGCAACTGCTTTACCACTCAGCTATATTTTCAGTCATAAAACAAAAGAAAAATTAAACTAGATGACTTTGCAATGGTTATTAAAAGTTATTTTGGAATTTTGAAAACACCTACAGTAAGAAATATGAATGTGGAAGGAATAAAAGAAGGGAGAGCATGGGCAGAATGGCACACAACACTGGCCTGAACTTAACACACTAATTTAGCATTCTTCTAATGTGTCAATTTCAAAATTGTAGTGCCTGATAACACAATATTCAAAACTTTTAAAGCTAAAATGTGGCTGATGAGATGGCTTACTAGGTAAAGGTACATGCTACCAAGCCTGACAACCTGAATTTGATATATGAAATTGACATGTCAGAAAGTATCTTAGTTTCTGCTCTGTTACTGTGAAGAAACACCATAACCAAGGACACTCTTATAGAAAAAAGCATTAAATTGGAGGCTTGCTTACAGTTTTGGAGGGTTAGTATATTATCATCATGGTAGGAAGCAGACAGGCATGGTGCTGGAGCAGTAGCTGAGAGCTTTAGATCCTGACCTACAAGCAGCTGGCAGAAAGAGAGACTGGGCCTGGTGTGGGCTTTTGAAGCCTAGTGACATGCCTCCTTCATCAAGGCCATGCCTCTTAATCTTTCACAAACAGTTCTACTAACTAGGGACCAAGCCCTCAAACATATGAGCCTATGGGGCCATTCTCACTCAAACCCTACAAAAGAAGAGAACCAATTTTTGCAAGTTGTCCTTTAACCTACATACACACCATGATACATGTGCATATATATACAATAAGTAAATTTAATAAAATAATAAAGAGAAAATACTATCAAGCTCCTCTATCTTCCATACAACTAAAAAAAACAGTGTCTAGAGAGCTGGGTAACTGGCTCTGAGTTCAAAACTTCCCTTCATTGACTCCAAGTTTAGTAACAGTACTTTTCAGGCCTTAATAACTTGAAGAATCAGTTTTAAAACTCAGTAACAGAAGCTCACCTGTTTTTGGGTTTTTTTGTTTTTTACTCTTTTTGGGGGTCCGTCACCCAGCTCCCAAATAAATCACTCACAGAGGCTTATTATTACTTATGAATATCTGGTGTTAGCTTGGCTTCTTTCTTGCCAGCTTTAATTAACTTATTCCATCTACTTTTGCCTCTGGGCTTTTCCCGTTCTTTTACTTCTGTAAATCTTACTCTTAACTCCTTGGCTTGCTGTGTAGCTGGCCCCTGAAGTCCTCCTCCTCCTCTGGCTGCTAGCTCTCTTCTCCCAGATTTCTCCCACTATATATTCTCTCTGCCTGCCAGCCCCGCCTGTCCTTTCTCCTACCTTCCTATTGGCCATTCAGTTCTTTATTAGACCATCAGGTGTTTAGACAGGCACCGTAACACAGCTTCACAGAGTTAAACAAATGCAACATAAACAAAAGTAACACACCTTGAAATAATATTCTACTATGCTCATCTGCTGTTATTTCACTGTTTTAACTTCTTTCAACAATTGGTAATCAAGGAACACTCAAGTTTTAATACTTTCTCATTTTCCTACTGGAGACCTAGCCCTAAAGGGCATAAGAAAGACTATCAATCACATAATTATATACCATTGTTTGATAATTCTAAAATACATTAAAATTTTTAATTGCATTCAATTTTGTTGATTCGTAACCCAAAGTAAGTGTGTTTTTAACTGAGACATACGAAGATATTATAAAAGGCTCTGAGCAACCTAGGTTTATTTGACTTTTCAGAGATGTGTGAAAGCCTTCTAGTTGTGATTGTTTTCCATCAAATTTTCTATTTCACCCAATTTTGAACATTTCATGGAGCAAACATTAAATGTTTTTAGAAGGTAAAAGGAAATATGGAACAATTTAGGTGTTCAATGAAATACAATGCAGTTACATCAACCAACTTGCACCATTCACTCACTTTAATAATTTCTCAACAGCACTGATGTCAATAGAATCATTTTGTATACTTCTGCTTGTTAAATCAAATATTATTAAGAAAGCAAGTTTTGCTATTTCATTCAAGAGACACTACTACACTACTACTGCTTACTTAATTTTCAAAATGAGACATGGGGTGTGGAAATCTTTTTACCACAGTCTTTTTATGAAGTCCAATAAATAATACAATTTTAATGACTAGTATTTTATGTTCATACTCTTATCTGCATTTTATGTGATTATGTCTACTTGCAAAATTTTTCCAATGTTTTCCATCAATATTTTCCAATGTTTACAAGAATTGGAACACAAGAAATTTCTTGTGTAGTATCCTCATGATGATTTCAACAAAAATCCAGATTATAAGGCTATCAATGGACAATTCTACTATTAATAAGATTTTCATTAAATCTTGTTGCAAGGGTTTGAGAGCTGCCTATAAATTACTGTAATTTTCAAGAAGAAAATTATTGACACAGATTAATAGAGCTTAGATTAATACAACTTAGTAGTAAGAATGCAAAGTGTCTATCATTTGGATTAAATGGAACAAATCCTTATACATGCCTAGCATGACTATTGATCTAGACTCATTAGAGCAGACACCTGGAAATATTTACATCCCAGAAACTTCTGAACATATTAAAGGTAAAAGGAGGCTGTGAATATGTTCAATGCAAAATCACCTAATATTATGGACCTTGATATGTCAAAATTGTCTTGTATTACTCAGGTGGCCAAGTCTAATCACATAGGTACTTAAATGAAGAAACGGAGTAGGTCACAGAGCAATTAAGAAGGAATTCAACTTGTTGGCTTTGAAGATGTTGGAGAATCAAAAGCAAAGGAATGCAGTTCTCTTCCAGAAGCCAAAATTGTCCTTCAGCCATAGCTAGCAAGACAATGGGGACCTTAGTCCTACACCCACAGAGAACTTCATTTAATTACTGACAGGAAATGAGCAGGAAACAGATTTCCCCCAGAGTCTCAGCCCTGCTGACACTTGCATTTTAGCCTGCTGAGACCAGTACCAAACTTATGATCTACTAAACTGTAAAATAATACATTGATGCTTGAGGCTACTAGTACACATTAACTCAATACTAAAGCAATAGAAAACTAATAAATGGGGAATTTGAATTTTTATTGAGTGCTTGTATATAATTAAACAATAAGATAATATTGTCCTCAAGAAAATATCAAACATATTGTGTAGAGAAGTATCTTTGGAGAGTGCTAAATAGAGATACCAGCTATAGCACTGTCCATGGTAGCTGGTTTCCACAGGGAACTGAGGTAGAACAGTACATTAAGAAATTACACAAGCCATACATGCCTTTAATCCCAGCACTTGAGAGGCAGAGCCAGGCAGATCTTTGTGAGTTCGAGGCCAGTCTGGTCTACAGAGAAAGATCCAGGAAAGGCGCAAAGCTACACAGAGAAACCCTGTCTCGAAAAACTAAAAAAAAAAAAAGAAAAGAAAAAGAAAGAAAGAAATTACACAGGCTAAGTGTGGTGGCACATGCCTGTCTGTATTCCTAGCACTTAGGAGGCAGAGCTCTGTGAGTTCCAGGACAGTTTATGCTACACAGCAAGTTCCAGGGTAACCAGGGCTACACTGTGAGACCCTGTCTCAAAAAAAAAAAACCCACAAATAAACAGTTTTAGCAAAGAAATTATACAAATATCAGGAGATAACAGAGCAAAGAAATTATACAAATATCAGGAGATAACAGCTAATACAATCAGAATAGCAAGTAACCAAAGTTGACCCAACATTTTCCTACAACTTTGTCAGCTGACAATCTGTGGGTAAATCTTTTTTTCTACACCACCACTTACTACAAAAAAGCTGTCTCAGCTACCAACCTGCTTCTCTCTTTTCATCCTACTGAGGCGTTATATAATTCAAATATGAAATGAAAGGTAGCAAACATATTGTCTGGAAGGGTAGTTCAGTGATACAGACCTTCCCTGGCATCCTCAAAGCCTCAGTCCCATACCAAGCACCACAAATAACACGAAACTTAATTTAGAAGAATCGAAAGTCTTCACAAATGAAAAGGCATTCACAAACTAAAAGGTATCAAAAGCTTTGAAATCAGGCATCCCTGGGTTTAAATTATGGCTTATTATTGTGATAAATCATACTGAACAACATAATTAACTTACTTGAAACACTGTGTCTGTGACTGCAAGAATGGGAGAATGTATTTATGTATGCAGACTGGGGGAAGCATCATGGAAGGTGCACCCAATAAATTATATCAACCATGCAAAACCAGTACTTTTTAAAAATGGGATAAATTCTCATAGGAAATTCAGAGTATCTGATATACATGATAAAGTTTTAAACTATTTTTATTTTATTAATGAGGTATATGATTTCACTTCTCCACTGAAGCACATTTTAAAATGGACTCTGAAACAAGTTGCACATGTTCTCACCTTAGTATGCCATAAATGTCAAAATTTGACTAAAAATTTTAGATACCTTCATCATAGTGAGTTATGTCAGTCGAAATATTTTGCTAATGTCATTTTAAACAAAAATTCCATTATATAATTTAGATGAAACTATTGCTTCTTGATGCTTGGAAAGCTATGGTTACTATTATGTTATAAAAAGCATCTGACCAATAAATTATTTCCTGTCTAACATGAAGGATGGCCTTCCATTTTGTTGTTTAAAATGATACTACCTGGTTTAAGCATAAATGGATTTATTTTAAACACTATGCAGTATGCATTTTAAAACCTGGTACCTATCTATCTCCACTTGGTGCCCCATTAGGCTCAGACCTATTTTTCTTCAGTAGTGTTTTCATTGCCCTTAAATCAGTTATCAAAATTGAAGGCATTTAATGCTTATCTTGGTTCAGAATTTTCAGACATAAAACATGAATAAAAACAGAATGGAAGATAAAGAATAGTCATTCTGATTAAATGCAAGGACTACATCTGCCTAATACTCAGCAGTTATTCTTGGGATGCAGCACTGAGTAGTTGCTGAATGTTACTAATTTAGCATATGATGGCTCCTGATTTACAATAGTTACACACACACACACACACACACACACGAGAGAGAGAGAGAGAGAGAGAGAGAGAGAGAGAGAGAGAGAGAGAGAGAGAGAGCTCTAAAGCATACATTCAGAAGCAAACATTCTGAAATTTGACCTTTTCCTATATTAACTACATGCAATATGATTGTCTCTTGTGATGCTTGGAAAGTCGAGAGATACAGTTCACAGTCGTACATCATGGCAGTAAACAACAGCTCTTACAGTGTGCTGTGATGATAGTCAGGGATGCAAGTCAGGTGTATTGAAGTCACTGTTTTTACTTGTGATATTTTCAACTTATTAGATGACTGAAGAAGTTGTGTGCACTTTGAATACCTAGAATAACTTTCAGATGACCTCTTTGGTGTAGACTTGAAGAAACATATAGTAACCCACTGTGACTGCCATTTCAATTTAAAATATCGTCGGCAGTGCTTACCTCTTAACTCCTTAACTGTAATAAAGTTATTTACACAATATTTGACAGTCTCTTACTAATTTCTCATTCTTCCCTCTCTCAAATTTGGTTCTACACACATCTTGCCTAAATATTCTGTCAAGTTGAATGGGTGTAATCCTGAGTAACTGTGGACCTCCAAATGACAGTATGAAGATTTGCAATTCTGCCTCTTGCCCCTTCATGGGCAGTCACTTTGCAGGGAAGGGTTCTGGGCAGCAGCATTCCTTTAAGAATAAAAACTATGAATCAAGATACATTTCTGGCAAGTAAAACTCTTTTAAATATGTGAAAGTGAAAGAAACATAGCCGTCTTTTTATACATTGTTTATGTGCAGTATTTTGCAAAGTTCATTAAATGGTTTTGAGAATTCTTTTAAAAATATACTATGGGATTGATGAGAAATTTTTAACTTTACTTGTACATGCCAGGCTAAAATATCTTAAGTAGCTAACAGAATAAATGTTGATAAGGAGGAGATGTAGTCTAATCATAAAAGAAAATTTTGAAAACACTAAAGGAAAGGAATGTCTTCTCCTAGTGGGACTACATACACTGCATCACACTCACTGTACCTAATCCACAGCTCAGCACAGAACTACTAACTACATACACTGCATCACACTCACTGTACCTAATCCACAGCTCAGCACAGAACTACTAACTACATACACTGCATCACACTCACTGTACCTAATCCACAGCTCAGCCCAGAACTACTAACTACATACACTGCATCACACTCACTGTACCTAATCCACAGCTCAGCACAGAACTACTAACTACATACACTGTATCACACTCACAGTACCTAATCCACAGCTCAGTACAGAACTACTAACTACATACACTGCATCACACTCACTGTACCTAATCCACAGCTCAGCACAGAACTACTAACTACATACACTGCATCACACTCACTGTACCTAATCCACAGCTCAGCACAGAACTACTAACTACATACACTGTATCACACTCACTGTACCTAATCCACAGCTCAGCCCAGAACTACTAACTACATACACTGCATCACACTCACAGTACCTAATCCACAGCTCAGCACAGAACTACTAACTACATACACTGCATCACACTCACTGTACCTAATCCACAGCTCAGCACAGAACTACTAACTACATACACTGCATCACACTCACTGTACCTAATCCACAGCTCAGCCCAGAACTACTAACTACATACACTGCATCACACTCACTGTACCTAATCCACAGCTCAGCACAGAACTACTAACTACATACACTGCATCACACTCACTGTACCTAATCCACAGCTCAGCCCAGAACTACTAACTACATACACTGCATCACACTCACTGTACCTAATCCACAGCTCAGCACAGAACTACTAACTACATACACTGCATCACACTCACTGTACCTAATCCACAGCTCAGCACAGAACTACTAACTACATACACTGCATCACACTCACAGTACCTAATCCACAGCTCAGCACAGAACTACTAACTACATACACTGCATCACACTCACAGTACCTAATCCACAGCTCAGCACAGAACTACTAACTACATACACTGCATCACACTCACAGTACCTAATCCACAGCTCAGCACAGAACTACTAACTACATACACTGCATCACACTCACAGTACCTAATCCACAGCTCAGTACAGAACTACTAACTACATACACTGCATCACACTCACAGTACCTAATCCACAGCTCAGCACAGAACTACTAACTACATACACTGCATCACACTCACAGTACCTAATCCACAGCTCAGCACAGAACTACTAACTACATACACCGCATCACACTCACAGTACCTAATCCACAGCTCAGTACAGAACTACTAACTACATACACTGCATCACACTCACAGTACCTAATCCACAGCTCAGCACAGAACTACTAACTACATACACTGCATCACACTCACAGTACCTAATCCACAGTTTAGTACAGAACTACTAACTACATACACTGCATCACACTCACAGTACTCAATCCACAGCTCAGCACAGAACTACTAACTACATACACTGCATCACACTCACAGTACCTAATCCACAGCTTAGTACAGAACTACTAACTACATACACTGCATCACACTCACAGTACCTAATCCACAGCTCAGCACAGAACTACTAACTACATACACTGCATCACACTCACATTACCTAATCCACAGCTTAGTACAGAACTACTAACTACATACACTGCATCACACTCACAGTACCTAATCCACAGCTCAGCACAGAACTACTAACTACATACACTGCATCACACTCACAGTACCTAATCCACAGCTCAGCACAGAACTACTAACTACATACACTGCATCACACTCACAGTACCTAATCCACAGCTCAGCACAGAACTACTAACTACATACACTGTATCACACTCACTGTACCTAATCCACAGTTTAGTACAGAACTACTAACTACATACACTGCATCACACTCACTGTACCTAATCCACAGCTTAGTACAGAACTACTAACTACATACACTGCATCACACTCACTGTACCTAATCCACAGCTTAGTACAGAACTACTAACTACATACACTGCATCACACTCACAGTACCTAATCCACAGCTCAGCACAGAACTACTAACTACATACACTGCATCACACTCACAGTACCTAATCCACAGCTTAGTACAGAACTACTAACTACATACACTGCATCACACTCACAGTACTCAATCCACAGCTCAGCACAGAACTACTAACTACATACACTGCATCACACTCACAGTACCTAATCCACAGCTTAGTACAGAACTACTAACTACATACACTGCATCACACTCACAGTACCTAATCCACAGCTCAGCACAGAACTACTAACTACATACACTGCATCACACTCACAGTACCTAATCCACAGCTCAGCACAGAACTACTAACTACATACACTGCATCACACTCACAGTACCTAATCCACAGCTTAATACAGAACTACTAACTACATACACTGCATCACACTCACAGTACTCAATCCACAGCTCAGCACAGAAATATTAACTACATACACTGCATCACACTCACAGTACCTAATCCACAGCTTAGTACAGAAATACTAACTACATACACTGCATCACACTCACAGTACCTAATCCACAGCTTAGTACAGAAATACTAACTACATACACTGCATCACAGTCACAGTACCTAATCCACAGCTCAGCACAGAACTACTGAGTAAGGACAACAGAAGCACGAAGTGTCTAGAAACCATGGCACATGGGACAGTTTCCAAGCTTGGCTGTACTCAAGAAATACATTGTAACTCTACTAGCTCCAGGAGACTCCACTGGGATCAGGAAATAAAATAGGAGGAACTGATTTTGTACAAGGAAGGGCTGTTCATGAATGAAGGTTCTGCTCTGGGGACAATGTTCAAGAAGGACATGGACTACCATCTTTGAGAAGTATCATAGAAGGGATTCCTGCACTAATTAAAAGGACTGTGAGTTCTCCAAGTCATCTCAAAGGCCACTGGGATTTTCTATTAATAAACGATAAGGGAACCCTTCTGCAAATCAAGACAGTGCAATTCCTACCAACAATGCCACATAAGTTACACAGCAACACAAATTATTCTAATGTATTAGCTTTATTATTTATTGACATAATATTGTTATGTAGTAAAAACAAATTAAGCAGAACACAAGTAAAGGTCTATTTGCTAACTGTGAAAGCAACTAAATATTGTTTTCTTAATTCGAGACTATTTTAAGTATTTCAGTAGCTAAGAAAGATTTCTCAAAGTACAAGTCTTGGTTTGTATCATGAATTAGTAGAGGACACTCTTAGGAGAAATAAGGGAAAGAAAATACCAAAAGTATAAAATACGTATTTTTGTTATATCTGTCTTTTGAATCATCCAGAAACAGGGAAAATTAACATAGCATGCAAAATGTTTTTTCTCAGCTAATCTAAGGACTGAATTTTATTGATTAAAGAAATTGCTTTGAAATACTACACTGTTGGCATTAACTATAAAATATAGTTTATATATTCAACCAATTTAAAGCAGAAAGCTAGCTAGTTACAATTATAGAGACAAAAGGAGGACAAGACTCATTCTGGTTCAAATTAGTTCACTAACATCTGTCATCTTTTAGTCTGAGAAAGGTAAAAATCTAAGGAAAAGATCTCACAGTACCCATCTTGCTAGAATACACTGTTACAATGCATCATCTAATTCTTACCTAATTATTTTCTCCTTCTTGCCATACTTCTATTACTAATCAAACTTGCTATTTGTGAAGAAGAAAACATTGCTAGCACTAATACTGCTTCAGTGTGCCTTTAGAATCTAGCAATGCATTATTCTATAACATTGACCTGAAGGAGCCATTTGCTGTTTTAAAACAATGAATATCAAAACACTGGCAAACCACTTAGATGTGGTTGCCCTTTCAGCTTTATTAATTTAAGCCAAACGACAGGGGAATTTATATGGTTTGCACCTGTCAAAAGCGGAGTCTTTACTAATGCAGTTTCCACTGACCAGGAGAATCTCCCTGAGGCTAAGGTTGAACTTCAACCTATTGTTGAACAGCCGGGTAGCACAAACATGTCACTAAGGACTCGGTTTCTATTAAGACAATCCCTTTAGAAATCCAGATGGATGGCATGCCACTCTGCACATGTTCAAACCTGAAGCTGGAGGAAGACTATGTCTATTCAGTAAACAGGGCCAAAAAACTAACCTAAATCTCTTCTCTTCCCCTAACACACTACAACATAATCAAAAATGTATTTTATGCTACATAAAACAATTTTCCTGAAAGGGTGCTAGAGTCACTATTACCTCAAACTCTTGAAAATATCGAGACATTTCAACTATCTAAAAAACAAAAAGAAAACAAACTTGAACTGTAAAAACCACAAAGAACAAAACTAATATTTCTGTTCAAAGTTTCCAATGAATTAAATGTTCTGTACTGTAGCTGATGCTAGCATAGCAGCCTTCACATGTCTACAACATCAAAAGCAAAGCTGGACCTAAACAACACTGATACTGGGTTTGGGAAGATAATGTTAGAGCCTTCACATTTTGTTATACCTGCTGAATTCCTATAGTACATTTGCACTATAACTAAGGACACCTGATTTTGGCAGTTCAGTCTTTGAGAAAATACTTGCTTCCAATCAAAGTCATGTAATATGTGTTAAACAAATCACAGTACGTAATGATAGAACATTGTAAAGCATTGGTTGTTCTACACAAGCACACATTACAAGAAGACTGTACAACAACTGTGAATAATTCTAGACTCTAGATTACTCAAAATGCCACCTGAAATTCTAAGACATGATTTTACAGATCAATTTTCAACAGACCACAATATACCAATGAGTCAGAATTTAACTATTCCACTGCAATGCAAAGAGTTCAAAGAGAAACAGCAAAACCCAAGATTTATTTGCCAGTCAAACAAGTCTAAGAACAAATATTGGCACCTGACCCAGTAGTCCAACTTAGTTTTGATAATTTGGAGATTAAATTTTATGCTAAACTTCAACATCATTTTGTGTACAGAAAGGTTGTAGAGTATAAATAAAGCATTGATGGCAATAACATAGTAAACAAGATGTTTTCTTATTTTGGGCCAAATGAATCAATGAATTGTAATCTAAAAGTTAAAAGGTAAAGAACTTACAGACTCCCCAGGTGAGTCTTTTCCATATCAAACATTTTTCTCTCCATGTATATTCACTTAATATTTGGTAGTAATGTATTTATAAAGAAAAATAAGCTGAGATTAATTTAATAATGTTGCCTGGTACCAGTCAAAATAGTCTAGCCTAACCTTTAGCTCTTCAAACATATCTTTCCATTTATGTATACTACTAGTAAATAGCATTCACCATGTAAGATCACAGTATTTTCTAGTTTTTCCCCGGTAAACCAGGTCAAACAGATAAATGAATTCTTCAAGGGAAGAATGACATTCACTAAAAATGTTGTATTACCTTGTATCTGAGCTTCTGGCTACTAAGAATTAATAAAAATATGGGCATCTATTTTATATATATAACATCTCTAAAACGGGCAAGCCAGCTACAAAAGGGGATACAATTTTAATCATTTGAACAGTGAAATATAGTAAAAAATACTATAAACATTAATTACTATCATTTATTGTAACCTAGTGATCTTTGCAGGGCTTTGTTTTGTTTATAGTCAAGTTGCTTTTGGTATACATTTAATCCTTTCTCATTAGTTAAGATTCATAAAGGCAGGAAGCTATCCTATATAAGTAACTGCCCATAGAAGTAAAAGCCATCCAAATTTGAACTTCTCAAATAATTGGAAGGAGCTCCACTAATTGTCACCTCCCATTAGTTTGTGCTTTTGCTAAATACAGCATCCGAAAAACAAACATAGCTGTTGTATTTTCACAAACATCACCTAAATTATTTCACTTCATGACAGAAAAGGAGTTTACTATCCAATCAGATAAAATAACTCAGAACACAAACAAGGAGGATCATGAAAAACAATCTCAAAATGATTCTGAAATGGCCTCATTTTCTCAGTGCTTTCTAGGGAATCAGTTCAGTTACAGTGAAAGCAGGAACATACTTCCTCAGCGTCTGAGAACCTTTCCAGTGACCTGGCCACTGTGTATCTGAGTCTCACATGAAACTTAGTTTAAAAATGGCAACTCACAACAGACTTCTAAACACACATTTTCCCTAAAGCAAGAAGAATTTCCACATTCTGACTGCTAAAAATATTTTGAAGGGAACATTCAGAGTTCAAACACCCTTATTAACCAAAAGATTTCCTTCTTACTAATGTTTTTTAAAAAGATCCAGCTTTCCTTTACTCATTCCTCCTCTAAAAGAAAAGGATTCTGAACAATACTTCAAAAGAGCAGTTCATCATATCTCCTGGATTTTGTTTTTAAAGCTACATTTTATGTATTTTTGAAAATTCCAAACAGATTTTCCAATGTATTTCTATAGATATTTACTTAAAATACATTTCTAGAACAGCTGTTTGTAGAATACTATTTTCAACTTCTGAATATATAAGTAACTGCCCATAGAAGTAAAAGCCATCCAAATATGAATTTATCACAACTTGAATGAAAAGTAAGAAAGATGCAATATTGCTCATTCATTAATATTTATACAGAACTAGAAAGTCAAAGTCTTGGCTAGAAGACTCATTTGATGAACTATGAATGTTTCAAATTCTTCCAAAATAATACACAAAACATTTCCATACTTCCCATATCACAAACATTAAACATCAGCTTTTAAGCCATAACACAAAAGAAATCACTGTATTTCAGATACATAAAAATTCCAAAAATCTCATGTTAAACATTAAAGTTTCCTTATACAATCCCTTGGCTATACCTTCATAGTAATGATTAGATTTGCATTTAACACTTTAAATAAAAATACACTCCAGGAAAACAAAAACAATGGTAATGTGGGCATGCCAGCATCTTTAAACACAAGCAAGCTTGAGGATGTTTTTTGTTGTTTTTTTTTTTTTCTCAATCTTGTCAGTTGGGGGATGTTGCTATTTGCAATCCCCCTCCCACCTTTTGCCACACAGCAGATTCATGAATGAAATCCCACTTTAACATCCTATTTTCTCTCACTTACATGTATGCTGGAGAAAGTGGAGTTGACCTGGATGTTTTAAGCACAGGAACTGGGAATTTCCAGATAGCAGGAGAGCTCGTTTTCCATTTCAATGGCATGTTGTCACCACGGTACTACAATAAACAGCGTTTCCATAACAGACTACCAACTAGGACTTCCATTCCACAGTGTACTGACACAGCAGCCGCGGAGAACAAGCGAAAGATTCTGCCAGTGCCCTTAAACGGACGCCTCCAATCTGTACAATAGGACTGCAAGGTACCTCCTTTATATCCTCCTGTCCCCTAAAGCAATAAGATGATTCTATCCTTCCAACTCAACAATAGTGCCACCTCGTTAGGAAAGTGTTGATTGCAGTGTGTGTGTGTGTGTGTGTGTGTGTGTGTGTGTGTGTGTGTGTGTACACTGTACTGTGCATAGTACACAATGCAGCTTTACTTAATAAAAGCAGCTATAGGGCTTTAAAAAAAGGCTTGCAATACCATTGTTCTACCTTAACAGGGATACTGCAGCATTGTACTATGTTCTGCACCTATTAACCTGATTTCTAACCAATAGTAGCAGGAAAAAAAATAGATGGGTTTCATATAAGAATGAAACAACATACCTACTCAGAATACATTTGTCATCCTCTGAACATTCTTCTTTTGAGCTGCAACAATACAAATGGGATATAAACCTCAGCATAGCCTTAGGCCACAGCTAATAGAGATCAGTGACTAAATTCAGCAGCCTGCTTTCCTCCTGTGCAAGCTCTGGCCACACAATACAAGAATGCCATTATGGGAAAAGCCCATTTAAAAAATGCCAGGTCCTCTGTTTTCCAGTTAGAAGAAAGCAAAATATCAGAGCAAATATAAACTGCTGAAGAACTCTGCGCACTCTTCTAGTAGCTTCTGATTCAAGTTGCACTCCTTTCCCTATTTTTATTTCCAAGCCGGGATGAGCAAAACCTCATACATCTACAACATGCTGTGGTAACACGAATATCGCTGTCTTCGGCAGCAGAGTAGTACAGAATAGCATGCTCTTATTAGCAGTCCTCGGAGGGACGCTATCAACAATCTAATTCAATACTGCCCTCCCCTTCTTCCCCTTTTCTCCTCCCGCTCACCCCCCTTACTCCTCCTCCGCCCCCAAACAGCTCACAAATTGTCTAGAGGAAAGACCGACACTGCTGGCCAAGCAGGTGTCCAGCAGGGACCACTCCACGGCTCAGCAGCGCTCCAGTAACCTCTTGGGATTAGCGACTGTCAAAGAGGTTCCAAAAATTGAAGCTGCTCTGTAAAAGCAGCTTGAGGTATTCCATGAAAGCAATGTCAAATAAAGTGTTCATCTATATTGTTTTAAAATACTGCCTGAAAATTGTGTTGTAAATAATCCCAAAGTGATTGGGTGTTTTGCATTTTTGTTGAAAGCAGCAAAATAAATTCACAAAATTTCTATGCAATTTTCAAAAGTAAAAATAGGTTAAGTTAAATTAATATTGTGCACAACTCTTTCTTTATAAGCTGCTAAATATTACGTCTCATATGGGCAAGTTGCTGTCTCTAAATACCTACCTTCCCAACACCTATTTCTACTAAAAATAAAATTATCTTGTCTCCATCAATGCACACTTACTAAGGAAGAGCGCCAACTCTATAAAAGTCACTGTGTTTTAAAAACAATAACCACAACAACTAAGAGCTCATATTTATTCTTACACTCACTTCCAAACAATGAACAATAAACTTATACCTCCAGCCAAAAATTGTGGCTTTCAGAGATTCTTTCCAAATTGTCCCTGGTTTCTAAGGATTGAGACTCTGTCCCTTAAAAAGATTTTTTGTATAAAAACAAACAAACAAACAAAAACTACAGATGAATGTTTCTATAATAAGAAGCTACTTTCAAAAATCCCCAAACACATCATCTAATACACCAGAAATAGAGCATGAAAGCAGCTAGGATAATCACAGCTCCTTTTTAAAATTTAGCTCATTATGGAAGCAAAAAACATTTTCTATGAGATAGAAATACAGATATAGAAGTAGTATTTACATATACATTAATATCTGGAAAGACAAGGTTTATTTTGAGCACTGACCAGTAATCCATAAACCTTATAAATATTAAATTGACATCAGCTATCACTACCTCCTGTGTAATTTTTTATTCTATCATACATTAACTACTTCTCAAAAAAGCCAGAAAATTAAATTATATTTCTAACTTCTTTTAGTACTCAACCCAAAACTCTCTCAGTTAAATGAATCAAAGAGAAGAATATTCATCAACATCTTACCAGCCAAAATATACTTGATTAAAAAAATGGAAAAATATTCATCAACAACTTAGCAGCCAAAATATACTTGATTTAAAAAAAAAAACCTCACAAATACAAATATACCATAGTCAGTATCTCACATTGGAACATTCTATATTGTCTAGCAAAAAGGCCTCAGACACAGTCAGTAATGGCAAGTTGTTTGGAAGTGAAAGAAGGAAAAGCACATGTATAAACATACACAGACAAGCATGTATATAGAGAGGTGTATATACATGTATGTATCCAGCTTGGAATACCTCATTCAAGAATGAGTTTCTAATAAATTTCCAAAATCTGAAGCACATGCAGACATTTCAAAATAATAAAAATAAAATAGCAATATATTAGCTGTATATAAAAGGAAAAGAATATTTTAGAGAGGAGATTTGGACTTTAATGCTTATGACAATTCTACAAAGCAATAATTGCAAATGTGACTTCACCTTCTGAGAACAGTGATGCCCAGACTTGTATCAAGCCACAGTAACAAGTGTTTAAGTAGTTATCTGCCCAGAGACTCCTCAAAATTGCTGAACAGAAAACAGGGTAATAGTTTTACAACTTTCTAAAGTATACAGTTGATGATCACTTTCTTACAAATATCCTCGAGGTACCATTCTACTCTTAATCAACTGACTAAAAGAAAATCCTAACAAACGAACAAACACTGTTGTCTAGTATCATTAAGTGTCAAAGAAACCAATCAAAATCAATATGTCAATTTTCAGTCTAGATTTCTGAGAGACTTGGTGTTAAATAGAATTATTTTAATAATTTCTCAAAGTGAGAAAAAACTAAAACGCTTCCTTACATCCCATTTCATCATCCTTAAAGACTTGAAACCCACAAAGTGTTAGACATGATTGTGAGCATTTATTTACATTCAATTCTAGGTTTGGGGTTTAATAAGTTGCTATTTCTTTTGTATCTGTCACAATCAAATAAGCATTATCCAAAGGACATATGAAATGATTACTTTGAGTAGTAATATGGTCTGTGAATTATCATCTATTTCAATTTACTTAACACCATTCCTCATATATCATTTAGAAATAAACTTCACTCAGGTACAATCACCCCACTATAAATTAGAAGTATCAAAATTAACTAGATTTCACTCTCTTAGCAATGAGTCTGATAGCAAATATTGTGTGTAATCATAATTGCCATTATATCCCTGAATCCAAAATACTTGCATCTATATTAAAGAAAGAATGATTAAATATGCATTTAAAATATATTTGTACTCAGATTCAGCGAAGCACTACTTTGACACTGAGATTCATAAATGTCCCTCAATCATATCACAGGAAGCCCTAATTTCATTTACAGAACACTTGAATGCTATCACATAGCACCACATAGGACAGAAGGACAATCTATCTAATGGATATTCCAAGTATTTTATGAACATTAATTACTTAAGTACTTGTGAAATATGTATCTCAGAGATAAAATAGCCAGAAGACAATGATGGTTCTTGGTCAAGGCCATAGAAAGATCATTCTTGGAAAACTCCAACAACACAGAATCCTATGACTTCCAAAGTAGGAAAAGAAGATTTTTAGAACTGGTAGAGTCCTAGAAACCATCTTTTTCAGTATTCTCATTGCAGAGATGAAAAGTCTGAACTCAGAGAAGTTATTGAATCTATTGCCATTGTGCTGACTAGTGAAGATTACTCTCGATCTCCTAGTCCAGGATTACTTCTGTAGTGTTCCTAAAGTCTTTTCACTCAGAATATCCATTAGATGAATGCTTCTATCTGAAGTGAGCCACATCCTATAATTATCTCAGCATATCCTAAAGAAACAAGGGCAACTAAGAGATATTTAATTCTATTGCATGTCCACTGAAAGACAGAAATGGGACAGAATCACCCAAATGAAAAGGTATACATACAAAACCACATCTCAACTTTTAATTCTAGAATGTGTAGAAAAATGGTCAGGTGGAAAATAACTTAAAGAACGACTGAAGGCAGTCTTAGTATAGGGAAAATAGAGATAATACAGCTAATATTCTTGATTCTTTTTCTCAGTGTAAATATCCCTAAATAACTTATACATGTGAATTTTCTTACTGACTGCTACAGCCTGTCATATCAGTTCATCAAATGAATTCACTGATACTTAGGTTCCTAATTTTTCTCTCTATTACTTTCTTGGTAGGCCTAAGAACACATCTTTTCCTACCAATTTTTGTTTAATCTTGTGGTAGTTACAGTTAAAGACTAATAGCAGTAGATACAGTGTATGCAAGCAGGCATGATGTGATTGTCAATCTAGACTATCAATGTTATTCATGTTTTCCTGACAGGACTGTTATAGATCATGCTAAGATACATATGCCATTTATGTTTTACCAATTAATTAGTAAAAGTATGTAGATAGCAACCAAATCTGAAATCTGGCCAAGTAAGGAAAAAAATCACAATGGGAACAGCACATCAAAATTCTTTGGGGAAATAACTCTTCACACTTGTAGTTACATACATGTGGGCATGTATCTTTCATACACAGTAAGATTATATGTATTTGTGTATCTTAATTTGTTTTCGTGAACTTGAATACAAAATACTTAATAAATTTCTTCATAGATAACTCACATACACAGCCTTATTATAACCCAACTCAAATGTTTCTCATAGATACTACACTGGAAAATTCTATTTTGAAAATTTCCCTAAGAGAACTACATAGATACATACGGTTCCACAACAGATCTATAGAGATATACACAACTACAGCTATGACTACTCCTGACAGAGAACCATTATCTTATGTTCATATTCATGTGCAAGTGCAGAAAAATCCATTACTCCATATAGCATAAGTAATATGAAGAGCAGGATTCTTCAATAGCTCCAGTGGCTGTGAGTAGTATGTTATGCTGTGGTAGAACAGCAATATAAAGAGCTAGTATAGTGGTGGCACACAACTTTAATCCCAGCACCATGGAGGCAGAGGCAGACAGATCTCAGGGTTAGAGGCCAGCCTGGTCTACAGAGCGAGTTCCAGGACAGTCAAGGCTGTCTTGAGAAACCTGTCTTGAAAAATCAACATATATATATATGAATGTGACACGTGACATAAGAAACCAAAGAACAAAATTGTTGGCAAGGAAGGTAATGACTGTAAGGGGAATGGAAAGAGCATCCTGATTTTTACATAAAATATTTATAATTGGATGTCCTACTTGATTGGTATCTATATACTTTTACTAATTAATTCCTAGAACATATCAAAGAAGCTATAGGGCTAAGACAGGAGTTGGAGTGGGTGGACAAAGATACCCAGGGACTATATTAAGCAAAAAAGAAAATTCCAGTTGTTGAGGAACCAAAGAACCCACAGATTCTGACTCTATTTACTCTGCTGCTAAAGCTAAAAAAGATTAAATGTTAAATGGTTAAGTTCAGAAGTTCTTGCCTTCTCTGCTGCCTATCTTCTGAAAGTATCTACATTATTTACATCTTTCTTTTTTTCCTACCCTTCAGTATTTTAAAATATTCCCATCTGTTCAGAAATGCTTTAATTCCAAACTAGAATGTATTTACTAGGGGTGAGTAGTACTATAAATGAATGATGGAAGGGGGTCACTGAGGTGTGCTCTGGAAGATATATAGATACAGATATAGATATAGATATAGATATATACCTTGATCCTCAGCCTCTTACCCCCTCTTACCCCCTCTTAGACACTGTAATGTAAGCAGTCTCTATCAAATGCTTCCAACACCCTAATATTCTACCTTGTCTTACATATACAGGATTCAGCTGACCTTGAACTGAAACCTCTGAAATTAAACTGTTTCACTGAGGTATTTGTCACATTGATGAAAAATTGACCAGCCCAGATACCATCTGGATAAAAGTAGTACATGTTAAATAAAATCATCCATAATATATACTTATGTAACTAAAATAATCTATTGAAAAAGCTGTGCTTTTACCTCAAATAATAATCATTTATCTGGATAAACACCTCTTATCAACTTCCTAAAGATATCCTTAAATTACTTTGAGGGAAATAAGACAATAAATTTCAAAGCTTATCCAAACTAAAAAGCTATTTGAAAATGAGCAGTGTGGGATAGGGTATAGCTCAGTAAGAGAACATTGGCATACTCAATGCTCTGAGTTTGATACTGACCAGAGCCAACCATAATTAAAATAAAAATGTATAGTAAATTTGAATGAACAATTAAGAATATGGCTTTATTGAATAAAAATATTTATACTTTCAATATTTCAGGACTTTGTTTTCATTTTGGTAACTTTATATAGAAACAAAGCAAACAAAACAGAATGAAGAAAATAGGGCAGTCTTTATATTTGTAAATCTTTATATTTGTACTGTTTGGGTAAAAATAAATAATTTCTAATCATGATTATTTATGATGGTTGAAATTTTTCAATAATAAGTACATTGTATACCAAAAAGTGTACCAATTAAAGAAAATCAACACTTTCTATATTCTATACTATTTTAGAAATATCTAGTAATTTATAAAACCTGAGTGTCTGAAAGGCCTTTCAAATAGCAGAATGCTTCAACATTCGAATTTTAATTGATGAAATACTACTACTACTTTGAAAAATAAATACTTAAATGCAAAGATCTAGTGCATTCCCATGAGAACATTGGTGTTTTGGCTAAAACTGAGATTAGAAGATTACCTTATTATATCATCTCTTCCTCTCCCTGTTTAAAAATCTTATAGCGCAACTACAACAGATTTTTGGGTTGCCAGCAGTAAATCCTTTCATAGAAAGCTGATCCCAATGATAAATTAAATTACACAATACTATATCAATTTGCCATATAAAATGCTATGGTTTTCTTTTAATATTTTCTAGACTTGTTCATTAAAACTTTAAATTTCATATATATATATATGAAGTGTATATATATACACACACACACACACACATATATATATATATCCATTAAAAACTACTACTATCAAAAATTAAATGTTCACCGGGCAGTGATGGTGCACACCTTTAATCTCAGCACTCAGGAGACAGAGGCAGGCAGATCTCTGAGTCTGAGGCCAGCCTGGTCTACAGAGTGAGCTCCAGGACAACCAGGGAGATACACAGAGAAACCCTGTCTCAAAAGACAAAAATAAAAAAAGTAAAAGTTCATTTGGGTATGGGGGCATATACCTCTAGTCCTACCCCCTGGGCAACTGAGACAGGAGGGCTGTGAGTTTGAAGCTAGCTGGACTACAGAGTAACAAGACCAGGTCTATAATAAATAAAAGATTTAATTGTATAAAAAAGAGAAAAAAAAACTTCAAGAACTCCATCTCAAACCTGAACCTAATGACCCATTGTTATAACATGAAGTCCAATAGTTAAGGGGGTGGTCCCCATTATTTGCCTTGTATGGAAAACCCTAAAGACTCAGTAACTTAGTCAATATCTGTATTTTTTATGTGCATATTTCTAGAGCCTTCTCATTTTCTAATTTAGATTTTTCTCTTTTGTGATTTTGAGCACTCTAAAATAGGTAAAGGATATCAAAAATATGCTGGAATATGACAAATATATGGTGTTTGGTCTGCATTATAGAAGCAGGTTTAAACATTGCATAATTCATTTCCTGTCCTTTATCTCATGTTCTATTATTCATTAAATGCAATTTTGAGTAAAAATAGAAGGCATCCTCTAGGTTGACCCTACATATAAGCTAAAGGTAATCTAAATTTGGGTTTTCAACTTGCATTTATAAGTCTGTATACAATCACTAATACATTCAGAACTACTTCATGTCTTCAAAATCAAATATGTGCCTTAAATAATCAGTTATTTCTCACAGCATTCTGAAGCTGTATACCACTTCAAAATGAAGCACATTTTCCTTTTGTCTAGTATTAAGTAGTCATCATTCCTTCTTCAGCTTGATCTAAGTTAGAGATACTGCTGAACGTTTTTATTAGTCTTCCCCTAAAGAGTCTGAGCAATTTAAGTTCCTATGAAATTGCAAGATATTAAAGCCAAAATATTTATGCTTGGAGGTTTTTAGAAATACAAACTTTTGAGATTCAGATTTGTAAAGAATGAAAAATCTTGTAAACAACAAAACTTGAAGTAGCCAGACTGAGCTTAATCTGCTCCTGTAGATGATAGGGAAAACACTAGCAAATTTATTTTTTAAGACCATGCTTTCACATCAAATAAATGCATCTTTCTACCAAGGCCTCTTTAATATATTAGTCATGTGCATAGTGTTATATAAATACCTTATAAATCACAAATATCAAAATCAATAATTTACTGTTTAGTCAAAACCCCCTCGAGAGAATCTGCATGATAAATTAGTTGTCATGAGTAAGCACTGAAAACTTTGCTAAGTGTTACAAATACACGAAAGAGCACATGTGACCTGACTGCATGTCACCTTCAGCTTAATCAGACAAACCCAAATGAGAAGGAATACAGGGATGTTGCAAAGCTTTAACCACACAGCACTTTGGACAGCCTAATATTTTAGACATTCTTTAAAATTTTTTCAAATTAAAAAATCTAGCAAAATTTAGCTATTAAAATACCAAAACTTATTTTTCATTTTTTGTGACATTTTGCCACTGCCTTTTACCTTTTTCAAGACACAAGCCTTTCTAAAATACCTCACCATCTTCAAACTTCACAAAAACCACTGTGATAAGCTTCAGCTATAGACACGGAAATGGGCACAAATGCTGCCTTTCGTTCCTCACCCTTGCCTGCCCCGTCCCGACGGTCTTAGTTGATGTGCTTTGACAGAGAGCATAGATTCTACTGAGAGAAAGGTGTCCCTTTCCTTGGCTCGAGAGTCAACAGTGAGGCACAGCAAACGTTTATACCTTTAAGGCAAATGCTCTCAAACATTAGTGTATGAAGAATCACCTGGGGTGAATAAAATGTCAAACTCTGGGGGTGGGGACCCATACTCTGCATTTTAAACAAGTACTCAGACTCATTATCACACCAGGTCTACTAGGCTTAAGAAAAGGCTGTCTTAAGATGAAGGTAACTAACCTCTGCCCAGGATACCCAAGCTACAGTAATATTCAGTTTCCTCTCTCAATCACTGGACTCCCTTAGCACATCGAATTGGCTGCTCACCACTGTCAAACCAGTATCTACAGCCCTTATCTTGCCCTTCCACATTCAAGATCCTTTCCGGTCAGAGAAGTCAGAAAGCAAGGTGCCCAGCTAACAGAAGCAAACAGACAGATGAACAGTGGCAAAAAAATGGGAAGTACAGGAATTAGAAAACAAATATAGTACAAATTAGATTGATTATGCAATACATGTTTAAATGTTAAAAACTTGTTTTAAACTTCATCCATTAGCAAAAAAGGACAGAACAAGAGACCCATGGTATGGTTGCACTCTGACACTCATTAGCTTAATGACCTCAAGTGCTATTTCTCTCTTCTGTAAATTAGAGAAAAATGCTACTGTCTTTGTTTATCTCACAGCAATGATAAGAAAGCCAAATGAACTTAGGTTTGTGAACTGAAACTGAAAAATGTAAAACACAATACAATGATGCAAATATTATTAACACAATTCTTAATCAACAGACCCTAGACATCAATGGAAGTTTATTTGACAACTGAATGTCTTCAAATACCTCAGGGTCTCTTATTAAATAAATTCTTATCAGAAAAAACAGGTACAGGAAAATGTAGACCCTTAGACATACCCTGAAGCTGCTTTTTTGAATATATCCTTGAAATCGGCTTGTTTTAAAG
Organism: Peromyscus californicus insignis; assembly: GCF_007827085.1. NCBI lineage: Eukaryota > Metazoa > Chordata > Mammalia > Rodentia > Cricetidae > Peromyscus > Peromyscus californicus. The sequence goes on from NW_026294391.1 coordinate 99,305,407, forward strand.
ACAATTGCCTCCGTCTCCTGAAAGTGGAGTGCAAAAAAAAAAAAAAAAATCTGGTTAATTGTGGCTTTATTGTATTTGGTTCAATTTTTCAATGCATACCCTGAAAATATTTAATGTAATTTAATAGGCTATATTTATAAATTCTGAACACTTAAGGTCCACAGAACAATTTAATACTATATAAATTAGTTTTACAAAATGTAACATAGAAAATCATAAGATTCCATTTGTTTTTAGAAGCTTTCTTAATGTTTCAGAAACTATAAAATGCAGACTGGCATTAAGTATAACATTGATTTGCAGCTGATCTACAAGACCAAGCTAATCAAATTAGCATAGAAAGAAACATTTTTTTAATAGATATACCCTCGGCCTTTGGAATGATTTGTCATTTTTTAGCTTTTTATGCTTAAAGGTCAGCTCTTTTCTGATAAACTGCTTTGCCATAAAGACCAGAAAGCAAATGACAGACATTCTAATCTTTCAGAGAACATATGGCTAATGTTCTTTTAGGATAATTTACTACCTTTTCCCCTTATTTCCACACGGCTTGTAATTAGTAAAAACAGGTAAATAGATGTACAGTCTCCTGTACAGAAAATTTGTGGGATTTTTTGTGACATTTTCTCATCTAACTAGCTCCTTTAGGACACACACACACACACACACACACACACACACACACACACACACACACACACACCCTCAACATTGGACAGACATACTTCTGGTAGTGCCTCCAGAATGCAGTTTTAAAAATAGAGACTACTACAGAAACACTGCAGTATATGCTGACAGTCAATTCTCCTAAAAAAATTACAATTTGCTGGCAGATGTTTGAGGCACTCCAACACAATGCATAATTTATTTGCATTTATTGCATTGATGTTGCTATCGGATTATACAAAACAAACATTAGCCTTACCTAATATTTTCCTCAAATAAGCCACCTCAGATATTTTATTCTGGATCATTTCACAAGTACTAGTGCATTATTAAAGTCATAACTAAATCAAAGTCTAAGAGAATCTTTAAAAAGACCTTGACAAAGACATTATCCAAATAGCCTCTTAAGTGGAAGGGCTCTCTACAAAAAAATGACGGTTGTAGAGAATTTTATTTCTTTGTGAAAATGGCATATTCAAGATAGCATCTCTTTAATGGCAATACTATTTCAAAGCTTACTTTAAAAATGCTATACACATAAATATTATGGTTGAATAATAAAAAGGTATAATAGGTTAAATTCACATTTGTCATTACTTTCTTATTAAGCCTTGCCAAGAAAATGCCAATTCTATTACCCCTGTGCTTAAAATATACTAAAATACCTTTAAATACATGTTATTTTATATTCTTATTAATATTATTCCTTTTCTTTGTGTATGTAAGAACAATCTGGTGTGCCACCTTCTGGTGACTAAGTGAAATTATCTATTTCCACACAAGTCACTATTCTTTATTTTAACTTTTAAAAATACATATTTCTCAACCTGCATTACATTTAGGCTATATAAATAAATGCATTCCACAGTCTGAAGTAAAATAAAAATTCCTTAGAGGTTTTGTAAAAAGAAATCAAGCTGTACACACGCTCCCTATGATTTTTACATGGTTACCAATATGTCTCCTGAATTCTACAATACATATAAAATTGATTTTTATATACCGCTTCACAGCCACAGCTCAAAATAACAGGCTTGCTATTTTAATGAATAAGTAACAGTAGTAAATAAAGGAAAAGAAAGGTCTCTTACCAATAAGCCCATTTTTCTCTTAAGGTTTGAACTCTCATCATTTGTCATGTTCTTGTGGATCCCTCTCTCATCAAATTCTCTGGAGTTTTAAAGTTAAGAGCTGTGATGCACAGCTAGGCTCTGCTACTACACAGTAGCGCACCCCAGTGCATCTGCCTGGTATAACACTTCAACTGTAGCTCCCAGAAACAGAAACAAGCTTTTTAAATGCAAACGCCTGTCCTGCACACCTTGGCTTGGTAAGAAATTACAGTCAGTGTAGTTGAACTGTTTATATTTCACATCTAAACTCCTGATCAGATATGAAAATGAGAACCAAGTGAATCCAGAGCTTGACAAACTGAACAGGAGCAAAAAGCTCATCTTACAGCAGAGGCAGGGTAAGACAAATGCTAGCACCAGGAGCTCTGACTCGGGCAAAACATGTTTATCTCAAAATAACCTTATTTTTGCAAGGATCACTATCTTATTATTTGTAATATGGTCTTAAGTCTTTATTATCCTTCACACTTTCCTCTCTATTACAGACAGTAATAAATCCTAGCCAATCATTAAATACTGTATTTTTTCTCTTACACCAATTTTCCAGGAATCCACCTCCTATTGGTTTGTCTAAACAAACAAGATACTTCAAAAAAGACATATGTAACTGTTCTCCCTGCATCTCCCATTTTAATTCTTCATTCGTATTATTTCTGAATCACTCTTTTAAATAAAGCTACATGTGATAAAAAAATTTTAGTATTCAGTGAGTACTCAAAATTCATTTATTTTTGGAATTATCTGTGTTACGTACTATGCTTACTGATACTGATATATAAGTGAATGAGACACAGTTCTTTTGATCTTAAGAAGCTCCGGACTGAGTGAGGGAAACAGGCAGAAAAACATGGTAGAGAAGCTTCAGTAGCATAGAACCAGGGTACCAAAGCAGAGGAAGAATGAAAATCCGGCTGCAACTGAGGCTAAATACAGACTTAGAGCTGGCGGCGGCTGAGTGACCGCAAAGAAAGTAGTAGTGTTGAGGGATGTGGATTTTAAGGCATACAAAAGACCACACAGCAGAAGACAATGCATGACAGTGAAAAGATTTGCATTTTACCCTTTGTGTTATGAGGAATCATTTGTTGAGTGAGTGGATGGATCAACAGTAGAATTAATCAGGCAGTAAGTGCAGTAAGGATCCACTACACAGTGGCTGGCTGGCTCGTTCAGCTTATTGCTGTTACAGCCCGGACACAGCACATTGTCATTCTCTCCATCATACCCAGTTTTCTTTGTTCTTTCTTGTTTTTGCTCTACAGGTCCTCCTGGCATGGAATTTCCCCCACCCAGTCTCCTTTTCTGAGAGAAATTCATCCTTGTAGATTTACCTCATATTGTACTCTTCTCTGTGATATCGTCAATTTTTTCTTAAGAGGGACTATGCATTATTCTAATGTTTAGCATATAATATATAAAAAATCACTTTGATCCTATGCTCATTATATGAAACAGAATTGATTAAAAGGGTGACAATAAGGACAGAGAGCAGGGAATGGGGCCAAGTGAGCTCAAGAAACCCACTTTCCCAGATTTCAAAGTACACACTACTTTTAACAACTTCCTAAACCATGCTCAAATCTCAAAGGAGAATATCAGAATTGTGGGAGAGATGGGCCTGTTAGGAGGTTCCCTTCATTGCTAGCTGTGTCATATCTCGTACTTCAAAAATTTTAGAGAACAGATGAAAGATGCCAACAGAATAGCTGAAAGACGGACAAGTGACCTTTAGAAAACAGCTGTTAAGTTGGGGGAAACTGTGACTATGTTTAATCACTTGCAGTAAAGCGAAAGTATTCACCTTGAAGGCATACAAGAAACTAAAGGAATTCATGAGGACCACAGAAAGAGATGGGAAATGGGTGAATTATTTGATCTTGCTTCAAAATCTTCAGGGCTGGGCTGTAAAGAAGAAAATCTGAGTGTAAGAAGAGAGTGGTATTTTTTTTTTTTTTTTTTTTTGGTTTTTCGAGACAGGGTTTCTCTGTGTAGCTTTGCGCCTTTCCTGGGACTCACTTGGTAGCCCAGGCTGGCCTCGAACTCACAGAGATCCGCCTGGCTCTGCCTCCCGAGTGCTGGGATTAAAGGCGTGCGCCACCACCGCCCGGCCGAGAGTGGTATTTTTTAAAGGGTTAACTGTTTTGCTAGGAGATTAATATAGGGCAAGGAAGTGTCCTTAGGTGTGTGAATATCAATATTCTCACCCTATGGAATCCTATCTCATTACCTCCAACGTCAAATACTCAGTAAGTATTCAAGCTTTGTTTCATCCTCTTTATGGATGCATGATGCCTTAAGATTTATTCAATGAGGCAAAAACCATGATGTTTTCATTTATGTCAACAATGAAAAAATCTTTTCATCATAATCATTGGTTTTATGTTCAAGTTAATTAAGAGGAGGCAGCCAATAAATTAAAAAAAGTAGCTAATACTTGAAAGTGTATGCGCTCTGACTTAAGATTTCCCAGATAAAAGCTGTCCACATACCCTTCTTTTTTATTGAGAGCTTTATACTAATTTGTAAGAAAAAATTAAATACAGAGGAAAAAAGGAGTATGTAACTTTGGAAATGTGCCACATCTCAAATAA